>NC_092336.1:519875000-520198333 GCF_046630445.1 Rutidosis leptorrhynchoides
ATATATATATGCAACGATATCTATTAATATAACTATGAAAAATAAAAAGTTTGAAACTATTATTATTATTTATGTCATAGCTTAATTTTATATTTATGACAAAATTATGATAAGGAAAATGAAAAGATTGAAGCTAATCATATAATTTATGACATATAAATTTTACTTATTATGAATGAATGTTTATAACTAAAGTTAAATTAAGAAAAATAAAAAGATAACAGTTATTGTAAAGTTTATAAGGTTTACTACTCTTTGTGGTGTTATATATCTTTATCATAATAGATAGTAAATTATTATTAATTTCATATTAATTGTTATTCAATGTTATGAACCTTCAATTTAATTATATTCACGAGTTTTATATTTTGTGGTGTAGTAATACGTAACGGTTCATGTTTATATTTAGGATTTTTTTTTTTATATACTCCAATTATAATGTATCTACTTATTGTCACATATGAAGTCATAAAGAAATATCTTCAAAATTTTAATGGTAAATTTAAAGGTAATATATGTTTTAATATTATGAATCTTCTTACAATATGTAAACTTTGATATCATTTGTTAACTCATTTAACCACATTTAGTAAACTTTTGTTTATATATAGTTTCATGGTTAGTACATATGACCCGAATGTGCAGATTTCTATAGTGACAAACAAAACATATGCACAAAATTCTACTTGACCACTTGCATAATTGGACCAACATCAACTTTCACTTCAAGGTTAATATGTGTTCAACCAATTCCCGCCATAACTCAAACCATTCGGAACACGAATTTCAAAATAGTGAAATTTGAGATAAGTCGTGCAACGCACGGGCATTGCCTCCTAGTTAAGAATAAGAATAAGATTACGACAATGAATGCTATATGTGCCATTTTTTTCCCTTTAATCTTTTCAATGATCAATGCTTATCTTTTAAACGCCTTTTACCATCAAATGAAATTTGAATAGCGCACCATCTTCTCTCCAAAAAAAAGGGGAGCTTCCAATTTTGTCGTGCTTATATAAATTTTGTCTTCTCCGCATTGCTACACCTCTATAGTCAATAATGTTCTTTAGGAAACTGATTAGTAATGAAACTCACATTTTTTTTTTGTTCTAATTCGGTTTTTTTCTAAATTTAACCTGATTTAGAGTTTAGAGTTTAAATTTTAGAGTTTAGGGTTTAGATTTAGCGTTTAACACGAACAGTTTAAAGTTTAGGGTGTAGGGTTTTGGGTTTAGAGTCTAAACAAAAAACACTAAACTATAAACTCTAAACCGTTGATGTTAAGCGCTAATTCTAAACCCTAAACCCTAAAATCCACACCTAAACCCAAAAATCACACAAAAATGTTAGAACATACTTAAAAATGTAGAACATGGATGTAAAACAGGAATGTAGAACGAAACATGTTCGAACACACACATAATTGTTTGACCAGTCACAAAAATTTGTTTTACGAACAGAATGTAGAACGAAACATGATTTCAGATGCATTTGACAAAATGTTCAACCAGGCTCAAATTTGTTCGACCTTTTCCCATATTTGTTCGACCGTCGAGTTTCTAGGATTCTCTCAAAAGAAAGAGTACAAGACATGCATCGATCATTGTATTGAATTTATATGGTTTTAAGTCTAATAATTATGGATGGATACCAAGCTAACAAAGTTTAGTGCCCGTTTGCTACATCTTTCAGCCAAAAGTTCTGTTGCTTCTTTAGCACATTTTTTAACGGTAAAAGTTCAATAATAAACCAAAACCCAAATCAATCCCCTTATATATCAAAGCATCGAAATTCTCACTACATATTAACATCCACCTTATATGTATTTCTCTGGATAAATCGAAGAAACACTAACAACATATACATATAGACGCCTATTCCTACATTCAATTCAAGTCTGAGAAATGGCTAGTGAAACACGATAGTTATATTGAACATCTTCTAAGTGTGAGTATTATTGCCACTCTTATGAACTTAACAGCTTTTTTGTGGAAGAGTTTCAAAGGCAGATACCGTGTTTTCAAATTTGATGCGGTGAAGAGGGGCTCCACTCTGCTTAATGGCACATGCTTGCTTGTCTTCAAGAGGGCACCGAGCCTTCAACATTGAAAAGACGTGGTTGTTCAAACGTCGGGCTTTTTTCATAGCTTCTAACAGCACTTCCCATCCCTGTGGAGAGTGGTTAATTTAGTCCAAATGCCATAAGGAAATAAAAGTAAGATGACAATAAAGGTGTTCATGAATTCACTGCATATTATAGCAGAATGTTAGTATTATTTAATATATCCTGCACATTATAGAACACAAGTTGTGCGCGTCATATCAAAACGGGTTTAGGTTGAAATTGACCATTTTATAGTATGGGTCAAGATGGGCTGGGCTAGGCGAGGTTAGGCTACCAGCGTACACTTTTATGTCCTTAACTTCTGTTTAATCACTAATGGGTAAATCATGTAATAAGATAAGTACCTTTCTGAAAGTAAATTTAGTAACAACAAATCAAATAGGTCACTTCTTCACAAGTAATGGGTATTATACTATTAAGTAAAAAAAAATTTAATCGAAATTAGTAAGGAACTTGTTAAGGTTACAATATTTTAATCTAAAATATTTGATAACATAGAGTGTACACGTTTGTATTATATATATTTGTTAGCTTATAGATCGCGTCAATTGAAGTCCACCTTATTGTTGTTGAGGCCATTCGATAAATCAGCAATCTTTATTTACTACTACATCTTTTTTGGGGTGTTTAGCTCAGTTCGTAGAACATTGGGCTTTTAACCTAATTGTCGCAGGTTCAAGAGCCTTTTCGTGTAAATAACTGGCAGATATGTGCCACCTTAATTGAGTATTTGCATCATGAAATAAACTGATTCCTAAACTAATTAACTGGGGCGTAATTTGAAAATAAGTTAACAGGAATTTTTTTTTTTTTTTAAAAAATGAAAGAAATGGGCGAGTCGACTTTTGGAAGAGAAAAAAAGGAAGTTGCTGGAGTTAACAGATTAAATGAAAATGATTGGGACCTGAGCAGATTGAGGAGTCTTATTTGATGGTCCAGTTGCTGCACTGTCAACTTCTGCAATATTCAAAACTTGATAGGAAAAATCGAACAACTCAAAATGGAGCTGCTGACCGAGCAAATAGATTATTGTGCAACCCCCCCATGCCACTGAATCTCCCAACATTTCATGGTTGTTAGGGGGTACCTGCATACAATCCTCCAAGTACTCCTTCAAAATATGAAATACACAATCATTAGTACTAAAAAAAAGTATTGTATTATTGTACCAGTTGAAGGTTACGAGTACATAGTATATACAGCGTATAATGTTATACTTGTATTGTATGCTGTATACCCTCTGATCTAAACTAATAACTATTGTATACATAATCTGATAAAGCATCAAGCAAACATGTAACTGTTAACTATCAAACCTACTTTCACATGATTTAATGGTAAACAACTACTCCGTGTGATGAATGTTAAAGGTGGCAATATGGGCTCATTAGGCAGGTTGGTTAACATGTCAATATGATCTCAGGTTGAAATGGGAATAATTTGGGGCAAGTCGAAACAGGCTGATTCAGGTCAGGATGACCTACAAAAACTTTTTGTACTTTTTAACTAAAAGTTCCAAGTAATTAATGTGTTAATTCTGAATAAAAAAACTTAATTGCAATATCAGTTTCTGTCTCTCAAAAAAAGTTATTTAGGAGCTTATATGCATGAAATAGACCTTGGCTGACTTCCAACTCGTTTACCCATTCGCCCTTTAGTTAAAGATTTTTATCTGACCCGTTTGAAATAAAGCACAGCCCAATGGTTGTTTAAAATATAGTGACAACTGGCAACATGCATAATTATCTGCTAAGAGCAAGAGCTAGAGGCAGGACATGACATTGAGGGTTATTAAAGCAAAACTAGCTGAAACTATTCAAATGAAGACAGAGCTGAAGGAAGAAAAAAATTCACTTACTATTTGGAGACCGCTAAATATACGGTAAAAATCCTTTGATGTGGTAATGTCAATGAAGCCAGTTTTTGGTGCTGCACTCCATTTGGTGCAATATTTGTCCAATGCAGCACTGGTGAAAGCAAGGGCATACTCAAGCACACTTCCAGTATTTAAGTTAGCCTTGTACAACAAATCTACAACAATTAAAAGGTTTGACCAATTATGAGAATTTAGAATCAACAGATCTACAAATAGGATGACGACATGGGGGTGTTCAGCCACACCAAAATAGAAAGTACCTAGTAACAGGAAGGCCTAGTGGCAATTTTGCCCCAATTGCCTCTGAATGGTTCTATTTTGATTATTATTACTATTGTTTCTAATAAGTCAAACAAATAATATTAATATAATTTAACTAAACCAAGAACGGGTCAAATCAGTTGCTCCAGATCAAAAGTCACCCAAACGGTATTTTCGAGGCATGTTTAATTTATATGAGCTTAAACACAAACAATTCAGTTCAACCAACCCATTTTGCACCCTTAAAAGTAAGATTACATGATACATACCGGCAGCCTCAGCCTGTTTTGACATTGTGTAGAAGGGTGTGGGGTTTATAGGGTTGCTTGACACAGCAGCAGCAGTGGCTGACTTGAAGAGATTGACAACAGGGCTATTTCCATCTTCTTGTGATTGTAGCATTTGACCATCGGAACTAGGTATAAAACCTAACCATGAGGCGACTTGCATGAACTGTGTCGTATCAACTTCTCTCTGTTGAATCAGTATTGAAAGTACAAAAACCGGCTAAATATTATGCTACAACTTAAATGATAGGGAGTATAATAATGAGAAGCCATTAGCATGAGTATTCCTAGGTTATTATAACATATAACGTTTCCGTGCGTAGAAATTAAGAATTGATAATTATAGGAACATAAGCAATGAAAATAATTTGAAATAACAAAATCGGAACTAACCAAAACTATATCAAGCAGCCCCATCCAATATAATGCACTTCCAACCTCTTTAATCCCATTTAGAATCTCTGTTTTAAGCTCCGTTTTGGATTGCCACTTGAGAAGTTCTTTGACAAGCCTCATACAACCTACGAAAAAGTGCAGATCTTTTAATCCAAATTAAATCATCCAAGTGAATGTGGAAGAAAAAATAATCATACTTGTATACTGCAAAAACATACAGAGTGAAAAATCAAGATAGATATTAATCAAAACCTGTTACTCCACCATCAAAAGGGAGCAAACCAATAGACTTAGGCAATGCTTCTTGCAATCCTGTCACCATTGGTTCAAGCGTTGTTATCTGAACAAAGTTGCAAACACCATTAGACCATGGTCATGATATACATTAATCAAGGACAACATGATAAGACGAACAGTAAGTACAAGTACATAAGTAAACGCAGAAAGAAACAAGTTATTTCACTAATCATGTGTATGATAGGTAAGATACAGACAAGAGTGTCATATAATGTTTTTTACTTTCAGTTAATGTATTAGATATTAGATATTTCCAGCTCAAGAGAAACAAGAACTTTTGTTTCGTTTAGATAAATAATATTTATAATTCATTAACTGGTAATGCATCTGATAACGCAAATAGTAAATTTTAATTTTCTACTTGGTAGAATGAAGACAAATCATGTACATACCTTGGTTGATATATGATCAAGTAGTGCCCGAATAAGCCATGGCAATGATCTGGAACCCAAAAGCCTAACAATTGAGAACATGTGAGGTAGCCCAAAGAACCCACTATGCAATCGAGCAAAGCTTTGGTGAGCAGAGTTCAACTCCTATAATTAACCAAAAAACTGTTTAAGTAACATTGAACATAAATCAACAGTGATGCTTCCATGTAATAATTTCTTACTTGAGTTCCACAATAGAAGTTTGGCTTGGCATACGGAAGTGATGGCTTCTGAACAGGAGCAGATGGCACTTTTGATGATCGAACAAACCTTTGAGTTGTATTACATAGGATGAAGTTGGGCAAAAAATCATTTTGCATCTCCGTCCATATCTAAGACAAAGCAAATCAATGCGTTATGAAAGAAAGATAGAGATAAAATTACCCTACCTGATTCTAGATTCAAGTCACATAACTAACTGGAGGAGGTATACAATAGCACGAGGCACTTTATACCATCAAGTATAAGTAAGATATGCAACATCAAGAGACATTTTACTCCATCAAGTTTTATTTAACTCATATGTGTCCTTTGCATATACATGTCTCTCTCAATCGTATGTAGCGCAAGTAAACAAAAACCAGGCCAAACCATAGTATCATTAGGAAAAAGTTACTACTATTGTACAATTCCAAAATTGCATGAAGGGCAACTATACTTTGCAGCAAATTTATATATATATTTATTTGAAGCACTAGAATAGAGATAAAAAATCAAATTAAAATGAATTATATAATACAATAAATGCCCAAAAAAGCATAATAACTAGATTAAAGCAATGAAGCTGGAGTAGAGAATTCCTATTAACCTGAGAAGCAAGTCGACTTGAGTATGAGACAAGAGAGACGTTTTCCATCATTTCACTTAGCATGATACTAAAGGAATCTATAGTAAGATCTCGTGACAAGAACTCATGAGTCATTCGTAAGATTTCCAATAGCTTTTCCAACTCCTGGATGAATTTAAATGATTTAAAAAAGGATCAGTAAGTCATTAACAAAATTTTAAAGAAGACATGGTGTAACTGGGAATACTCAAGAATACAAAAAGGACACAAATAAAATTACTACTCCATAGTACTTACAACGATAGCACACAAGTCTTGGGATTCAAAACGATCAAACAAAAACTCAAGGTTCTCTCTAAATATTTTGTTCATCCTCTCAGCAATCAAACTCCTCAAATTAATCATCCTTCCAAGTAACTGTAGATTATATACGAACGTGTAAAAAATAACAGAACGAGTCGTTGCTTAAATGTAGAGATGAAAAAATCGGTGAGTTGTGTAACAGGTAGAATAGGTCATCTTAAATTGGATTGGACCATACTTTTTTCCCAACTCATTTAATATGTTTATATATAATATAAAATCATATTATTTTATAGATAATCTAATGTTTTGAATAAAATAATATACTAAGCTTCATGCATTGTAAATAACCTTAGAGAAACTGTTGACGCATTCGACATTTCTATTAAAGCTACTTTACTTTTCCTGTTAGATTCTGTTAAAAGTGTATAATTAAGAAGGAAAAAATAGACATTATGCAAAATAATAGAGCCTTATCTTAACATTTTAGCCATGTAACATCACTTAGGTCGAAACGGATACCACACATACCTTTACTCTTTTCATGTTCAATAGGGCGGTGAATCTCATTGGACGGACAGAAAGCTTCTCTCCATTATCCAATGTGAACAGAAACGAAGGATCGAGCAGCTCACTGTAATTTTTGGCAACCCGTATATAAAAGCTAGATTCCTTAAATTAACTCAGGTAGAACAAATGCAGAGGATAGGGAAGAAAATACCTAGCAGCCCAACTTTTGTAATGTGTAAAGATACACTCACACAACCTTGAGACGAATATATCAAAACAATTATCCACCTACGAAATAATTAAGATGATAAACACTGGCATAAGGTATTCAGAAAATCGGACATAACTCATAAGGTTGAATATAATAATAATCTGGTCAATAGACAAGTTTATCACCTCTGCTTCGATTTCATCATAGAGAAACCGTTGCTTAAGAACAACAAGTGCATGTTGAGCTGAATCATTGTATATGTCAAATGGCATCAAAACACTTTCAAGAAGACCACCATTTTGCGACTCCAGCACATGATCCACCAACATCCACGGAAGAGAGCAATCAATAGGAAACTGCATAAGTAAAATACGTAAGACTCAGATTTTTTTATTATATCTATGCATTTGTAAATTGTTTAGTTAATGCTTTTATAAACCTACAACTGTTACAATGTCCTACATAAATCATACTTGTAACATATATAATAAGACAACCATAAGAACAGTTTAACAGTCAGTTACATACTAGTGAATTATCAAGCTTACCTGAATGACACGTGAAGATTCCAAATAAAATTCTCTAAACCATAAGAATCCAAGATCTGTTAATGTTGCTACAGTAGCTGAAATGATAATTTGATTAAAAAAAAAAAGTTAGAAAAGAAAGATATACGGGCCAGGCTTGGCCAACCCAACCCTCTTGAACTCATATTCATATGGTACCCATACTGATCCGTTACCAAACCCGCCCGTTATTCCACCTCTACTCAACATGTATCTTTTTCGTTCCAAATTGAAACATATTACATTCTGGTAATACAAGCTCAAATCAAGCAGTAGGGAAACAGTGTTATCACATAAACTATTTGCATTTAACTGTTGTGGTTAGTGGACCTCGTTTTTCTCATCAGTAAGTCATACATCATTACATAAGAAAGTATCAGATAAAGATTTTAGGAGATACCTGAATAGTCTAGTATGTGTAGGAAAAAACTAAGTTTGTAGAAAAAGGTTTCCAGTTGTTTCAAATCATTTGCAGGAATTTCAGAGCTGCTATTCCCAAAGAGACCACCTGGCTTCCTCATATTACCACCAGACACCACCTCATATATCAAATACTGCAAGCAATGTACCTGAAAGAAAGGAGAAGTTGCATATAGATTTTAATTAGAAGTGGAAAATAGTTGGATTAGGCGGATAGTGAAATGGGTTTAAGTAAAAATGGGTATTTGACCCAAAAGTCCAAAACACTTCCTATTAGAAAGACTTGAAAATTCTAGAAGAATAACTAAAGTCTCGAAGAGGAATACAGAAGTGATATCATTTTGCTTATGCAATATAACTTCATGAATAAGACGACTTTGGAGGTATAACACTTTGAAGATGTTTTATACTTTTGAAAACTTAGGGAGCAAAGAGTATTTCATTATCATACTAGACATAAAAACAAAAACAAACTACGAAAAGTGGGACATACAAGAAACAGTAAGATTTTATGGTACCAGAAAAAGTTAAAACTTAAAAGATATAATGAGCAAAATGCATGTCATTAAAATTAGTTGTTTGATTAATATATGAGGATAAGGAAAAACTAGAATAGTGAATATATGGGTTAGCAAAAATGTGGGTTAACCGGGGCAATATGCGTGTCCCTAACCTTCATTCTGTTGGGAAATGATGTATTGCTCACCATGTTGCATTATCTTAAAACAGGCATCATGTATGATTTCCTTTCTCACTACCTAGTCTCTAAAACCTCCAATCAAGCATGCCCTTCACTTAGTTCCTTCTAAGCTAATTCCCTTTAATTTCCTCTGGTTGAACCATTAGAGGTACGATACAGCTACCTAAGCAGCAAATATGCATATGTTTTTAATAATGATCCTATATTTCACCTGTGCAGCAGTAGGTGCAACTGCCCTTGGGAAAAAGAAGTTTCCTTTGCTTTCTTCGCCCCCATGTTGTGAAGTTTGCATATCAGATTCTGGCTTGGCAGTGTTAGCCATCCAATCTGCTGATAGCGTCCGCATATCAGATAGTATCCTGAAAGGCATCAAAGATCCATGTACAGCTATCACAAAACTTTATTAAAAGAAAAAATATGAAAAATAAAACAGAGGGAAATATAAAATGTAAGATCCATGAACAAAGAAGATATTTCTAACCTGCAAAGGTCCTTTTTTTTACGAAATGTGGTACGCAACATGGCTGCCAATGTGTTTTGCACAAAATCCTGAACCTCAGCATGCACAGTTTCCCATAAGGCATCTGCAACTAATGTGTCACACCTCTGCATCATTGATCCTATGCTTTTGATGTAGCTAACAAGTTCAACTAAAGCCTTCCTTTCATCAGAACTATAGTTAAAGCGAACCACCTACAAACATATACAAAGTTTTAACATTTGGAAACTGTCAAATTGAAAAGCCGAAAATTGAATTGTATTCCTTCAAATACTTTTCATAATCAAGTTTTTAAGGAAACCTTTTCATAATCAGAAACCGGTGTCACTTCATCTGATTCTGAAGGGACAAAGTCCTTGCAGGGCCGTGAGAACTTCCATGCACATTGTTCCCAAATACGAGCACTCCACCGACTTAAAAGTTGAAAACCTTCAACAACCATATCATACATGCACCCTTTGACTTCCTTTGACCATTCAATATCTGCACTTTCTATTGATTTCAATAATGATAGCTGCCAAAGGAGAAAGAAAGACGCAATGATTGAAAATTTTAGCAAAACGCTCAGAAAATTACCAAAATAAAGAAAGAACCAAGCATAGAAAGTAAAACAGAATAAATGTATATGCATGCAATCTTAGGAAATAAAAACCTGGTTCATAGCAGAAGCAAAGCGGATAGTGAAGTCATCATGCTCAGCACGAATTGCTCCAATGTGATTAATGATCAAATAATGGCGCTGATAAGTGAATCATGTCAAGGGAATCAAAACAAGCAACCACCAAATTTGAAGTGTTACATCAGAAGAGATAGTAAGATCACATATTCTTTTTTCCTATGAGCAAAAATATGTATATATCTATAAAAAGACATGATATGGAGGATATTCTTGAACTTCACGAGGTGGAAGTTCATGAGGAGCTGGAAGACTTAGCAAACGCGTTTGTGCAGAGAACTTAGGAAAGTACATAGACAGCTCCTTTAAAATTGCAGCTGGTGATAGATGAAGATCTGGGAATGCAGGTATGACTGGATCATTCTACAAGAAACAAATGTTAACATCCATCAGCAGCATTTCAGAGATGTGGTGATACTGCATCACCATATGAATCTTCGAAAGGAAATGAATTGCACATGATAGATCATTCACTACATATTGGATAAGATCAATGTATTTTGGCACAGGCATATGGAGGGACACCAGTTTACACTACAGATCCAATGTGGAGATTAACCATGCAGGTATACCCATATATACTAATTTCATAAATTTCTATAATGGGCACCAAGAAAACCACAATAAATGATCAGTATCTTTGAGTAGAACAATAGTACATGGCTACTCATCATTGCACAACTCAATACTACATTTGGGTGATTATTTCAATCATATCTTGTTCCTGGTATCTAGACAGAGGTGGCAAAGGGAGTGAGACAGACTAGTTAAAAGATCATGTAACTTTAAAAAAAAAAAAAAATTCCAAATGCTTTTAAATTATTTGAAAGGTTTTATGCAATTTAAGTGCATTTGGGGTGATTTTCGACCTATTTGACCAAGCCTCTTTTTAACAAAATTATTTTTAGTTTGACCCATTTAAGCCTTTAGAGATAGCACATAACAAGTTTTGATTTATAGTCGAAGCTGCCACCTCTAGCTGTAAGATAATCAATGGTGGTAGTGGAAACGTCTATAATTATCTATGGAAACGATCTTTGTTTCACGCATAAAATTAAAATTTATACATGTCTGTATGGTTAATTGAGCATGTGTATACATATGCGTTTGTTTATATATATGTAAGGATTTTCTAAAGAAAGAATAAATCGTGTTACCTTAAAAATAGTGATGAGTCTGTTCATCTTCACCCTTTTGTTTAGTGACTCGCTGTCTTTTTCTGAGGATGTTGCCAAGACAACAAGAACAGGAAGAATTCGAAGAAGGACGTGTCTTTCAGGGAATAGAAGTGCAAAATCCAACTCTAGGCACTCAGTTGCATACACAATTAGAACTTGAAGAATATCTTCCACGCTAATCTTCGTTAGGGAATTCGAACAATACAAGAAGTAAAAAAAAAAAAGTCTGTACATATAAGAAACTAGATAGCTCTAAGTTGATTTTTTGTGTAAGAGGAAGCATTCCATGCATTACTACTTACAAAATAAATTTAATATATCTTGTGTGTACAATAAAGATAAGAGGTTTGTAGGATACTTGTTTACACGGAACATCTCAACATGCAAGTTCAACAGAATGGCCCACCTTGTACTTAAGAAAATCTGCAACGAACTTAACAGTTACTTAATGTATTACAGTTAACATGTTAATTAGTTTATAAAACTTCTGGAGGTGGTTGATGAAGACATAGCATAAACATAACACCTGTAGATCATCTAACTCCTCTCTCATGGAATCTGTATCTTGCCACTGAATACTAACTTGAGTAAATGTTCTGAAAAAAATGAAGTAATTTGATTTATATGTTTTCATTAAAGGTGGAAGAAACTTCATAAATTTGAATCCATCACATATAATGTTCTTATGTATATCATCAACTGCAATCCTTTGTAACTAATTATATAACACAAATAAACAAGTACAAGGCTGGAGCAATTACATTTTTCTTTTATGTTCTTTTTTTTCTTTTTTCTTTTTATCTACTTTTGTGTGTGTGTGTGCGCGCGCGCATAGTACGGCTGGAAGGCCTGGAACAATCCTAGTGCAACACAGGTTTATTTATTCGAGGAGACAGCTTACCTTTTATACCAGGAGAAATCATTAGGTATACTGGCTTTTGCATTTTTCAAATGATCAAGTTGAACCAAAACATCAAGTAATTTCAACATAGACCAGAGATGAGTTACTGTGGGACCATTGATGCGTCGTTCAGGCCGGGAAAACCGCTGCATATCTGCTGCTAACTATATACCCAAAGACAGTGATTAGATATTGGGAGAAGGTTGTAAAATGATTAAACTATATAACATACTTTAGATGCAGCTGATGCTTGCCATCTTTGTATCTCACGAAGTCGACTCATTTCCAAATCCAGTACTTGATAAGTTTCTAGATACAAATCAGCCTGACTTTGTTTCATAGAATCTGGAAGCTGTCAATTGGTTTTAAATTCAGCTTATATAGTTATATACACACATAACCTCATGTACTTAAAAGAATATTTAGAAAACTCAATCAAACCTGAGGAAGCGCTTTGACACAGCTCCTGTATGCATAGAGTACTGATACCATTTCTTTGCCTTCTTGCATAAGAGTATTCTATAAAAATATATACACAGTGACTTTTTAAGTTCACATGATCATGTATGTACAGAAGTTCAGGATACAATAAAATGATAGAAAGGGAGCATACGAGTTGATTTAGTGCTTTTGTGTCCTCTGATAATGATAGCCGATATGCATTGACATCACTATATTCTGCAAAGAGGAATGTGAATAAATGAACTGATTATGAAACTGAGACAATGCTAACATTATACTTCTGTTGTCACTTTTAGCAACTGCATGCATCCCAGATATTATAAAAGCAACTATTAGCATATACAAAAACATCCTAAATCTTGCAGCTCATGTACTTTCAAAAAAAATTTTGGATTATCAGATCTTAAAGTCCCAAATCATCAAAACATACACCTTAAACCAAGACATAATCCACACACACACACACCTGCCTCCCCTTCCCCTGCCATTCATTCCCATTTCACAATGTAAAACAATCCTATAGAGGTGTACTTTTGACAGTGATGCAGAACCCTGAAACTCATATAACTCAAATGATTCCCCGTACACCCGGAGCCTAGAACTTCTCTAACTAAACATAAAGAAAGAGAACATACAGAATAAGTTTTATACTGCCGCCTAAGTAATGAGAAACCAAATTAGTCCAATCTTACTCATAACCGAGAAGTTCGTAACTACCTAAGCAGTAGAACTTTTAATATAATGACTACTAAGGAAATTCTTTAATGCTTGGATTACTTTATACATGGTGCACTAGACAAATGAGGAGTATGAGAACTCACCTCTAGCTATATCATCATTAAACTTTAAGCTCACATTTGAACAATAATTATCATCTCAAGTACAGGTTGATCCTCTAAAAGTTATATACTATCAGCATAAGCCCCACGATGACCATGTCAACTTGTTTGGAAAAGTTTATGCAACATACCTATGACGATTATCGATTTAACAATAATTCTCGAAATAAGAATATAGTTTGACTATTAACCAACTACATTCTCTGAAATCGGAAACGAAGATTGACTTTGGTGGCCAAACAACCTGTTTTAAGAACAGTCAAAATCCAGATGATTACAATTATTGCTAACGGACTATCTACACATAACAAGTATGAATGATTATGACAATTTAATCCGTTTCCGATTCTAGAATAGAGCTTAGTAGCTCCATATTGCTATAGCACACATATCTGATATGTGCATGTATAAAAACCACAAACCAGTTCATATACTTCACTGAGACAAAATAGGTCGCCACAGCATCTACCGTGCAGTTATAAATACAATAACTTCTAAAACTCTTTGAATATTGTATAGTAACTTAACCTATCTTAATAATACATATATGTATAATCAAGAAGATAGCATTTACTGCTTTCTTGATATACTGCAGGTATCTGCTTCATTCAGTTATTATAACGAGTTCATGACCAAAGACATAACACGTGAAATAATTTAACCATAAGAAGAAGAAAATAGCAGAAATCGCATACCGATAGGACTACTTGTTGCACCTCTTTCAGATGAAACCCACAATGCTGGGCCTTGCACCTCTGGTTGATCATCCTAAATCAGAGACAAACCAGCAGAGTAAAATGAACTTAATGTAGGTCAAATTTGGATCACCTAATCTAGTTTCTAATATTTCATACCATATGCGTAGATATCAATAATGCAGTAAAGTTAGAGATGCAAATACACTATACAATATACGGAGTAATTTGTTTAGATTTATAATTATCATCACCAAAATTCAATTATCCGAATATACTTGTATACAATAAGCATTAGTCCATCAGATGAAAAATAAAGAAATACATATTGAAATTTTAGGTCAAATCATACATATATACTGGTAAATACTATAATTGATAGTATACATATATATATAATTGAGTTAACAGCAAAATCTGTACACATACACGCACACACATATATACGTAAATGTATTTTATACATGTACGGATTATGATTCGCAACATCTAAATATTATTTATACCTCCAATGAGAATGTAGAAAGAGCAGCAATGGCTTCTTCAACAGGAACAGCCATTGAAATCTACTTCGAATCTGCAAAAACGTGAAATAACAAACCCTAAAATGACAATTTGAGTGTTATTTAAGAAATTAAGTTAAATTGACAGTTGATGTTACCTGACGAATTAATCGTTGAGATGCGGTTGAAATGTGAGCAACTAAATTTGGATGAAAAGGAAGATCTAACTAACAATTTGAGTTTCACAGATTCTTAAAATTGAAGTCTAATCACATCGTGGAACCCACACTGACCCATACATCGAGTATTTTAGATAGGGGTCGATCGGTACACTACTTCAAATTTGCCATACACCACCAAATTAATTATTTAGACATTTTTACCCTTTATTTTACACTATCAAATTTGTCATACACCACCAAATGAAGGTTATAAATGTCCAAATAATTTATTTGGTGGTGTATGGCAAATTTGAGGTGGGGTACGAATCAATTCCCATTTTAGATGGATTATGATTATTACAGTACTTAAGCGATAAATAGGTGCTGCTAAGTTAACCGCGTATAAATTGGATGATGCTCAAAGTATATATTATATATTACTCCGTAAAATTTACCGTACTTGGTCCGATTTTTTATTTTATTTTTTATTTTTCATTCTATGGCTGTTTGCGTAACTTACTGGTCTGAACGTGATGTCGAACCCACTACCCGATATTTTTTGGGACGAACTATTACAGTCCTATATCGCCCTATGGAAAGAAACCTCTATGGCGAATTCAGGTGGGCATAGCGTGTGGTAAAACTACTTCGAGTGAGGCTCAAACGCAAGACATCGGATACTTCTGAGACCCATGAAATTGGCGGTTAACCTCAGGTGAAATTATAACAAGAGTCTGTGATTCTTACGAAATTACAAGTTCAGTCCTTAAATCCTTTTATGACAAGGACAGTCCTGATTTGCATCTACGCAATAAGAGTCGCTTTGTCTGACAGATGTTAGAAAATTCCGTTAAGTCAAAGCACATGTATTTATGTATTTTACGTGAGAGCATAACATTCAGTTTACGTTTGATCCATCTTTGAGAGTCTAAGTTAGTTCACCTTAAAGAGGGGCTAAGCGTATTGACTGTTATGCCCTCACGTGTGCAGTGCTTTGATTTATCGGAATTTTTTCACTCGTTAGATGAAAAGACTGTTGTAAATTACAATAGATGCAAATCATATTGATTGTCCTTATAAAAAAAATTAGGGTCTGAACTTTCAATTTCGTACAAAACACATAGTTTGCCCTTGTAACTTTGTCTATACATAAACATCATCAAACCATCTTAGACGGTGTTTGATTGAATGCTGATTGTCTTTTAATGGAATGATTTAGCAACCTCCGAATGATAAGTGATGCTGAATTCAACAAAAATTTGTATCGAACAATAGTTAAAATTATCTCGTAGCCATTAATTATCTTTATTTTCACTTCAAATTAAATTATATCCAGAACAAAAAAAACCAAAAATTATATCTAGAATAATTATCAAACAATTATCTATTATTTATTTATATACATGTAAATGTTAATACGGTAATTTCTACATCATTTTGAGTGTTCTTTCATATAACGTTTATTAAACAAGTTATTGCCATTCATAGTGTGGTATTGCAATTGGAAGTCTTAAAAGATTTGGTTTGGGTCTCATTTGCAAATGGATTTGGGGCTTCTGCACTCTAGGTTGTTTGAAAATTTCGTAACGATTTGTTGTTCTTGGTGAAGCATGTTAAAAAAGAGGATATTTTTTATTACATTAGAATGTTTTCATTTTCTTGGTTATTTAGTAAAAGCAAATATAGTACTTTATGAAATGAATGGCAAATAAAGTCTATGTAATTGGTGTACCTTATGTTTTTTGTTTGCTCCTAGTCTTTGTTAGAAGACTAATAAAATTTGTCGTTCAAAAGAAGAAAGAAGTTTTTGCCATTCATAAAGCATTTCAATCAAAAACATTGAATTATTCGGATTATAAAACTATTTTGTACTATCATACTATTACATGTCCGGATTGTAACAATGGGGTTGAGGTCCGAAATCACCTCTTTTTTGGTTGCTCGATGGCATCGGATGTGTGGCGTCAAATTCGTATTTGGTTGGATTGCAACATGCCGGTCTTTGTTTCGTGGGTTGAAGTTTTATCTTGGCTCGATGGTCTTCAAATCACGGTTAACTCTAAAACATGCCGGTCTTTGTTTCGTGGGTTAAAGTTTTATCTTGGCTCGATGGTCTTCAGATCTTGGTTAACTCTAAAAATCGTAACAGTGCGGTTATAGTCACACTACTTTGGGCTCTTTGACGATTGCGGAATGACAGTTTTTAACGAGTCTTTTTGTAGTAATAGTGTGATGACCCGGAAATTTCTGACCAAATTTAAACTTTATCTTTAAATGATTTAATGTTTCCGACACGATAAGCAAAGTCTATGAAGTTGAATCTTAAAATTTTAGAACTGTTTCATGTATTAAATTACATTTGACTGCTCTCGACGATTCATGAACAATTATATGTATATATATATATATATGTACAAGTAAAAACGAATTTCCTACCGTAAAACACTATTTGCTATAGTAAAATGACTTTCCTACCGTAAAACACTATTTGCTACAGTAAAACACTATTTGCTACAGTGAAACCGTATTTTGCTACAGCGCTACAGTGAAAACGACTTTGCTAAAGTGATTGCTACAGTAAACACTATTTGCTACAGTAAACACTATTTGCTGTCGACGAACTAGCAAACAAAAACAGGATAAGGCGGCCATGCGATCGCATGGCAAAAACACTGAAAACTCATGCGATCGCATGAGGTACTGTAGCAGGCCACATACTATAAAAGCTCGATTCATTCCTCTGTATTATTATTTTTTATATTATTATTATTATTATTATTATTATTATTATTATTATTATTATTATTATTATTATTATTATTATTATTATTATTATTATTATTATTAAGATTAATATTATTATTATAATAATAATAATAAACTTAAAAGTATTAAAACTTACAAAAAATTAGTGGGTAGCCTAGAGACAATCTGGACCCCCACACCTCTAACAATAGCAAAACCTATCCTAGTAAAAATATGAGCAGCAGCACCGGCACCAATATCTTGCGCCATCGAACTCTTCTGAACCCGCTTTAGCAAAGAAACAGCATCCTTTTCTAATTCCCCAAGGGAAGAAAATGAGAAAGGGATGAAACCATAACCAATCGTCTGACAGCTAGATTCGTACTTGACCCGCTTCCGACGAGCCGCATCAACCACAGCACGTCCAGGGACAAAGTCAGAAAGCCCAGACTGTGTCAAAGGAGAAGTCCCTGTTAAGATTAATATTATTATTATTATTATTATTAATCTTATTATTAGTAGTATATATACCTAAAATACTACGACGAGGTTATGAGCGTGTCACCTTCAAAATGGGTTTTTGAGCGGGATAGAGCTAAGGAAATTATGGGTTATTGTCAAGGAGGTTATGGGTAATGTTCGAGGGTATATTTGTGAATCAAATCTAGTGTTTATCATCTCTGTTGCGTCTACGTACTTTCCTACAATATTGAATCTCATTATTGATATGTAAGCACTCATATTTTATCTTTTATACATTAATTGTGTATCCATGTCTAGTGCTCGAGTATATATATTTATGCATGCTTGTATGCTAAATTTTATCGTTAAACAGTTATGATGAATCACGAAGTAAATACATATATTACTGGTAAAAGGTATATGATATACATGTTTTTGGAAAGCTGACGAAAAATCAATAACTTTTCATTTAGATATCGAATAATTTCGATGAACGGATTAAAAGATGTGAGCAACTGAATTATGATTGAAGTTAATTGAAATTGCTTTTGAATCTACAATTAAGATTTAAACAACTTGTTTACGAGATTGATAAATTGGATTTTTGAATATTACCAACCGAGTAAATGAATCCTTATATAAGGTATGTCTCGTTTTGTTGAACTATTGTCAAAATTGACTTTTTGAAACGACTTTGGATAACTTTTGTATGTCGATCTCGAGCATTAGGATTGTTATACACTATGACCTGACCTAGCTTGATAGACATTTATTGACCAACATATGTTCTCTAGGTTGAGATTTATAGTTATTTGATATTCCGAGTTTCGGTCACGTTTTGGTGAACAACTTTATGTGCTGCTAAGGTGAGTTTCATTTGCTCCCTTTTTAATTGCTTTTGCAATATATATTTTTGGGCTGAGAATACATGCACTTTATTTTAAACGCAATGGATACAAGTACATACTAAATTCTACACTGAGTTTGAACCGAAAATCCCTTAGCTTTGGTAACTAGTAACTACCAGTTATAAGAACTGGTGGGCGCGAGTAGTAGTATATGGATCCATAGGGCTTGATATCCCCGTCCGAGCTAGAGCGCTAGCCTTTTAACGGACGTATGCTATTTGAGAAGCGTACACGTTGGTTTGCGTGTACTATTAAGATGATTATACAAAAGGATACAAATTATATATACGTTAAGTTTAGTTACCAGGGTGCTCAATCTTGTAGAATATTTTGATAAACGTTTCTGGATTAAACAACTGAAATCTTGTGATCCACCTTTATACACAGATTATGCGAAACATTAAAACTATGAACTCACCAACCTTTGTGTTGACACTTGTTAGCATGTTTATTCTCAGGTTTCCTAGAAGTCTTCCGTTGTTGCTTATATGTTAGACAAGCTATGTGCATGGAGTCTTACATGACATACTTTTCAAGGAAACGTTGCATTCACCAAATTATCACCATGTATCTTATTTTGACTGCATTGTCAACGGAAGTACTATTGTAAACTATTATTTACGGTGATTGTCTATATGTAGAAATCATCAGATGTCGAAAACCTTTGATTTAAATATTCATTTATGGTGTGCCTTTTCAAAAGAATGCAATGTTTACAAAACGTATCATATAGAGGTCAAATACCTCGCAATGAAATCAATGAATGACGTATTGTCCATATGAATTTGGAGCGATCGTCACAAATAGTTCGTTAGTTGATGTCATTAAATTGTTAATTGGAACTTATGGCTCTTATCACCTTTATAATTTTTCTCTCTTAGCGTCTTTCTAGAGAGCGTGTTTTTATAAATATAATTTTGACCGTTAAAAAAAATCATACACGCCCTTAGTTTTTTAGAAAACTACTTTATTTTATCTGAGAATTGTACTATTTACAATCCATGTGTGTTAATGATGTTTCGTCGTTATTTTATTCCTTTTCGTTATGTGATAACAAACTCCAAGTGTTATAAGCATAGTTATTACATACATATTGTTATTTTTATGTGGTTTATCGAAAAGATTTAACACTTTTTCAATACTTTTGTAAACAAATATATACAACACATTTATCAAGAGTATATAAAAATATAAACATCAATGAAATTACAAACCGTATTGCAAAGAGGTTACATATTATAGTGAAATAATCTAGAAAATATTGAACAAGTATAAACTAATCTCGAAACCTCGCCCTGTAGTTTGGTCGTAGTCACTAGTATAGAACAAATGTAAAAAACTCATATACTCAAATCTCAATAGGTTTACAACACTCTAAAGATAACTTATCACATCTCTATATCATCAAGGTCCGGCAGCGGGAACCGAAGTATTGCAGCAATTCCAGTCAGCTGTGCCAATTCTGTAATAATTGAAACAATCGTGTCAAGGAAAATATAACTGCGCAAGCCTTAAATGTGTAACAAAATGGTTGGACCGGTATAATTAGCAAGACAATGTGATTTACTCCATATTACTAACCCAATCCAAAACTTTTTTGATCTACGAGTCTACTTGATTAATATACTAATAAATATTTTCCCAACCCAATCCAGCGCGTTTCAACTTGTACTACAAAATGACCAGTTACAGCCACTACCGGTTTGGCCCATTACCCAACATGCCGAACCTGGCCTCTTTTTTTTTTTTTTTTGGACATCAGTTTGGGTTGGGGGGACTAAACCACTCACGCGTTCATCTCCCGTAGTTGTATAATCCGCCCCCAACTATTGCCCTGAAGGAAAACCCGGACCAATCAGAGGGCATGGCCAGTAAAAACCCCTCCCCGCTGCCCCTGCACTAAGCGAAAGGCGACCTGGCCTCTCTAGTAATACATTACATAAAGAATTGTACTCACGTTCCCCCGAAACATGCATTGAAGAAAATACATGAGCCGTGCCCCCAGAATCCTTTACTGCGTTGACCAAATCTACATATCTTTGCCTTGTAGCTACATCAGAACTCCTGAAGCAAACATCACAAAGAAGAAATTGAAAAATCTTATTACAGTGATGACTCCAAATAACAAATTCTCAATGGCCAATGGATGGATAATAAATGCATCGTCCAATCAATATGTGAACACTTAAATAATACGTAGTGCTTATATAATACAGAGTACTATTCAGCCAACAATTTTTTAAAATATATGTTCTGATACCAGTAATAAAAAATTTTTAAAAAAATAATCTAGAAGTACAAACCTAAAAAGGTCATCAGTGATAAGTAATGTTTGAACAGCCATTCGTTCATGCGCTACTTCAACATGCCTTGGTCCATAACACGCACGATGTGGATCCTGCAAATGCACCCAAAGAGTGTAAATACAAAAATATAACATATATTCAATTTATGCTTGCCTTTGAAATAAGCAAGTTCATATACTGCCCATTTGCCACTACTAGTACTCAGATATTCATGGGTCGTATTATCATTTAACGTTTTAGGCCACAACATGATCTACAGTCCCTATGATGCATTATACCGGTGTCTATACACTTAGAAATTCACTATTAGAATAGGCCAAATCAGTGGCAAATACATATTCCATTAGAGACAAGTAAATTAATGTCGGTTAATGATATCATGTCAATTTAAAGTTTTAAACCATAAGATACTAAAAGTGACATTTAATATATTTATGTTATTAGAATCATATCACTTATAGTCAATTATATATCATCTGATTATTTTCTCATCCTAGATAGGATACATTATGTGTCAAATGTAGTTCGAACTGCTGATGGATACAATAACATTCGAACAGAACTTAAGAGCATTAGAGTCAAAGATGGAACCTCACATTTGAAAGCATGGTGAAGAAATCCTTAAGAACGCGGACCTAAATAGTAAAGCAAATATATTAAAATTAAAATATAAATGTAAGTCGCAAACCAGACAAAAATTCTTTTTTTTTTTAAAACAAAAAGACAAACAATAAAGGTCTTAAAGAGATTTGATATTATAACACACATAAGAATAGGAATTAGACTTCTGGGCAGTGAGATACCTCTTGGGCTGCTTTTGTATCTTTGATCATATTCATCACATTCGGAGCATCCAAAACTTCTCTCAGACTATGTCTGTGTAACAATAATAAATGTTTAAATATGAAATTCACTGCAAAAGTAGGATAGAAAACACACACTGTACACTAAATCTTGAAACCTTGTCAATAAACATACTTGTATCCTGAAGTCGAGTGCACAAGGATGATACGTGATTTATTCTCAATTATGTGCCTCAAATCTCTCCTTTCGGATTCCAACATTAAATGACGATGAAATTGATCCTGAAGTACGCATGATTATTCAATTTTCAAAGTTGGTAGACATAAATGCACAATTGTATAATATGCAACTTCATCATTTAAAAATCAAGTATATCTCAAAAACTGACCTTGGTGAATCCGGGACTTGCAATAACAGCACATCTAACAACCTTGAAGTCAATATGCTTCAAAAATGCCTTATGTACATGAAAGTACAACAACGTAATTAAATAAAGTAATTATAACTGGTACAAGTATATATAAATACAATATTAGCAGCAGCTTATGCATCTTACAAATCAACTCACCTGTAAAACATTCTCGTAGAATTTGTTCAATGCCTGTAACCAAAAAATAGAGTCTTAAATTTGGAATCAAGCACCAAGGGATGTAGCATCCATGGTTGAAATTCAGTGATTCTTTTAAAAATGACATATATTCAAATTAACAGACTAATTTTGTAACATACTTTGTCATATCCAGCAACAGATGGACCATGCTTGCGAGGAATTGAAGTTTCTATCCGAGCACGAGTAATAGTTAAACTGATGAAAAGTTACGCAGATTAGCACGTGTGGCTCTCATAACTTTTTGGGAGTTAGAACTTGCTATATGGAACTGATTATTATAGATTACTTATTCTAATTACTGTATATCCGATAAGTGGTACTTATCATCTTATTCTAATTTCTTAATGTGTTGTACTAATGGCTGAATGTTATCCTACTTGATTGTATATGTTTGCACATGAAAGTAGCATAAGAGACAATATGAAATGTTTGGTTTGTAACTAAACTAGCGAGACAAGGTACTTCAAATAATAAACGTAACATATAATATAGACGATCAGTCAACGATTGTTATTTATTTAAAATCAATAGGCTACCTTTTGCCCACGAGAAGAATATGTGCCAATCCCTCTTGCATTAGCACCACTGCAAGATCGGCACTGGCAGCAGGATCTAAATCAGAAAAAAAAAACGTAAGCTTGAAAAATTTAATCAGAAAAACAAACTTTGATGTCTACAATATCGCATATATAATACAATACCTGAAGCTTCTTTAAGTGCATCCATTGATAGTGAGTCCCACAATACCTATAACGTAAACGGTAATCCACTTCAGAAACAAGTAAATTATACAGACACTTTTCTGGTTAAAAAAAAGATCAGCACTGACAGAAAAATCTATGCTGCATAATGTGTAAAAAGTATACAGTCAAAACGTTTGATTAATATCGCCAAATGAGCATGAAATTAAAGCATACCTTTCTTAACACAAAAGGGCGATGCAGTTCTATTTCAAGTGTATGAAACTGCCCTATCTGCGACAATGGAAAAAATATTATTATCTAAAGTACATTTCACATCCCACTGAAATATAGTAAAATCACAACCTCTGATTATTTGAAACATAAATGTATTTAAATGAACTTGACACCGACCTTAACATGCTCATTTTCCAGGGTGTTCTTCCCACGTATTCTCAGCACAGAACCTTCTTTGTCATAATCAACATTCTGTAAACAAAATTACAAAATTTAAAGTATTACTAACACAAGTAATTATCGATACTGACACTTAAGTATTGTAAACAATAAACATACCTTACCTCAACTTTAATTTCAAGTTTTAGTTTCACACGTTCTGCTTCTCTTGAACCAGAAGCCGCTTCTCTCAGAACTTTTCTGTGATGGATAAAAAATATATAAGCACAAATATACAAATCTAAAATTGAATGACATCAATAAAAAAATTGGAAAAACTCCAAATACATAGTTTCTATAGATATGCCTTTTTCCTTAGTTGGACTTTAAACTAAAGATATTTGTGTAAAAAAAAAAATACACAAGTTAATTACTTTATTGAGTAGTAGAAGAATTTTGCAATTATATAAATCAAGAAATCAGATTCCTTCTTCCAAGTTCTATCAAAGCAACTACGCAGGCTTGGCTGAGTGGCCACCTAGTTGCCCAATGAAGCACACTACCCACCACCCACCACCCGGGTTCAATTCCTGGCAATTGTTCATACTAGAGGGTGAGCATAATGCGCAATTCACCCGGTACCACGGGGGGCTTGATTACCGAGCCAATGTGCTCATTCATAGCAGGGTTTACTCACTTACCCAAAAAAAAAAAAGTTCTATCAAAGCTAGTAAGCTACACAAGGAATAATATAAGTATAATCATATATATTATCATATACAGTGGTAGGATCAAGGGGGAAGTAACCAATCGGGGGGAAGCAAAAACTTTTTCTTTTCGTTTTTTGAAAAACTTTGTTCACGAACATTATAGATTGGATGAAAATATGAACATTTAATAAAGGCACTTTGTGATAAATGTTTTTATTTTGGCGGGAAAACGCTCGAAGAAGTAATATATAACAATTATCGTGTTTTTCGAGCGTATGTTGAGGTTTAGATATTAGGGTTTAGCTAGGGTTTAGATATTAGGGTTTATAGGGTTTAGATATTAGGGTTTAGAAATTTAGGGTTTAGGGTTTAGGGTTTAGATTTAGGATTTAGATTGAGTTTTTAACACGAACGGTTTAAAGTTTAGGGTTTAGGGTTTAGGCCCAAAACACCAAACCCTAAACCCTAAACTCTAAATCAGGCTAAATTTTACTTCACAAAACATGAAGAAAAAAAATGTTAACATTCTTCACGATCAATATTATCTTGAATGTTATTTTTGTTGATCGTTTTTCCGCCTAAATAATAACATTCATCACGAAGTGTCTTTTTTAAATGTTCATATTTTCGTGTGATCTTGATGACTGAAAAAAAAAATTCCAAAAAAAACGAAAAGAAAAAAAAAATTGCTTCCCCCACTTCCGCCGATTACTTCCCCGTTGATCCTCCCATCATATACATAAATAGTTAAATAAGTAGAAAAGACCTACCTAATAGTAACAGCCATTACAGAATCTCCGGGCACAATTAGATTATAGGCCACCCACAAATCGTCTGACTCATCTGGGGTCATCTGTATATCATCCTTTCGATTCAATTATAAATATAAAAAATGAAGATTGATCGAATTTTATTAATTAATGGAGTATAAAATACAGATAGGGGTTTTTATTTACCTTAACGCTGCCAGGACCATTGGGAACGAAATCTCTTCGAACGATCTTCATCTCAACAACGATTGTGTTGTGTTACGTTTGAGTTGTGTTTGGGGTTTTTTTCTATTGCGGGGTTTTGTTTTGCAACATTTATATATGGATACGGACATACGGTACCGAATACCTTGGGCCCCTTGGCCCTAAAGTGTCGTATAAACGAGTGGTAGTGAAAAATTACATATAAACCCAACTGCGTATCGTACCTCTGCATCCGCCACTCCTAAAAAAACCGCAAAACAAAACGGTTCACCGGGCAACCCAAGCCCAAGAACACTAACCTGAGACCTGCAAGCCAAGGTAGTCTCTCGTAGCCGATAAACCCCACATCCAATCCAAATTGCTTATCTAGAGAAACACCGAGCCCACCGGTTAAGTACCAATCATCGTTCGAGCGGACAAAGGACCCTGAGAGATCACCCTGGCGTACATTAATTTTTCGCAGTCAAAACGACAACCTCTGAAACAACATCGATCCCACCCAAATAGACTCGACGACTAGCTAAATGGAATGAACGAAACGGCTATCAAACATACAGGATGCGGAAATCGAATCGTAAAGAAAAAAGGCCATCTCTACCAATTTTCAGAGCTTTTAATTTTATTTTTATTTTCTTTTTTATATAAGAAACCCTCAGACTTCATCGGCCAACCGATAACGGTCAAAATACATCGGCAATCGTCAACGACAACCAACCACCAACCACCACCAGCACCATCATAGGCTACCAGCAACTGCTAGCGGCCACCAACAGCTTCATCAACACGAAGAAAGAAATCGGTAGTGAGGCACTGTAGTCAAACACAGCGGAGCTAACATAAAACCTTCAAACCGTATGGACGAATCAAGGATGCAACCCATACACCCGGTCCCAGATCCCATGCAATATCACATGAAATCGTTGCCTGTTCGCCGCAAAAGTGAACGAAGAAGAAGTCGCTCGAAAAAGATAATGTGATTGAACGTTATTTAACGACGCGGTCTATATGATTACGAGGTTTTGATTATGCGTTTTAAATAATTATAATCAAATAATAAGTTGTAACAAAATATATCGTACATTATTAATGTTTGAATTTATTATGCTGTTTTAATAACGCAATAAATTAATAACAAGTTGTGTAAGTGTTTGGTAAATTAGATTATTTGATAAATTACCCTATTACCCTATACATACCAAATCCCACAATCCCATGAGGGATTTGGTCGTTTTGGCCAAAATCCCAAAACAAAACGACAATATATATATACACTAAATCCCATGAGGGATTTGGTCGTTTTGGCCAAAATCCCAAAACAAAACGACAAGGCCAAAAAAACAAATCCCACCCCCAAACTTTGAACAATTTGCAATTCCAACCTCCAAAAGAGGGGTATAAACCGTCATTTCATCATTTTAATTAATAAACTCCACCCCAATTTTTAACGTAGCATATCTTCTCGCTCGACGCGCGTTAAATTTTTTCGACACCACCATTCAACTCGAAATAATCTTGCGAACCCAACGCAACTAACTATACGCGAAACGGACGTCTTTCAAAAAACAAATCATTATATATACTAGGTACTAACCTCTTGTATCCAAACACAACCGTAGCAAAACGTTTTTTACAACAACTATGATATGCAACCCGAAAGACCACGCGGGATCGCGCGGGTCACTTTTGCTAGTTATAAACAATTAGAAAGAAAATATGCAGAATAATCTAATAGTCACATTTTGTTGCAATAAGAGGCGACTACTTTTTCATTATAACTAACGTGTTGAGACTATCAAATCCCAATTAATTGATTTTAAAGTTGAATTTGTCAAAGACTATTATTCAATTTGCGATTTGAAATAACCATTCCATAAGTGGTTAATAGACGAGTATACGTTGTATATGATGGAATTGATATAGAATTTAAAGGTCTTTTCGTGTAAATCAAACACTTTAGTTTACAACATGATACAATTCTCTCACATATTATTGAAATGAAACAGATTTTAAATAAATCCGAACAGAGAGAAGGAGATCGAATTTACTCGCTTGCCAAACGGATCACTTGCTTACCTACATTCTTGCCGGAAAATAGCCTAACAAAGGCAGCCGGAGCATTTTCAAGACCATCAATAATGTCTTCTAAATACACAATCTTACCCTGCTTGTAGTAAGAGGTAACATCCTCCAAAAACCGGGGGTATAAATCTATAAAATCACTTTGAAGAAAACCCTTAATTGTTATACGTTTTGATATAACAGCAAACATGTTTCGAAAAGTTTGTGTATCAGTTCGACTTTTTTGAGAAACCATCCCACAAATGGCTACACGACCATGGGCCCTCATGTTCCCGAGCGCTGCATCAAGCATGGCTCCACCCACATTATCAAAATATATGTCAATACCCTGAGGGAAGTACCTGTTACAGAATATGTCGTGTTAACTACAAAGACGACATCTAAAACGCAAGCTATATGAACTCATAAGCTGTTAGGTATTACCTGGCCAAAGCTGCCTCGAGGTCTATTTCATCTTTGTAGTTGAAGGCTTCATTAAACCCAAGCCTATTCTTCAAAAGTTCCACCTAATTCAGGTCGCGTGTTAATAAATGTTTGAGTTACGTCTCTATGTAGTGGCGGATCTAGGAATGGTAGTCATTGGTGTCACTGGTTAAAACCTCAAATTTTTGTCTACTAGATGGTTTATTTCAAAGGTGTCACTCAAAAAAGTTTACAATATTCACTGATGTTACTAGTTAAAAATCCAAAAAAAAATCCACTACATCGCGTATTTCACTGGGGTCTCATGCTACCACTCAACATATGGTAGGTACCGCCCCTCATGTTAGATTCAGAAAGTACCGAACACATTTAAAACAGAAACATTATGACCTCTTTTGAACATTTGTGCATGATCGACAATGTTTCCTTCTTCTGTCCCAATGTTTTGTTTGTGAGTACGAAATTTCAACCCTTATAATCCTAAATGAGTCTATTATGTTGAACCAGACGAAAGTCACACAACCTTTAAAGTATAAAACTGAGAAACCGTTTTATCACGAAAGAAAAGTTAGTACACCAGATTTGTTGAAAACAGAAGTGTTTTGGGTCAGGTTTCGAAAAAGTAAAAAACTATACGTGTGTTGACCCATAACAGAAAAGTCCACTCTTTTGACCCGACTCTTATTGCTACTCTAGTTTTTTTTTTTATTATTTTTTAGCAAACACGTAGCTTGTCTAATGAAGAAGAGGGTGCTTATTATACATACTTTCTGGCTTGTGCCAGCGCTTCCCACGACATAGCATCCATGTAACCGAGCAAGTTGACCAACAAGCTGTCCAACTGCTCCAGAAGCTGCAGATACATAAACGTAGTCTCCTTTCTTAGGCTCGCAAACTTCGTAAAATCCAGCATAAGCTGTAAACCCTGGCATACCTGTATTATGTTTTTTCAGACTTTTCATTCAAAATTATAATACAACAATATTGATAAAAGAACTAGGTATAATAGTATTTGAAAATTGATCAATTGTATGCACTAAATTGCATCTGAGTAAAAAAAAAAAAAAAAAATTGGTCTCCCAGGCAACCTAACAAAGAAAACCTTTTTGGTCTAGTAACAGATATGACACATACCAAGAAGACCAACATGGTAAGAAATAGGAATTTCATCATCTTTTTGAATTTTCCTCAACTGATGAGTTTTATGGATTAGAGTGTACTCTTCCCAATTTGTAATGCCTGCAACAAAGTCCCCTCTTTTGAAATTTGGGTCATCAGAATCCACCACTTTTGACACCCCAAACCCCTCTATTGCCTGCAAATTTCATTACAAAATAGTTATAGTGTTGTACTGATACTTGTTAGCAGCTAGCCGGAAATAGGTATCAACAATGACTGAGTGTAAATCAAGTAAATATAACTCAGCTCAACATGTCAACCCATTAAACCGGACCTCTCCAACCCGTTTAATTTTTGGGGCAGGACTCAGGTCAAGTATCGACTTAATGGGTCGACCCCTCAAACTACATTTAGTCCTTTAACTTTGACTCATTACACCCAAAACCAACGGACCAACCCGAATTCAATCCAAAAACATCATGCCAACTCATTTGACCCATTTACCCAAAAGGGGTATCAGGGTATGAAGACTGTGTCCGGGTTAGATACTTTTGACCCACAAACTGTTTGATTTTTTAAAGGCAATGCACCAAATGTACTCTATGGATATTGAACTTGGAGTCTTGGATCCAAACTAGAAGTCCATAAGTTTCCACAAACCGTTATCATATCACGCCGGATTTGTGTCGGGTACCAAACAAAAATAGAATTAAAAAGAGAAGACTAAAATAATAAAGATTAAAAAATAAATAAATAACTAAATATAAATGGAAGCTTACGGAACCAGGGGAGAAAGGAGGGACATAGGATCGCTGAAAATCTTGCATACGACCCCGCATGTACGGATCACATGACAAATAATAGTTCTTCATTAAAACACAATTGGACCCTTTTGGTGCTTCCAATTTTATTTGATTTCCATGTTTTAATTCCAAGTCTGTTTCTAGTGGCGATCCGTGGATGTAGTTTTTCAATACGATTTGTTTGTTTTCTGCAGTTGTTCCTATTAAAATCTCCATCTTAATGACCAACTAGTCTAGTGTGTTTTTCAAAGTTTTAATGTAATTTATTTATGAAACAGGAAACTGGCCATGGCCAGTAGTAGTAGGTAGGTATATCCAGTGGTGCAAATTTCATTGGTGACGATCGGCATTGATTTCTAGTACTCAGTCGGTCGCAATTTAATTTTAATTGTTCATTAAATTAAATTAATGTAACTATGAAGAAACTTGTGGATTGGAAACAGATTTTAGAAAAGTTCAACAACACACTCTAGGATGGGAAAGTAAGAGGGATCTGTTTTGACGGAAGGTTGACTCTTGTGAAAGTTTTAAATATCTTCTTTTGTATTATTTCTCAATCTTTCGTGCCCGTCGTGTGTTGTTAAAGAATAAGAGCGTGTGAGAAGGAATTTTTTTTGAGGTGGGATTAATTCCGAGAAAAAAATTTCTTGGGTTGGATGAGATAAAGTGTCATTACCTTTTGAAGATGGGGTCTAAATATTGGATCTTGCTTGGAAAATGGAGATGGCGGTTTCACACCGAGTCCAACTCATTTATTTTTTCGGCGAAAGAAAATTTTTATATTTATACATGTAGCTTCATTAAAAACAATGAAGACTACCAAATACAAAGTACAACGATAGAAGCTTTACAAGCCTACAAAATACAATACATCATTGAAGATTGAAAGCTTAAATAAACAATAACAATGGAGTGAAATCCCAACATACACATTAAGACCATGACAGTCGAAATATGTAGCCCGTAATACCACCTTGATCAATAAGTTTCACTTGAATATATGATTGATACCTCCTTGCAGCTACCATACGCAACCGAGAAAAAATCACTAACGGAGAGGCTTTTTGTAACATCCTGTTACCGGGCCTAGTTGAAATGACCTTTTTGACCTTGGGTGTGTTGTATGTTAGTTTAATAATTATATGTTTGTAATTATTTAGTTGTTTAGTTCAGACCAGTTTGTGACAAGGGTCACAGAACAAGTTCGTTTGTTTAATTTGGACTCTGTTAGGGCAGTCAAATTAAGTACAAAAGATATCAGATAACTGATAAATACCCGTGTGTGATGGGGTATTGTGTTTTACACAGATATAAAAGCAAGTACCAGCTCCTTTCTATCATTTTTCTTGAAGCTTCCAAATTATACTCCGTACCTAACTTTCACTCTCTTGAAACCCTAATCTCTTAGATCTCGATTTCGTGTTTAAATTGTGTTGTGTAATCAGTTGCTACTGATTTCATGGTCATAACAATGTATGAATCATTCATTTTCGTGTTGTAATATGAGATTGAATGGGTTTTTAGTTAGGTTTTTATCAAAGTGGGTTTTGATGTCAAATTGGTTGATTTTGATATTGATTTAGTGTAAAACGTTATGGTTTATGTTCACTTAGTTGTTATAAACGTTTTCTAAGCTTTGTTCAGTGTCAAAACGTTTAGAAATCGAGATTGGGTGATTTTGGTTTGAAACCCGTCAGTTTCTGCTGCTGCTGCTCGATGAATACAATCGTACGGTTGCAGCTTGCAACCGCACGGGTACACGGTGTAACCGTACGGGTGCATGTGTAACCGTACAGATGCAGTGGTGTTGGTGCAACCGGCCAGTGAGTGTGCAACCGTACGGATGGACTTGCGACCGTACGGATGCATGTGCAACCATACAGATACAGATCAGTGCAGACTTGTGTTGTTTAATTGGCTGTTTTCTAGTCGTTATGTTGTCCGCGTGACTTATGATAATCAGGATGTAAATTCTGAAAATGCATAAGTGTTAGGTGGATTGTTAGTGACACTTTTGTTACTGATTTGCTGTATTGTGATGTTTTTGCTAACAGACAGAAACTAACTTGATTTGTCTTATGTTCAGGTGATAAGGATAAGGAAGAAGCTCAGTGATAGATTATCTGAGCTAGTTGCTGGTATTCGTTGAGTGGGATTATCTCTTGGTGTAGTATAGAGTGGCAAGTTGCGCTACTATGTTTATATTGTTGATAATTGCCATGATTAGTAGTTATGTTGTACAGTTGATTGCAGTTAAGGTTGCCATGCTTTTAGTAGTATTAGTTATCTGTAGTAGTAGTTGACTGGTTGTATGTGCACAAGTTATTGTTGTTGGAACCTTGATCTGTTAGGTTCAGCTCAGAGAGGTCAACCTAGTTGTGGTTGGGTCCAGTTGGCTACTGTTTGTTGAGTATAGTGCTGAATGACGCATCACCTGCGTGTGGATGACTGTAACGACCCGGAAATTTCCGACCAAATTTAAACTCTAATCTCTATATGGTTCCGACACGATAAGCAAAAACCCTAAAGTTGACCCGCATTTTTTTTCGATCGTTCTATACTTATAAGATTAATATTTACATAAATTAAAACTTACCAACATGATAAGTAATCCAAATTGTCGAGATTTATATTTCCGAAAAGAGTTTTACACAACGTTTGACCGTCTAGTTTGACCGACGATATCACGAACTATACAATATATGATAATTATACGTTTGCGTATATATATGTATATATACATATTTAACATGATTAATGAATGTTTTAATATCTTATTTTGTATCAAAAACTATAAGTTATAAGTATATTTTGAAACTACTAACTTAAGTTTTCAAAACGATAACTATACGTAACGTTATTTGACATAAATACTTAAGACTTATAATGTTTATACATATATCGTATAAGTAATGTATTTACTCACTTTTAAGACTTAAATACATAAAATCATATAAGTGTATTCACAAAAGATAGCTATATTTGAATCCTCATTCCATTTTTCACAAAATTTCTATACGTATATCTAGAGTATTTGTACTCGTATCATACCTAGCTTCTATACGTATTTACTATTGGTATATACACATCAAATCACCACCTAACCAGCCCTTGTTACTACCCTAGGTATAAGGTAATTGCTTTTGTATTATTGTTTGACAAATACATAAGATTACAAACTAAAATTTTGTCATGTTATCCTTAAAGATCACATTTTTAGGAGTATATATGTATCATCATTTTGATTCATTTAATACTTCAATCTCCTAGCTAAAACACACACACTTATAACCCTTAAACACCTTCAACAATTCAGTAAAGTTCTAAGAAGATCTAGCTTCAAAAACCTTACATAAACACCATAAGAAAACCATACAAAAACACTTCAAGAAAACCTTCCAAGAACACCAACTTACTTCCAATCTTTCATCCACTTCTATCACCCTTTTGATTCTAGCTTCTTACTCCTCTTTTACAGCAAACTTATCCAAGGAACTTGAGGTAGAATCTATGTTCATAACCCTGTTCGATTCATATATATATAGCTATCTTATTTTGTGGTACAAAAGTTTAACAACAAGAACATAGTTTGAATGTTTTCAAACTTGTTTGCAAACTAAATAGATCCTTCTAACTTAACTTTTAAAATACTTCAAGACCTGTAATATAACTTAAATATATGCTAATTTAATAAGGTAAAACTTGGTTTTTCAAAGTATAAGTATTTTTAGAAAAATGGTCATTAAATGATTTTTTTTTGTAACAAAATGTTTAACTTCATATGTTTCACTAATGTTTCACTTATGCCGTATGATTTTGAATACAAACCAAGGTATTTACAGTTCATAGTCTTAAAGAAGAACTCGATCCAAGAAGATGGCAATTTGAATCAACGAAAACGGACTTGTAACGAAGAAACTATGACCGAAACAAAATTGGTTATCCTAGATCATTTCAACTACGGGATCAATTGGAAAACAAAGATATAAAACACATATTTCTAAGATAACATGATATTTTATATATATGTACTCATAATTCAATTTCATATGGTTCAGGATCACCCGTAAACAACACGAGAAGATTAATCATAAGATCCCATGATTGTACGCAACACGTCATTTGACAACACCGGTACTTTATGTACGCAACACGTCATTTGACAACACCGGTACCATGGGTCAAGATTAATCTCGACCAACACATATACGATGGGGTTTTATGGGAGTTTTATTTATTTCGTTGGGGGTTTATTTATTGCGGGTATATTAAACATCTAAAAATGAACCATTAAAATTGAATTACTAACATCGAAACGCTAACTACGGACTAAGGAATTATTCAAAGTATTAAAAGTATTATAAATATATATACGAGATGTTTGTTTAAAATGAAAATATATTGATATATTATATATGGATAGGTTCGTGATATCAACCGGAAGACCAAGTCAAAAATATATATATCTTCGAGACAACAGTGAGTATATAGTCCCACTTTTAAACTCTAAATATTTCGGGATGAGAATACATGTATTTTATGTTTTACGTTATGGACACAAGTAACTGAAAAATATATTCTACGTTGAGTTGTACCACTGGCATACTTCCCTGTAGCTTGGTAACTGTTATTTACAGCGGTATTGTAAACGCGAATCCTGTTGATAGATCTATCGGGCCTGACAACCCCAACCGGACTGGACGACCAGTATTCAACGGTTGCACAGTACTTCGTTTTGCGACTACACCTTGGTACGGTGTAGTAAGATTTCATATTAAAGGGAATATGCGACGTGATTAAATGTTAAGTATGGTTACCAAGTGCTCAACCACTTAGAATATTTTTATTGAAATGATTATATACGAAATCTTGTGGTCCATTGTTATAACGCTGCTAGCATCAAACCTATATATCTCACCAACTTTATGTTGACGTTTTAAAGCATGTTATTCTCAGGTACGAATTAAGTCTTCCGCTGTGCATTAGCTCATGTTAAGGATACTACTTGGGACCATTTAAGCTATGATACAAGGACGTTGCATTCGAGTCATTGAAGTTCATTAAAGACTATTGTTATGAAAATGGCAGATTAGATCATTTGGTTGTTATAAAATGTTAGGCTAATATGTCAACTCTCGATGTAATAATAGATTGCCTTTAAGAAATAAATGCAACGTTTGTAAAATGTATCATATAGAGGTCAAGTACCTCGCGATGTTATCAACTATTGTAATTCGTTTTTAATCTATATGGACGATGTCCGGATGATTAGTTTCGGATCCTTTCAGTTGGTATCAGAGCGTTGGTCTTAGCGAACCAGGCCTTGCATTAGTGTGTCTAACTAGTAGTTGTTAGGATACATTAAGTGAGTCTGGACTTTGACCGTGTCTGCCTGTCAAAAGTTTTGGTTATCAATCCTAGTCGGAAATCATCTGCTTATCATCCTTAGGGAACTGCCTGCTTATCATTCTTAAGTCTAGACACGTCTTACTGCATTTAGTGCATCGATAGTGTATAGACAAAATTCATATCTTAGCGTATCTGTTACTATAGACATTGCCTGACGTATTTCAAAGATTCTCCGTAATTCATGGGATTTTGATATTATATATACATATGTAAATTATGTATTGAAGAGTACCAAACCCAACTCCTATAATCTATTCCAAACCAAAAATTCACTTCTCCGACTATACAAGATGGATTCTTCATCCAGTTCGAATTCCTCCGACTTCGATAGCTACGCCGATATGGATTTCCATTCGAGCTCCGAGAACAGCGTCACCGGAATGGATCAACCAATTTCCCATCATCTATTTTGGATGAATTGGGGATGGGTTCGTAATATACTAAATCTCTGGAGGCAAGAAGAAGGTGATCCATTCCATCCACCAAATTGTCCTCTTAACGATGAACCTGAAGCACTTACCGGTGAACCTATTCGAAACACCATTTTCTCGCTCATTTCTAGAGTATCTCGTCATGATTACATACTATCCCATATTTCGAATCTTGTTCATTCGCTCGTTCCAACCGTCAATCATCCCGGTATAATAGAAGAAGTCAACGAGCTTCGCGCTCGGGTAGTGGCTTTAGAAAATACGGTGCGAAGGTTACAAACACCAGCAGCAGCACCAGCAGCATAATCTATACCACCATCATCAACGCCGACAGTACTCTTGTCACCCCCAAAATCTCAACATCACAATCTGTATCTCGAATATCAACATCACACGACTCAATATCTGTACTTCGAGTATGATCTTCGTTCTATATATCGTTCTACATCGATTATCTTCGCTTTACGTATCGTATGACGATTATGTAATTTCTAAAGTCTTAGAGATTATGTAATCTAGAATTAACGATAAATCAAATGAGTTTATTATCTTATTGACTCATTAAATCTATGATTATCTCTGAAGAAAATATATATGCAAGTATATTTTCATAAAGATAGTAATTAAAAATTCCTTCGTACAAACTAATAATGATGAAAATATTTTAACGGGTGGGTAGTACCCGAGGAATATTTAGAATTCACATTAATAAGTTATATTGTACATTCTTGAATCTGATTCAACGGTCATTTGTTATTTTACTTACAACCATCGATATACGTATCCGTTCACCCCAGAATAACCATTTCCATTTAAATTTCATATTTGAATTTTTTTTTACCTATCCAAATCCAACAAGTGGCATAAAGAAGAAACATTGGACAATTAAAATGAAATAAAATGTTGATTATAACATATGAAACTAAACAATTCTTCAATTTTGCCACTTGATTTCATCCTAAACCTCATTTGTACTTCGACAATTATAATCCTCATTCAAATCTTTTCATGATTCTTGAAAACACCTCGATCGAGAAGTTGAACCAGCCGCACCTCGTTTACGGAAGAAAGATTTATGCATACAGTGATGCACCTGAAAAATTTTCGAAACCGAAGTTATAGTTAAAACGTATCCGCGTCGAATTCCTTATCATTCATTATCAAAAACAATCATACGATTCCTTTTCAAGAAGCTAATTTTGTCACAGCTCCACTTCGACTTCTCAGTGAGACTACTCCTATTATAATCTCGATATTTATACTTTGTCCTTTCGACGTTGTTACCGGAGAACCTTTTTCACAACATCATCAGCAGACGTACCAGCAACTCGTTATCTCTTTGGCGAAACCCGCAATCAGTATTTTGAAAATCTCGTAGAAATTCTCCCAGTTATACCGAGAACGACTATCCCTAAGAATTACATTTTTCGAATGTGAAGTTCTAAAAAAACATCCTGGACTATGAAGTAATTCTTGAAATGCTGAAGAAGCAGAAAAAAAAAAAAAAAAAAAAAAAAAAAAAAAAAAACTGTAAACGACTTTAACAGTCAAAAGTTTAATGATGAAGTACATTGTATTGGTAAAGCTTAGAAAAAGAGGAGAGTTGGAACTGGAAAACGGATTGAGCAAAGTATGAAGGAGGATGTAGATAAATCACAAGAACTGAATCTGCTTTCAAAGGATTCAAACGATTCAGTGCTTGCTGAAACCATTAGTAAAAAAAAAAACCTACCCCTTATCCTAAACCTTTCCCGATGATATTCTTCATCATCATCTTATCTTAGATATTATAAGATATCTTCATATCTTTTGTTATACATATCCTCCATATTTCTGGAGATATTCTCACAACTGTTCTTATCCAAAATCATGTATTTCTCCGTAATATCTGCGTTACAATATAAAAGAAACTGTGTTAGTTTCTAAGTTCTAAAACCTTCAAGTTTAAAATAGGAATGTTTTGAAGTAGTGTTGGGAACTGATACATGAATTAGTATAATATAATGAAACTTGATCAACTTCATTATATTACAGTAAGTCATGTTAAGTTTCTAATGGAATGTGATGATTCACAGTACCGTCATCATGTGCCATGTTACACGGCTCTTACATTCTATCAAGTCTCCAAACATATTAGAACGTATCACCTTGATAGTTCTATTTTTCCGGAATATTCGAGTAATTTAACGAATCAAGATCGTGCCATTACAATTTTATTCTAAAACCAATAGCTAGGTTCATTCCAAATTTTATACCTACGAATTCCGAACTATTGATCGCTTGACTCAAGGACGGGAAGAAGAAACGAAGGGACAAAGTCCCAAAATAGAAATTGGGGTATAGATCACAGCAAATAGGAGAGAATATTAACTATGGATGACAATGATTATGGAAAACAGAAGCAGGAGCATCGAAGTATAAGGAAAGATATCAAACCCAACAACCACCCAGAAACTACAAACCATGTATATCAATACGTATGGCGACGTAAAGACACGGGAGAATTAGAAACATTATAATTCCAAGAAAATCATAAAAGTGAATAGATTCTTCTGGCGGTAGATGGAAGAGAAGAATGAAAGATATAAAAGTTAGAAGTATAACAAAAATCAGAACGGGATGAAGCATTTCAAAGGATACCTTAAAGTAGGAATTAAGGAGAAAGAGTAGAAGATGCGAGTTGTGAAAAATAAGGAAACGAAGGGGTGGATTTATAGTGAAATATCCGACAAAGAAATCGAAACAGATTACCGCATTAAATCAAAGAAGATTCTGATCGCCGAATAACCAAATCTTATTACGTAAGATTTTTCCTAAATCCCTTAAATCCCGGAAATCAATTCTAAACCACGTCATCGATTAAAAACGATTCCATATTTACTCATTTCATTTTTTTTTTGTGATAGCTTCGCTCGTGCGTCTCACATAACCAAATCGTTTTATCTAAATCTTTCAATAATGATAAAATTTCATTATTACCTCATATTCGTCATGAAAACATTCCTATGGTTATTTATGACAACCTCTACCAAATTTCGAGGACGAAATTTCTTTAACGGATGGGTACTGTAACGACCCGGAAATTTCCGACCAAATTTAAACTCTAATCTCTATATGGTTCCGACACGATAAGCAAAAACCCTAAAGTTGACCCGCATTTTTTTTCGATCGTTCTATACTTATAAGATTAATATTTACATAAATTAAAACTTACCAACATGATAAGTAATCCAAATTGTCGAGATTTATATTTCCGAAAAGAGTTTTACACAACGTTTGACCGTCTAGTTTGACCGACGATATCACGAACTATACAATATATGATAATTATACGTTTGCGTATATATATGTATATATACATATTTAACATGATTAATGAATGTTTTAATATCTTATTTTGTATCAAAAACTATAAGTTATAAGTATATTTTGAAACTACTAACTTAAGTTTTCAAAACGATAACTATACGTAACGTTATTTGACATAAATACTTAAGACTTATAATGTTTATACATATATCGTATAAGTAATGTATTTACTCACTTTTAAGACTTAAATACATAAAATCATATAAGTGTATTCACAAAAGATAGCTATATTTGAATCCTCATTCCATTTTTCACAAAATTTCTATACGTATATCTAGAGTATTTGTACTCGTATCATACCTAGCTTCTATACGTATTTACTATTGGTATATACACATCAAATCACCACCTAACCAGCCCTTGTTACTACCCTAGGTATAAGGTAATTGCTTTTGTATTATTGTTTGACAAATACATAAGATTACAAACTAAAATTTTGTCATGTTATCCTTAAAGATCACATTTTTAGGAGTATATATGTATCATCATTTTGATTCATTTACTACTTCAATCTCCTAGCTAAAACACACACACTTATAACCCTTAAACACCTTCAACAATTCAGTAAAGTTCTAAGAAGATCTAGCTTCAAAAACCTTACATAAACACCATAAGAAAACCATACAAAAACACTTCAAGAAAACCTTCCAAGAACACCAACTTACTTCCAATCTTTCATCCACTTCTATCACCCTTTTGATTCTAGCTTCTTACTCCTCTTTTACAGCAAACTTATCCAAGGAACTTGAGGTAGAATCTATGTTCATAACCCTGTTCGATTCATATATATATAGCTATCTTATTTTGTGGTACAAAAGTTTAACAACAAGAACATAGTTTGAATGTTTTCAAACTTGTTTGCAAACTAAATAGATCCTTCTAACTTAACTTTTAAAATACTTCAAGACCTGTAATATAACTTAAATATATGCTAATTTAATAAGGTAAAACTTGGTTTTTCAAAGTATAAGTATTTTTAGAAAAATGGTCATTAAATGATTTTTTTTTGTAACAAAATGTTTAACTTCATATGTTTCACTAATGTTTCACTTATGCCGTATGATTTTGAATACAAACCAAGGTATTTACAGTTCATAGTCTTAAAGAAGAACTCGATCCAAGAAGATGGCAATTTGAATCAACGAAAACGGACTTGTAACGAAGAAACTATGACCGAAACAAAATTGGTTATCCTAGATCATTTCAACTACGGGATCAATTGGAAAAAAAAGATATAAAACACATATTTCTAAGATAACATGATATTTTATATATATGTACTCATAATTCAATTTCATATGGTTCAGGATCACCCGTAAACAACACGAGAAGATTAATCATAAGATCCCATGATTGTACGCAACACGTCATTTGACAACACCGGTACTTTATGTACGCAACACGTCATTTGACAACACCGGTACCATGGGTCAAGATTAATCTCGACCAACACATATACGATGGGGTTTTATGGGAGTTTTATTTATTTCGTTGGGGGTTTATTTATTGCGGGTATATTAAACATCTAAAAATGAACCATTAAAATTGAATTACTAACATCGAAACGCTAACTACGGACTAAGGAATTATTCAAAGTATTAAAAGTATTATAAATATATATACGAGATGTTTGTTTAAAATGAAAATATATTGATATATTATATATGGATAGGTTCGTGATATCAACCGGAAGACCAAGTCAAAAATATATATATCTTCGAGACAACAGTGAGTATATAGTCCCACTTTTAAACTCTAAATATTTCGGGATGAGAATACATGTATTTTATGTTTTACGTTATGGACACAAGTAACTGAAAAATATATTCTACGTTGAGTTGTACCACTGGCATACTTCCCTGTAGCTTGGTAACTGTTATTTACAGCGGTATTGTAAACGCGAATCCTGTTGATAGATCTATCGGGCCTGACAACCCCAACCGGACTGGACGACCAGTATTCAACGGTTGCACAGTACTTCGTTTTGCGACTACACCTTGGTACGGTGTAGTAAGATTTCATATTAAAGGGAATATGCGACGTGATTAAATGTTAAGTATGGTTACCAAGTGCTCAACCACTTAGAATATTTTTATTGAAATGATTATATACGAAATCTTGTGGTCCATTGTTATAACGCTGCTAGCATCAAACCTATATATCTCACCAACTTTATGTTGACGTTTTAAAGCATGTTATTCTCAGGTACGAATTAAGTCTTCCGCTGTGCATTAGCTCATGTTAAGGATACTACTTGGGACCATTTAAGCTATGATACAAGGACGTTGCATTCGAGTCATTGAAGTTCATTAAAGACTATTGTTATGAAAATGGCAGATTAGATCATTTGGTTGTTATAAAATGTTAGGCTAATATGTCAACTCTCGATGTAATAATAGATTGCCTTTAAGAAATAAATGCAACGTTTGTAAAATGTATCATATAGAGGTCAAGTACCTCGCGATGTTATCAACTATTGTAATTCGTTTTTAATCTATATGGACGATGTCCGGATGATTAGTTTCGGATCCTTTCAATGACTATACTTGGGATTCAGTAGTAAGGACTATCGGTAGATTCTAGCCTGATCAGCTAAGGTCGTGTACCCGTACAAGCCACCGGTCCTCTAGTTGGAGCAAAGTTGCTAGTTGCTAGTTGTTAGTTGTTGTGTGTTGTATGTGGTTGTATAAAGATGCTGTTGTTATAGGAGTACAAGTTGGTATTGTATGCTAGATCTTTTGATAGTTCCATTCACTTAGCCTTGTGCTAACCCCTCACCTCCTCCCTTGCAGGTTTTGGATCTTAGTACTGGTAGGGACGGGAGTCGGGCTGACGATATGTTTGACAAGACGAACTCTGATGTCTTAACTTTTCTAAAATAAGTAGTTAGTCGTTTAACGTAACACATGTGGTTTATAATTAAGTAATTAACGTATGATTTATAATAATCATGTTTGTAACTAACTAAGGGTAATTATGTGAATTCAGTCTTCCGCTGTGATATATATAAAAAAAATCAGGGTGTTACAAATGTGTATCAGAGCATAGGTTTGGCCGCATGTACATTGTGTTGAATGTCATGTACCTAAACCTTGTGTTGTGTCAAACATATCTGAGGGAACGGGTTAAGTGAATGTAGGGATTACATGCGTTAGTTGATAGGTACTAACCTCTTTTCCGCTAAGATTTGTGTGAGTTGTTGTGGTAGTGCAGATATGACAGATAATACAGGAAACGTAACTGGTCCGTCAGCCCCCGGAACATTCAGAGCCCAGATGAAGACGGGTATGTGTCAGAAGAGGATGCGCATGAGCAAATTCTAGATTTAGAAAGTAAGTTAAAGGAAGCACGTGATCAAATAAGGGAATTAGAACAACGACAAGTAACAGTGAATCCAAGTGGTAGTGTACCAAATCAGATGTTTAGTGGGTATCCGGTGCAGTCGAATATGTATCAGCAAACTGGAAGTGCTTTCTAACAACAACAATGAATATCACCTCAGTGTCAATTTCCTCAACAGTATCAGGTACCACCTCAGTTTAATCAACAGTTTCCAAATCAGATGTGGGGTCAGTATCAGATGTCGACGCTTCAACAACCCAAGAAATGTACCTTCAAACAATTTTTGAATTGTAATCCGCCAGAGTACTCAGGAAGTTCTAACCTAACAGTTACCCTTAACTGGTTAAGAGAGATAGATAAGGTTTTTGAGGCCTGTCAGTGCGAACCGGAATTACAGGTTATTTATGCTAGTCGTATGCTGAAAAATAGGGCAATGGTTTGGTGGGATACGGTTATTTCTAGTATACCGAAAGAGAAAGTGAGCATGATTACTTGGGAACAATTTTATAGTAAAGTTTGTGAGCAGTACTGTTCGTCCTATGATCTCAATAGAATTAAGACAGAATTTCTGGCAATGAACATGACACCTCAGATGACGATAGATGAGGTAATTGAGCAGTATATGGATAAATTAAGGTTCGTGCAACAGTGGGTTCCAGATGAACGGTCCAGAATTCAGCATTTTGTTAATATAATTTTACCAGAGTAAAGAACAATGGTTAGGATGGCGACAACATTATCGCAAGCGTTTGTTATGGCCAAAATGGTAGAGGATGACGTCAGAGCAGCAAGAAATAGAATGGAAGGTTATGTGATGCCACAACAAGAATAGGTGATGAGTCAGTCGGACTCTAGGTCAAAGAAGTCTGTTAAGTTGAAACAGAAAAGTGGGTCAGAACAGAGTGGGTCAGCATCAAGTCAGAATTCTTGGTGTTATAGTTGCAGATCATCTCATAGTGGTCCTTGTTCAGATTCAACCAAAAGATGTTTGAGATGTGGTATTGTGGGACATGAGATTCGAATGTGTTCATTCCAAGAGGATTTATGTTAGAAATGTCATCAAGTAGGGCGTAGGTCAGCTCAGTGTCTGTATGTAAGAGGATCAGGTTCTGGGATGGGGCCAGGAGCTCAGTTGGGATCGGTAGGTAGATCTTCTGGTTCTCCAGTAGGGCAAAAAAAAAAAAAAGAATCCACCTACGGCAACATCAAAAGCTTATCAGATGGTTGCAGATGCGGATGTTGAATATGATGTGAATACAGGTATGTTTCAAAATCCTCGTACTGTTTAGTGGTGTGTGTGTGTGTGTGTGTGTATATATATATATATATATATATATATATATATATATATATATATATATATATATATATATATATGTTTGTGCATATATATGTTTGTGTGTAGATTGGTAGATCTTGATTGTAGTGTAAGATTTACTTTGTTGGGTTATGTTGTATGTTTTGGTTGCGACCCTTGTGTGCTTTGTGGGGTTAAGGGTGACCCTTAGGTTGACTTTTTTGGATTGAAAACCGTGACTTGGATAGAGATGTGTTGGGTATCTTTGTGCAGTAGACTTTTGGACGAAAGGAAGTAGTTAGACAGTGACATGAGTAGAAGTGATATGTCAGTAGTGGACCTTATTGACCAGGTATTTCCTATGCTTGTTAAATGTGTAGTAATGTTGCTAGATTATATTTGAATATTTGATGGACAATGTTTAAATAACTATGATTGGACAGATGGTGTAACTGATTAATTATAAAGTAGCTTAGTTATTGCCGAAGCGTTTGAGGAGACTCTTTGGACTTAAGTTAGTGGATGGAACAAGTAGTATTTTTCCGTTTCGAGCGACTCAGAATAAGAGTATGATTCAGGATAATATACTTGTGTCTGGCCAACAGAAGTGTATTATGGTGAGTCATACAGAGTTTATGGGAAGCAGAAGGAAAAAGTAGGTGGCCAGTGTTATTCGTGGACTGTGAGTTGAACACTGGGACTTTTATATGATTGAGAATAAGACGAGTAATATGGAATATTACCTTGACTTAAGGATAATTTTGTGGACATAGACACATAACTTAGAATGATGACTAATTCTATAGCCGGAGCTTGGAACAATTGTGAAATGTTGACTGTGTTAGGAGCTGAATTTGATGACAGATAGTGAGATTTTCAATACAGAATGACTTGGAAACTTGAAATTTGACTTTGATCATTGAATTGACAGCGGAGATTTGTGCATTCAAGTCGTTGACCAGTGGACGTTGTAGTAAATTGTATTATAGCGGACGTGTGTTAATGTTAGAAATTCCATATTTGTGTACTTGTTTAAAGGAAAATGATTGGAATTGGAAGGACGATTTGCTACTTTGGATCGATTATTGAGAAAGACTTAGTTGAGGTAACGGTTTTTGACCGTATTTGACCCAATTCCGAGGACGGAATCTCTTTAAGGGGGTAGATTTGTAACATCCTGTTACCGGGCCTAGTTGAAATGACCCTTTTGACATTGGGTGTGTTGTATGTTAGTATAATAATTATATGTTTGTAATTATTTGGTTGTTTAGTTTAGACCAGTTTGTGACAAGGGTCACAGAACATGTTCGTTTGTTTAATTTTGACTCCGTTAGGGCAGTCAAATTAAGTACAAAAGATATCAGATAACTGGTAAATACCCGTGTGTGATGGGGTATTGTGTTTTACACAGATATAAAAGCAAGTACCAGCTCCTTTATATCATTTTTCTTGAAGCTTCCAAATTATACTCCGTACCTAACTTTCACTCTCTTGAAACCCTAATCTCTTAGATCTCAATTTTGTGTTTAAATTGTATTGCGTAATCAGTTGCTACTGATTTCGTGGTCATAAAAAGGTATGAATCATTCATTTTCGTGTTGTAATCTGAGATTGAATGGGTTTTTAGTTAGGTTTTTATCAAAGTGGGTTTTGATGTTAAATTGGTTGATTTTGATATTGATTTAGTGTAAAACGTTATGGTTTATGTTCCTTTAGTTGTTATAAACGTTTTCTAAGCTTTGTTCAGTGTCAAAACGTATAGAAATCGAGATTTAGGTGATTTTGGTTTGAAACCCGTCAGTTTCTGCTGCTGCTACTCGATGAATACAACCGTACGGTTGCAGCTTGCAACCGCAAGGGTACACGGTGTAACCGTATTGGTGCATGTGCAACCGTACGGATGCAGTGGTGTTGGTGCAACCGGGCAGTGAGTGTGCAACCGTACGGATGGACTTGCAACCGTACGGATGCATGTGCAACCGTACGGATACAGATCAGTGCGGACTTATGTTGTTTAATTGGCTGTTTTCTAGTCGTTATGCTGCCCGCGTGACTTATGATAATCAGGATGTAATTTCTGAAAATGCATAAGTGTTAGGTGGACTTTTAGTGACACTTTTGTCACTGATTTGCTGTATTATGCTGTTTTTGCTAACGGACAGAAACTAACTTGATTTGTCTTATGTTCAGGTGATAAGGATAAGGAAGAAGCTCAGTGATAGATTATCTGAGCTAGTTGCTGGTATTCGGTGAGTAGGATTATCTCTTGGTGTAGTATAGAGTAGCAAGTTGCGCTACTATGTTTATATTGTTGATAATTGCCATGATTAGTAGTTATGTTGTACAGTTGATTCCAGTTAAGGTTGCCATGCTTTTAGTAGTATTAGTTATCTGTAGTAGTAGTAGTTGCCTGTTATATGTGCACAAGTTGTTGTTGTTGTTGGAACCTTAATCTGTTAGGTTCAGCTCAGAGAGGTCAACCTAGTTGTGGTTGGGTCCAGTTGGCTACTGTTGGCTGAGTATAGTGCTGAATGACGCATCACCTGCGTGTGGATGACTATACATGGGATTCATTAGTAAGGACTATCGGTAGATTCTAGCCTGATTAGCTAGGATCATGTGCCCGTACAAGCCGCCGGTCCTCTAGTTGGAGCAAAGTTGCTAGTTGCTAGTTGTTGTGTGTTGTATGTGGTTGTATAAAGATGCTGTTGTTATAGGAGTACAAGTTGGTAGTGTATGCTAGACCTTTTGATAGTTCCATTCACTTAGCCTTGTGCTAACCCTTCACTTCCTCCCTTGCAGGTTTTGGATCTTAGTGCTGGTAGGGACGGGAGTAGGGCTGACGATATGTTTGACAAGACGAACTCTGATGTCTTAACTTTTCTAAAATAAGTAGTTAGTCGTTTAACGTAACACCTGTGGTTTATAATTAAGTAATTAAAGTATGATTTATAATAATCATGTTTGTAACTAACTAAGGGTAATTATGTGAATTCAGTCTTCCGCTGTGATATATATATATATATATATATATATATATATATATATATATATATATATATATATATATATATATATATATATATATATATATATATATATAAAATCAGGGTGTTACACTTTTCTAAATCACAAGCCAATAAGATGAAACAACGTTGGATGGAACATTGTTGTACCACATGACATTAGGCCAAATTGGAATCGAAGAATTGCCTGAGAAAAAGAAGATACGAATAGTGGATAACGTCCGAGAAAGAAGACCAAACATCCAAAACATCATGCGGATCGATTAGTAAGATAACTGAAAGGCAACCTTGCAACACTAGAACATTATACAGTCCACAAATGCACAATAACCAACCTATATGAGCAGCAGCAATTGAAAATGGGAGACGAAATAGATTTGCAAACCATGTGACTCATGACAAAAAAGAGAAAAGTGAAAGGGAACACCTCATTGAAGAAACGATTGACAAGTCAAGCATTGAACGAATGCCCCAAGTATTTCATGGCCTCAATTATTTTTAAAGCATGCTCATGGCTTTGTTGTTTTGGATGGGGTGTCATCGTCGACCATGTTCTGCATCAATTCACCAAATTTAACCAATTCTTCTTTAAAAGTCAACTTTTTAGCTCCCACCAATTGACCATTTGAAACCCCTTTTTTGAGTTTTGATTCTTGACCTACAACATGGAAAATTTCGCTAGTAGTATCAAATAAATTGGAAGTACTACGAATCTCATATGTCCAATGTTTTGTTTTGGTGGTTCCGTCTATCTTTTGATCGACGAGCTTTGCAGAACTAAACGAAACAACCTTGTCAACCTGATTCGAGCCTCTCTTTCGAATGACATCACAAGCTGATTTACAATCATCCCCCTAACATTGATCATTATTTGACACTTCTTCTACTGGTATTGTGCTGAATTTAACAGCGGGTGATGGGTTATTAAGCTTATTGCTAGTAAATGCATTTTTGTGAGAAAGTTTAGGAGAGAGGGTTGGGAAATCAGTTTGATCTAGAGAAAGGACTTAACTTGGGACCTCATCGATGACCTCATCGGAGACCAGATCTGTAGCAGACTGAAACCGGGGTTAGAAATGAGATTACTTAATTGCCCTTAGGTTTATATTTGTGTTTAAAATATGCTTTTATTTTAATAATATATTTATTAATTTATTATTAGTTGAATATGTGTTAAGACCAGTTTGTGACAAGGGTCACAGAAATGGTTTGTTTATTGAATTTAGACTCCGTTAGGACTGCCAAATTAAGTACGAAAGATATTAGATAACTGTTAAATACCCGTGTGTTGTGGGGTATGGGTTTTAATAACCCATTTAGAGTGTAATCTGCTTCACTCTTTTCATTTCTTGAACATTCTCAAACTAGTCCCGTACCTAAACTCTTCATCACCTTAAAACCCTAAATTGGTCTAAGCTAGAAATTGAATCAAGAGGCTTTAGGAACGGAATCATATCATCCTTGTAAGCATTTATCCAGATTAGCATGCTTAAATTCGTGGTTTAATTCTTAGGAATTGGGTTTTGGGTGTAAAATGGGTTTTTATGTATTTTGAGCTTGAATCTTGATAAATTGTGTTTGTTATGCTTAATTGATGTTAGAAATAGTTGCTATATAGTTTATATGATGTTTTTCAAGTGGTTTTGGTGTTAGAACTTGCAAAAATCAAGATTTGGAGTCAAAAATGCGAAAAACAGCGAGCTGGAGCTGTTCATCAGCTCCCACACGTTTGAGGGCTCAACCATGCGGTTGAGCATGCATTTGAGGGCTCAACCACGCGGTTGAGGGCTCAACCGCGCGGTTGAGCACTTGTCAGCTTTTGGTAAATTTGAAAAGGGCGTAACTTTCAAACTGTAATTCCGTTTTCGACGAATAAACTATCGTTGGAATCGTCTTGAGGTTTACTTTCCAATGATAAGGTTTTAAGAAGCTGGATCAAACTTTATTTTGGTCATAAAAAGGGTTTTTAGGGTGTATGCCTTGTTTTGCACACATGTGAGTGTCGGTATTGATTAATTTTGTGATGTAGACTTATCATATAGTGAATGCATGATTGTATGTGTTAAATTACAGTATGTATTGATGTTTCATGTGTGCATTTTGGGGTTGAAACCCGTCTAAACAATTGCTGTTAGTGTTCTTCATCACTCGCACGAGTGAGCCTTCACTAGTACAGTTGGGGTGGTCAACCGTGTTATGAACCGTGCGAGTGAGTGGTTAAGGAGAGCTATTGTTGAAATGCCCCATTCATATCGATTATAAACGATTCATAATAGTTGATTACATCGCGAGGTACTTGACCTCTATATGATACATTTTACAAGCATTGCATTCGTTTTTAAAAGACAAACTTTCATCACATCGAAAGTTGACGGCATGCATACCATTTCATAATATATCCAACTATAATTGACTTAATAATAATCTTGATGAACTCAATGACTCGAATGCAACGTCTTTTGAAATATGCCATGAATGACTCCAAGTAATATCTTTAAAATGAGCAAATGCACAGCGGAAGATTTCTTTCATACCTGAGAATAAACATGCTTTCAAGTGTCAACCAAAAGGTTAGTGAGTTCATTAGTTTATCATAACAATCATTTCCATTAATTTAATAGACCACAAGATTTTTATTTCTCATAAATACACATCTCATATCAGGCATTTCGCAAACTGCATAAAGATAAAAAAATCATTCATATGGTGAACACCTGGTAACCGACATTAACAAGATGCATATAGAATATCCCCATCATTCCGGGACACCCATCGGACATGATAAACTCAAAGTACTAAAGCATTCCAAATTCCAGAATGGGGGTTGTTAGTTCCCGTAGATCTACCTTTAGGATTCGCGTCAATTAGGGGTGCACTAATTCTCAAAATTAGTGATGTTCCCTAATTCTTAGATTACCAGGCTAAAAGGGGCATATTCAGCTTCGATCCATTTAACCATATAATGTAGTTTCGATTACTTGTGTCTATTTTGTAAAACATTTAAAAAGCACATGTATTATCAGTCCCAAAAATATATATTGCAATAGCATTTAAAAAGGGATTAATGAAACTCACCTAATGTATTTTGTAGTAAAAATACATATAACTTTATTGAACAACTGAACAATGCAAGGTTGGCCTCGGATTCACGAACCTATATCAGTTATATATACATTAACACATATAATTGTAGTTGAGCAAATTTATACATATATGTATTTTTATCAGTGATGTCATTTTTATATTAATAACTTATATGTTTCATTAATAAATTAAATATATTCATAATATATATAAAAATATTAATATTATTAAGTTATATGTATTAAGTTTAGTTTTATATATCTAATAGTTATTTGATAAAATAATATTAATAATATTAAATAAAAAGTTGTATTATTTTATAATAATAATAGTAAATGCACTTAATGATAATAATAATAATAATAATAATAATAATAATAATAATAATAATAATAATAATAATAATAATACTACTACTTATATAATAATAATAATGATAATAATAATCAATAATAATAATAATAACAATATTCTTAATTATAACTATAATCATAATAATAACAATGATAAGGGATAATTAATACTTATTAGTAATAATAATAATTAAAATCTATAATATTTAGTGTTAATAACAAAAATTAATAGTAACAATATTAATAATAACATTAATAATAATAATAGTAATAATAATAATCATAACAATAATAATCATGTTAATAATACTAATAATAATAATTAATGTTAATAAGTAATAATAATAATAATAATAAATAATATAGCAAGGAAATGACATACTACCTCAAGGAATTCGGCCTAAAAAAATACTGCAACTCCAGGGACTAGAACCCGTGACCTCCCCTTCCCTCACCAACTTGCTAACCATTCCTCCAACCTAGTCATTTCTGATTTTTCTATACTGTGGTTTAAATATATATTCAATATTTTCAATCACCATGTTCTTCTTCTTCGTTACCCATTAAATCATCCACAGCAACTAGTCACAGTAACTTAATTAATTACATAATTTTGATTCTTCAATTGAAAATGGAATTAACCAGTAACAATTAATTTTTATTAACATACAAAAAAAAAGATTTTTTTTTACAGAAAACGTTACGCGAAGAACACATGTAACCTAAACTTTGATTTGTGAATTCTGGACGTTTTTAGCCTATATTTATAACATGAAACAGGTTTTAAATCACTCTTATAAACTTTCTTAATCATCAATTGATCCTAATATCTCATCTGGAATTTGAATTTCTCAAGAAAACAACCCGTTTGACTTTTTCTTCGACTGTTTTGACTCAATATTTCGAATTAAATTCATCGAATTAGGACTTGAAAATTTACATATAGATTCACAAGATGAATCTAATGAACATTGCATTTTTACTTTTTGGTGATTGATTAACTTTTGAGCTTCTTGTCAAAACAAATCATGAATATAAGAACGAGCATAAAATTTTATTTTCTGTATTATTTTCTATTAACAGCAGTAGAGATTACTTATCATACCAGTGGAAGATTGATACAACAACAATTATTGAGTGAACGATGCTTGATAGTGATGATGGAAGTCGACCAAAAATCACGAGCAGAGAAGTAAACGAAGGAAGGAAGAAAAAAAAATAAAAAGAAGATAGTGATATAAAGTAATACAGCTATTATGCATATATATCCGATTGTCTACTATTAGTAATATCATAATATTATTAATTAATAATAATTAATAATAACTAATAATAATACTAATAATATTAATAATTATATTAATTTTAATCATAGTAGTAACAATTTTGATATAATTATAAAAATGATAATAATAGTATTATTAATGATAATAAATTGTATTATTTTTATAATAATAATAATAATAATGATAACTATAATAATAATAATGATTATTAATGAAAATACTTAATAATAATACTAGTTATAACATGTTACATGTTTCCATTTTTATATCTATATATTATATATTATAATAATATTAATAATACAATTAATAATATGTTAATTTTAATAATAACAATATTTTTAGATAAAATTACCTAGTTTTTAATCAATGCATTCATAAATTTTATAATTAATATTAATAAGTAATATTCATAATAATAATAATATCCATAAAAATGATAGTAATGATAAAAATTATACTTTTGATAATAATTTTAATAATTATATAAAAAAATGTTAATTTTTAATAGTAACCATAATAATGGTAATTTTTAATAACTCTTATATTACTAATCATAATGATAATAATATTAATACTAATAATAATGTTATTGTTAATATTAATAATGATAACAATAATAAAAATGTTGATATAACAAATCACATATATCAAATCTCATATCTATATGTATTAAATTAATAATATTAATATTACTGGTATTAATGTTAATAATGAAAATAGTAATAACAATTATATTTTAACTTGTAAGAAATTTCAATATGTTTATATATTATTATATGTAATATTTAACAACTATCTACTATATATAATAACATATCTTGATTATTTACTACAATATACATATAAAAATAATTATACATAAAGATCATATATGTTTATATAGATTCATTTCAAATTTTACTTAATTATTCTGTATCTTATTTTACATAATTAATTCTAATGTTTAAATTATATTTTAAATTTCAAAGTATTATTTATATTTACATTTATCTATAAATACATATTTATTTACAAACAATTGTTCGTGAATCGTCGGGAATAGTCAAGGTCAAATGCTTTCATGAAGAATAGTTCAAAAATTTTGAGATTCAGTTTGACATACTTTGCTTATCGTATCGGAAACATATAAAGATTAAATTTAAATTTGATCGGAAATTTCCGGGTCGTCACAGTACCTACCCGTTAAAGAAATTTCGTCCCGAAATTTGAGTGTGGTTGTCATGGCTAACAATTAAAAAGTTTTCCTGACGAATAAGAGCTGATAATTAGAGTTTTATCATTATTGAATAATATAGATAAAACGACTCCATTATGTGAAGCGTACGAATGAAGCTATCACTATATAGTGAAATGAAAATGACAAATTTCATCATAACTTTTGACTAGTTGAAAGGACCCGTTCATATACATTATAAACGATTCACAATAGTTGATAACATCGCGAGGTATTTTGACCTCTATATGATACATTTTACAAACATTTCATTCGTTTTTAAAAGACAAACTTTCTTTACAACGAAAGTTGACGGCATGCACACCATTTCATAATACATCCAACTATAATTGACATAATAATAATCTTGATGAACTCAATGACTCGAATGCAACGTCTTTCAAAATATGCCATGAATGACTCCAAGTAATAACCTTAAAATGAGCTAATGCACAGCGGAAGATTTCTTTAATACCTGAGAATAAACATGCTTTAAAGTGTCAACCAAAAGGTTGGTGAGTTCATAGGTTTATCATAACAATCATTTCAATATATTAATAGACCACAAGATTTCCGTTTATAAATATATGTACACTCGCAAGTGTATAAGAGTATTCTATAAATTGTAGGCACCCAGTAATAAGACTTAACGTTCATGTTTTACCCTCTGAAGTACACCAGATCAGGCGTGTTTAAAATAACCTCGAAGTACTAAAGCATCCCATAGTCAGGATGGGGTTTGTCAGACCCAATAGATCTATCTTTAGGATTCGCGCCTACCGTACATAGACAAGTAGTTTAATGTTACCAAGCTAAGGGTATATTTCTGGTTTAAACCCACGTAGAATTAGTTTTAGTACTTGTGCCTATTTCGTAAAACATTTATAAAAACAGTGCATGTATTCTCAGTCCCAAAAATATATATAAAAGGGAGCAAATGAAACTCACAATACTGTATTTCGTAGTAAAAATACATATAACGTCATTTAACAAGTGCAAGGTTGGCCTCGGATTCACGAACGTATCAATATTGAGATTCAATATTGCAGGAAAGTACGTAGACGCAACGGAGATGATAAATACTAGATTGACCTCACGAGCATACCCATGAACCATACCCATCACCTCCATAGCTATAACCCATAATTTCCTTAGCTTCGAATCATTCAAAAAAACTATTTTGAAATCACTCGGACAGCACTCCGTCATAATATTTTATGTATACTAATAATATCTTGAAATAATACAGAGCAAATATATATATATATATAAATCAATTGAGAGAGTTTAGAGAAATATATTTTCAAGTTTCTATGAAATAATGAAATCTATTGAATTCTATTTATAATAGATTTTTGAATTATTAAAGTATGAATTATTAAAGTGAATTATTAAAGTATGAATTATTAAAGAGTGAATTATTAAAGTGAATTATTAAAGTATGAATTATTAAAGTGAATTATTAAAGTATGAATTATTAAAGTGAATTATTAAAGTGAATTATTAAAGTATGAATTATTAAAGTGAATTATTAAAGTATGAATTATTAAAGTGAATTATTAAAGTTAAAGTAAAGTAAAAGTAAAGTAAAGGTAAAGTTAAAGTATAGTAAAAGTATAAAAAACTATGTATGTATAATACGCGTATAAATATATATAATATTAATTTAAATCGTTATATATATTTAATGAAATAAAATATAAATATCGTTATATTTATTATACTGGTTAAGTAATGAGTTGTTAAAAGTGATTCTAGATATTTATAAAAGTTATATACGTTTTAATAATAAAATTCTTTTTAAACTGAAAACGTCTTTGTACGTTTGAAAATAGATTAATAGAATATTATGGAAACCAATTCTCCACTAACTTTTGTCTAACTTTCGTAAATGACACTTTTTGTTTTTATTTATAAATAGCTTTACAAATTATTCTGAATATCGTTAAGAGGAATAGATTTTCTCAAATCATAGTGGATCTCTCAACAGAGACTTGTAATCATAATTCAATGTTTCTGATAATTCAATCATTTAATATATTTTTTTTTCGTCGAAAATCATATTGAAACAAATACGTTCGTGTAAAGTATTATACGTTTAATACTTTATTAATATTCTCAAGTTATAATATATATATACATATACATATCTATTTATATATAACGGTTCGTGAATTGTCGAAATTTGGTCGAGGTTATAATGAATGTATAAACACAGTTTAAAATTCTTGAGATTTAACTTAACAAACTTTGCTTATCGTGTCGGAATAATATAAAGATTAAAGTTTAAATTTGATCGGAAATTTCCGGGTCGTCACAGTACCTACCCGTTAAAGAAATTTCGTCCCCGAAATTTGATAGAGGTCGTCATGACTAAAAATGAGAATGTTATTATAACGATTATAGAGTTTTACCATGTTCAAGAAGAATGGATAAAATAATTCGATTACTCGAAGCGTGTGAGTGAAGTTATCGTAAATGAATGAAATAAGATAATAGTGATTCGTCGTATCTTTTGACGTCATCACGATTGATCTCCGAAAAGAAAATCTTTGTAATCTATATTGGATTTGATTATTCGGCGATTAAGGAAATTATGATCCTCTTCGAATTAATGCGATAATCCATTTTGATTTCTCTGTCGGGTATTTCACTATAAATCCACCTCATTTGTTTTCTTACTACTCACACCTTCTCAACTCATATTTTAAAGTATTTGTCAATATGCTTCATCCAGTGCTGATTCTTGATATACTCCTCACTTTCATATCTGTCGCTCTTCTTTTTCATCTGCCTCCGGAAGAATCTATTTACTTCTACTATACTCTTAGTTTTATAGTGTTTTTAGTTCTCCCGTGTCTTTATATTGCTATATGCATTGATATATACGGTTTGTGATTTCTGGGTTGTTGTTGGGTTTTATATTTTCCCTTATATTTCAAAGTCCTTGCTTCTTCTATAATCATTGTCATCCACAGTTAATGCTCTCTTCTATTTGCTATGATTTATACTCCCATTTCTAGTTCGGAGCTTTGTCCTTTCGTTTCTTCTTCTTGCGATTAAGCATCGCTTGTAATGGTCCAGAATTCGCAGATATAATTTCGGAATGAACATTGTTAATGTTCTAGGAAGGAAATTGTAATAACACGATCTTGACTTGTCAAATTACCAGAATACCTCGGAAAAGGCCGAATTATCAAGAAATATTTTCTTGATATTTTGAGATCGAAGAGAATACAAGAGTCGTGTAACATAGCACATGATGATGTTATGATCTGTGAATCATCATGTTCCATTTAGAAACTCAGCATGAATTACTGTAATATAATCACGTTGATCAAGTGTCATTATATTATACTAACTCATGCTTCAGCTCCCAACACTTCTTCAAGAATATTCCTATTTTAAACTCGAATGTTTTAGAATTTAGAAACTAAAATAGTTTCTTTTATGATATAATATAGATAGCGCGAAGATGTAAATGATTTCTGATAAGAATAATTATAAAAATATCTTCAGAAGTATGGATGATATTTATAATGAAAGATACGATGATATCTTAGAATATCTAATATCAGAGGATGATGAAGAATATTGTCCGTAAGGGTTTAGAGTCAGGAGCAAGGTATTCAATAATGACTTCAGCAGACACAGAATCATTTGGATTCTTTGAAGGTAGATTTCGTCCTTGTGATTTATCCACAGCCTTCTTCATGGTTTGCTCAATCCGTATTTTTCAGTACCAAATCTTCTCTTTTTCTGAGCTTTGCCAACACACTACTCTTTATTATCAAACTTTTTACTGTTAAGGTCGTTTATAGTTTTTTCTGCTTCATCAGTATTTCGAGAACTAGTTCGCAGTTTAGGGTGTTTTTCAGAAATTTCACATTCAAAGTATATAAGTCCAGAAGATATACACATATAATTGTTGGCGTAGACATGCTGCGAGATTTCAAAATACTGATTGCTAATTTCCGATGATTTGTATGGCAATTCTCGTTACAAGATTCAGATGAGTAAATGATGGGGCTTTGATAAATATAAAGATTTTTCGGAAAGTCAAAGATCAACGAAGTTGTTAATAAGTTTACTGCTAATGTGGCGAGATATGAAAGGTTCCCCGGTAATAATGATGAAGGGGTAATCATTATAATAAGGCTTATTCGAATGAACAATTGAAGTTGGTTTGCTGGAGCTGTGACAAAACCGTCTATTTTTAGAAGGGATTGAAAAGTTATTTTAGCTAGTAAATGCCAAAAGGTCTGACATGGATACATGTTAAATTATGACTTTGGTTTCAAGAGTTTTTCAGGTACGTAACTGTGGATAACATGTGGTTGGATCATCATCTCGATTGTTCATTATTTGAAGTGTCTTCAGGTATTTCGAAGGGCTTGAACACAGATTATAATCATTAATATACATACGATGTTCTAACACATTTTTGAAGTTAAAGTATAGCTTTGAAAGATGTAAGAATCTAAGAGTGATGATACCGGTTATAACTTGAATTGAATTCGGCGATTTCAAAATCAGAATATGTAATTAGATTTTTAAATGAGTATGGTTGTTTTGATTTCTATAAAAGAATGTATATTGTTGTGAAAGTAGGGAGTATAATGGATGATTTGCTGAATCAGATTCGAAGAATGTAACATATTAATTGTGAATTTATATATCTCTCGGGTATTACCTACCCGTTAAAAAAAATGTCACAATTAATATTTTGTACAAAAGAATTTTATTACAGTCTTTATGGAAATATATGTGTATATTTCTTCAGATGTAATATAGATTTAATGAGTTAATATTAAATTAAACTCACTTGATTTATGGTTAAGGCTAGGATAGATAATTTCTAAACTTTAGAAATTACATAATCGTTGTAGAATGTTTTCCCAATGAAGTTATGAATCAATACTTCATCGTTGTGGTATTCCTTAGTATCTACAGGGCGTATGACGTCGATGCTCATGGGACAGATTGTGAAGTTGAGGTTTGCGATGCGATTGTTGTTGGTGGTGGTAATGGTACTGTTGATGTTGTTGATGGTGGTACTGGTTATGTTGCTGGTGCTGCTGCTGGTGTTTGTAACCTTTGCACCATATTCTCCAAAGCCACTACCCGAGCGCGAAGCTCGTTGACTTCTTCTATTACACCGGGGTGATTGTCGGTTCGGACGAGCGGATAAATAAGATCTAGAATTTGGTGTAGTATATAATCATGACGAGATACTCTGGAAATGAGAGAGAAAATGGTGTTTCGGACAGGTTCGCCGGTAAGTGCTTCAGGTTCATTGCCAAGAGGGCAATGTGGTGGATGGAAAGGATCGCCTTCTTCTTGTCTCCAATGATTAAGGAGGCTACGAACCCATCCCCAATTCATCTAGAATAGATGATGGCTGATTGGTTGATCCATTCCAGTCACACTGCTTTCGGAGCTTGAGTGGGATTCCATTTCGGAATCTGAGGAACTTGAACTGATGATGAATTCCATTTTGTACGATTTGATAACGGATTTTTCGATACGAAATGATTTTCCGGCTATCATAGAATATCTATATATATAGATAAAAAGATTTCATAGATTACGGAGGAATTTACGGAATATGTCAGGCAAAGTTTACGGTAATAGATATGTTAAGATATGGATTAGCAGATACGCTAAGATATGAATTTTGTCTATACACTATTCATGCAATCAATGCAGTAAGACGTGTCTAGACTAAGAATGATAAGCAGGTAATTTCCGACAAAAATGATAAGCAAAACTTTTGACATGCAGACACGGTCGAAGTCCAGGCTCATTAATGCATCCTAACGACTATCAGTTAGACACACTAATGCAGACCTGGTTCGCTAAGACCACCACTCTGATACCAACTGAAAGGACCCGTTCATATACATTATAAACGATTCACAATAGTTGATAACATCGCGAGGTATTTTGACCTCTATATGATACATTTTACAAACATTTCATTCGTTTTTAAAAGACAAACTTTCTTTACAACGAAAGTTGACGGCATGCACACCATTTCATAATACATCCAACTATAATTGACATAATAATAATCTTGATGAACTCAATGACTCGAATGCAACGTCTTTCAAAATATGCCATGAATGACTCCAAGTAATAACCTTAAAATGAGCTAATGCACAGCGGAAGATTTCTTTAATACCTGAGAATAAACATGCTTTAAAGTGTCAACCAAAAGGTTGGTGAGTTCATAGGTTTATCATAACAATCATTTCAATATATTAATAGACCACAAGATTTCCGTTTATAAATATATGTACACTCGCAAGTGTATAAGAGTATTCTATAAATTGTAGGCACCCGGTAATAAGCCTTAACGTTCATGTTTTACCCTCTGAAGTACACCAGATCAGGCGTGTTTAAAATAACCTCGAAGTACTAAAGCATCCCATAGTCAGGATGGGGTTTGTCAGACCCAATAGATCTATCTTTAGGATTCGCGCCTACCGTACATAGACAAGTAGTTTAATGTTACCAAGCTAAGGGTATATTTCTGGTTTAAACCCACGTAGAATTAGTTTTAGTACTTGTGCCTATTTCGTAAAACATTTATAAAAACAGTGCATGTATTCTCAGTCCCAAAAATATATATAAAAGGGAGCAAATGAAACTCACAATACTGTATTTCGTAGTAAAAATACATATAACGTCATTTAACAAGTGCAAGGTTGGCCTCGGATTCACGAACGTATCAATATTGAGATTCAATATTGCAGGAAAGTACGTAGACGCAACGGAGATGATAAATACTAGATTGACCTCACGAGCATACCCATGAACCATACCCATCACCTCCATAGCTATAACCCATAATTTCCTTAGCTTCGAATCATTCAAAAAAACTATTTTGAAATCACTCGGACAGCACTCCGTCATAATATTTCATGTATACTAATAATATCTTGAAATAATACAGAGCAAATATATATATATATAAATCAATTGAGAGAGTTTAGAGAAATATATTTTCAAGTTTCTATGAAATAATGAAATCTATTGAATTCTATTTATAATAGATTTTTGAATTATTAAAGTATGAATTATTAAAGTGAATTATTAAAGTATGAATTATTAAAGAGTGAATTATTAAAGTGAATTATTAAAGTATGAATTATTAAAGTGAATTATTAAAGTATGAATTATTAAAGTGAATTATTAAAGTGAATTATTAAAGTATGAATTATTAAAGTGAATTATTAAAGTATGAATTATTAAAGTGAATTATTAAAGTTAAAGTAAAGTAAAAGTAAAGTAAAGGTAAAGTTAAAGTATAAAAAACTATGTATGTATAATACGCGTATAAATATATATAATATTAATTTAAATCGTTATATATATTTAATGAAATAAAATATAAATATCGTTATATTTATTATACTGGTTAAGTAATGAGTTGTTAAAAGTGATTCTAGATATTTATAAAAGTTATATACGTTTTAATAATAAAATTCTTTTTAAACTGAAAACGTCTTTGTACGTTTGAAAATAGATTAATAGAATATTATGGAAACCAATTCTCCACTAACTTTTGTCTAACTTTCGTAAATGACACTTTTTGTTTTTATTTATAAATAGCTTTACAAATTATTCTGAATATCGTTAAGAGGAATAGATTTTCTCAAATCATAGTGGACCTCTCAACAGAGACTTGTAATCATAATTCAATGTTTCTGATAATTCAATCATTTAATATATTTTTTTTTCGTCGAAAATCATATTGAAACAAATACGTTCGTGTAAAGTATTATACGTTTAATACTTTATTAATATTCTCAAGTTATAATATATATATACATATACATATCTATTTATATATAACGGTTCGTGAATTGTCGAAATTTGGTCGAGGTTATAATGAATGTATAAACACAGTTTAAAATTCTTGAGATTTAACTTAACAAACTTTGCTTATCGTGTCGGAATAATATAAAGATTAAAGTTTAAATTTGGTCGGAAATTTCCGGGTCGTCACAGTACCTACCCGTTAAAGAAATTTCGTCCCCGAAATTTGATAGAGGTCGTCATGACTAAAAATGAGAATGTTATTATAACGATTATAGAGTTTTACCATGTTCAAGAAGAATGGATAAAATAATTCGATTACTCGAAGCGTGTGAGTGAAGTTATCGTAAATGAATGAAATAAGATAATAGTGATTCGTCGTATCTTTTGACGTCATCACGATTGATCTCCGAAAAGAAAATCTTTGTAATCTATATTGGATTTGATTATTCGGCGATTAAGGAAATTATGATCCTCTTCGAATTAATGCGATAATCCATTTTGATTTCTCTGTCGGGTATTTCACTATAAATCCACCTCATTTGTTTTCTTACTACTCACACCTTCTCAACTCATATTTTAAAGTATTTGTCAATATGCTTCATCCAGTGCTGATTCTTGATATACTCCTCACTTTCATATCTGTCGCTCTTCTTTTTCATCTGCCTCCGGAAGAATCTATTTACTTCTACTATACTCTTGGTTTTATAGTGTTTTTAGTTCTCCCGTGTCTTTATATTGCTATATGCATTGATATATACGGTTTGTGATTTCTGGGTTGTTGTTGGGTTTTATATTTTCCCTTATATTTCAAAGTCCTTGCTTCTTCTATAATCATTGTCATCCACAGTTAATGCTCTCTTCTATTTGCTATGATTTATACTCCCATTTCTAGTTCGGAGCTTTGTCCTTTCGTTTCTTCTTCTTGCGATTAAGCATCGCTTGTAATGGTCCAGAATTCGCAGATATAATTTCGGAATGAACATTGTTAATGTTCTAGGAAGGAAATTGTAATAACACGATCTTGACTTGTCAAATTACCAGAATACCTCGGAAAAGGCCGAATTATCAAGAAATATTTTCTTGATATTTTGAGATCGAAGAGAATACAAGAGTCGTGTAACATAGCACATGATGATGTTATGATCTGTGAATCATCATGTTCCATTTAGAAACTCAGCATGAATTACTGTAATATAATCACGTTGATCAAGTGTCATTATATTATACTAACTCATGCTTCAGCTCCCAACACTTCTTCAAGAATATTCCTATTTTAAACTCGAATGTTTTAGAATTTAGAAACTAAAATAGTTTCTTTTATGATATAATATAGATAGCGCGAAGATGTAAATGATTTCTGATAAGAATAATTATAAAAATATCTTCAGAAGTATGGATGATATTTATAATGAAAGATACGATGATATCTTAGAATATCTAATATCAGAGGATGATGAAGAATATTGTCCGTAAGGGTTTAGAGTCAGGAGCAAGGTATTCAATAATGACTTCAGCAGACACAGAATCATTTGGATTCTTTGAAGGTAGATTTCGTCCTTGTGATTTATCCACAGCCTTCTTCATGGTTTGCTCAATCCGTATTTTTCAGTACCAAATCTTCTCTTTTTCTGAGCTTTGCCAACACACTACTCTTTATTATCAAACTTTTTACTGTTAAGGTCGTTTATAGTTTTTTCTGCTTCATCAGTATTTCGAGAACTAGTTCGCAGTTTAGGGTGTTTTTCAGAAATTTCACATTCAAAGTATATAAGTCCAGAAGATATACACATATAATTGTTGGCGTAGACATGCTGCGAGATTTCAAAATACTGATTGCTAATTTCCGATGATTTGTATGGCAATTCTCGTTACAAGATTCAGATGAGTAAATGATGGGGCTTTGATAAATATAAAGATTTTTCGGAAAGTCAAAGATCAACGAAGTTGTTAATAAGTTTACTGCTAATGTGGCGAGATATGAAAGGTTCCCCGGTAATAATGATGAAGGGGTAATCATTATAATAAGGCTTATTCGAATGAACAATTGAAGTTGGTTTGCTGGAGCTGTGACAAAACCGTCTATTTTTAGAAGGGATTGAAAAGTTATTTTAGCTAGTAAATGCCAAAAGGTCTGACATGGATACATGTTAAATTATGACTTTGGTTTCAAGAGTTTTTCAGGTACGTAACTGTGGATAACATGTGGTTGGATCATCATCTCGATTGTTCATTATTTGAAGTGTCTTCAGGTATTTCGAAGGGCTTGAACACAGATTATAATCATTAATATACATACGATGTTCTAACACATTTTTGAAGTTAAAGTATAGCTTTGAAAGATGTAAGAATCTAAGAGTGATGATACCGGTTATAACTTGAATTGAATTCAGCGATTTCAAAATCAGAATATGTAATTAGATTTTTAAATGAGTATGGTTGTTTTGATTTCTATAAAAGAATGTATATTGTTGTGAAAGTAGGGAGTATAATGGATGATTTGCTGAATCAGATTCGAAGAATGTAACATATTAATTGTGAATTTATATATCTCTCGGGTATTACCTACCCGTTAAAAAAAATGTCACAATTAATATTTTGTACAAAAGAATTTTATTACAGTCTTTATGGAAATATATGTGTATATTTCTTCAGATGTAATATAGATTTAATGAGTTAATATTAAATTAAACTCACTTGATTTATGGTTAAGGCTAGGATAGATAATTTCTAAACTTTAGAAATTACATAATCGTTGTAGAATGTTTTCCCAATGAAGTTATGAATCAATACTTCATCGTTGTGGTATTCCTTAGTATCTACAGGGCGTATGACGTCGATGCTCATGGGACAGATTGTGAAGTTGAGGTTTGCGATGCGATTGTTGTTGGTGGTGGTAATGGTACTGTTGATGTTGTTGATGGTGGTACTGGTTATGTTGCTGGTGCTGCTGCTGGTGTTTGTAACCTTTGCACCATATTCTCCAAAGCCACTACCCGAGCGCGAAGCTCGTTGACTTCTTCTATTACACCGGGGTGATTGTCGGTTCGGACGAGCGGATAAATAAGATCTAGAATTTGGTGTAGTATATAATCATGACGAGATACTCTGGAAATGAGAGAGAAAATGGTGTTTCGGACAGGTTCGCCGGTAAGTGCTTCAGGTTCATTGCCAAGAGGGCAATGTGGTGGATGGAAAGGATCGCCTTCTTCTTGTCTCCAATGATTAAGGAGGCTACGAACCCATCCCCAATTCATCTAGAATAGATGATGGCTGATTGGTTGATCCATTCCAGTCACACTGCTTTCGGAGCTTGAGTGGGATTCCATTTCGGAATCTGAGGAACTTGAACTGATGATGAATTCCATTTTGTACGATTTGATAACGGATTTTTCGATACGAAATGATTTTCCGGCTATCATAGAATATCTATATATATAGATAAAAAGATTTCATAGATTACGGAGGAATTTACGGAATATGTCAGGCAAAGTTTACGGTAATAGATATGTTAAGATATGGATTAGCAGATACGCTAAGATATGAATTTTGTCTATACACTATTCATGCAATCAATGCAGTAAGACGTGTCTAGACTAAGAATGATAAGCAGGTAATTTCCGACAAAAATGATAAGCAAAACTTTTGACATGCAGACACGGTCGAAGTCCAGACTCATTAATGCATCCTAACGACTATCAGTTAGACACACTAATGCAGACCTGGTTCGCTAAGACCACCACTCTGATACCAACTGAAAGGACCCGTTCATATACATTATAAACGATTCACAATAGTTGATAACATCGCGAGGTATTTTGACCTCTATATGATACATTTTACAAACATTTCATTCATTTTTAAAAGACAAACTTTCTTTACAACGAAAGTTGACGGCATGCACACCATTTCATAATACATCCAACTATAATTGACATAATAATAATCTTGATGAACTCAATGACTCGAATGCAACGTCTTTCAAAATATGCCATGAATGACTCCAAGTAATAACCTTAAATGAGCTAATGCACAGCAGAAGATTTCTTTAATACCTGAGAATAAACATGCTTTAAAGTGTCAACCAAAAGGTTGGTGAGTTCATAGGTTTATCATAACAATCATTTCAATATATTAATAGACCACAAGATTTCTGTTTATAAATATATGTACACTCGCAAGTGTATAAGAGTATTCTATAAATTGTAGGCACCCGGTAACAAGCCTTAACGTTCATGTTTTACCCTCTGAAGTACACCAGATCAGGTGTGTTTAAAATAACCTCGAAGTACTAAAGCATCCCATAGTCAGGATGGGGTTTGTCAGACCCAATAGATCTATCTTTAGGATTCGCGCCTACCGTACATAGACAAGTAGTTTAATGTTACCAAGCTAAGGGTATATTTCTGGTTTAAACCCACGTAGAATTAGTTTTAGTACTTGTGCCTATTTCGTAAAACATTTATAAAAACAGTGCATGTATTCTCAGTCCCAAAAATATATATAAAAGGGAGCAAATGAAACTCACAATACTGTATTTCGTAGTAAAAATACATATAACGTCATTTAACAAGTGCAAGGTTGGCCTCGGATTCACGAACGTATCAATATTGAGATTCAATATTGCAGGAAAGTACGTAGACGCAACGGAGATGATAAATACTAGATTGACCTCACGAGCATACCCATGAACCATACCCATCACCTCCATAGCTATAACCCATAATTTCCTTAGCTTCGAATCATTCAAAAAAACTATTTTGAAATCACTCGGGCAGCACTCCGTCGTAATATTTTATGTATACTAATAATATCTTGAAATAATACAGAGCAAATATATATATATATAAATCGATTGAGAGAGTTTAGAGAAATATATTTTCAAGTTTATATGAAATAATGAAACCTATTGAATTCTATTTATAATAGATTTTTGAATTATTAAAGTATGAATTATTAAAGTGAATTATTAAAGTATGAATTATTAAAGAGTGAATTATTAAAGTGAATTATTAAAGTATGAATTATTAAAGTGAATTATTAAAGTATGAATTATTAAAGTGAATTATTAAAGTGAATTATTAAAGTATGAATTATTAAAGTGAATTATTAAAGTATGAATTATTAAAGTGAATTATTAAAGTTAAAGTAAAGTAAAAGTAAAGTAAAGATAAAGTTAAAGTATAGTAAAAGTATAAAAAACTATGTATGTATAATACGCGTATAAATATATATAATATTAATTTAAATCGTTATATATATTTAATGAAATAAAATATAAATATCGTTATATTTATTATACAGGTTAAGTAATGAGTTGTTAAAAGTGATTCTAGATATTTATAAAAGTTATATACGTTTTAATAATAAAATTCTTTTTAAACTGAAAACGTCTTTGTACGTTTGAAAATAGATTAATAGAATATTATGGAAACCAATTCTCCACTAACTTTTGTCTAACTTTCGTAAATGACACTTTTTGTTTTTATTTATAAATAGCTTTACAAATTATTCTGAATATCATTAAGAGGAATAGATTTTCTCAAATCATAGTGGACCTCTCAACAGAGACTTGTAATCATAATTCAATGTTTCTGATAATTCAATCATTTAATATATTTTTTTTTTCGTCGAAAATCATATTGAAACAAATACGTTCGTGTAAAGTATTATACGTTTAATACTTTATTAATATTCTCAAGTTATAATATATATATACATATACATATCTATTTATATATAACGGTTCGTGAATTGTTGAAATTTGGTCGAGGTTATAATGAATGTATGAACACAGTTTAAAATTCTTGAGATTTAACTTAACAAACTTTGCTTATCGTGTCGGAATAATATAAAGATTAAAGTTTAAATTTGGTCGGAAATTTCTGGGTCGTCACACTAGTCATGGTTGAATTCCGGAATTCAAGGAATTTAAAGAAAATCTTCGAAATCTAAAAGATTTGATTCTTCGGCGAATAAGGAAATTAAGATCTCTATAATTAAATATGGGGATCTGCCTTGATTACTCTGTCTGATATTTCCATTATAACTTAAACTCTTTCGTTCCATTATTCTCACCATTCTCATACTTTCTTTCTTAGTTCGTACATCCAAAAGATTGTGAAAATGCTTAATCCAGTTCTAATCCTTGATATTTTCCTAATTATTATTTCTGTCATCCTTCTTTTCAATCATCCACCAGAAAAATCTGTTTACTTTACTATTACCTTGGGGTGATACTATTCTTAATTCTACCGTGTCTTAATATTGCTATTCGTATTAATATCCACGGTTTGTAACCTTCGTGTTGTTATTGGGCTTTATATTTTCTCTTATATTTTGGAGCTCTTTTGCCTTTTTATTCTCCTCTCGACCTCTAGTAAAGTGAGTAATGGTCCAGAATTCGTAAGTATGGAGTTTCGAATGAACTTAATGTTCTAAACAAGAAGAACGTAATAGCACGATTTGATTAATCAAATTACCATAATCACGAAGAATTGAACTATCAAGAATATATTTTCTTGATATGTTCAGAAGTTAAGCAGAATGGAAGAGTTATGTAACATGGCACATGATGACGTTATGATCTGTGAATCATCACGTCCCATTAGAAACTCAGCATGACTTACTGTAATATAATCACGTTGATCAAGTGTCATTATATTATACTAATTCATGAATCAATTTCTTTACATTTTTCTAGAATTCATTCATAAATTAAACTTAAATTTTACAGAAGTTTCCAATATAATGAAGCACAGAAAGCACGAAGAGGTATATAATTTCAGACGAGAATATTTATGAAAATATCCTCAGAAATATCGAAGATATTTATGATGATATTTTGAAATTTCCAAGTTCGAAGGTTGATGAAGAAAAATTTTCCGCAAGATTTTAACATGACTTCGGAGCAAGATATTTTCTAAAGATTTCAACGGATCCAGAATTACCTGGATTCTTTAAATATAGAGTATGGTCCTTGTATTTGTCCTTGGTTTCCTTCGTGGTTAGCTCAATCCATTTTTCAGTTCCAACTTTTCTGAGCTTTTCCAACATACTATTCTTTATCATCAAACTTCCGACGATTAAGGTTGTTTACGGTTGTCTACAGTTTATGCTGCTTCACTCAGCTTTTTCAAAGTTCAATGTATTGATTCGTAGGCTGGGTGCTTTTCAAGATTTCAGAATTGAAGATCGTAATTCCAAGAGATAAAGGTTATATGTATACATATAACTGTTGATGTAGACATGCTGCGAGATTTTAAAATATTGATTGCTAATTCTCGGTAATTAGTATAGCAATTCTCATTATAAGGTGTGGATGAGTATATGACAGGGTTTCAATGAATATAATGATTTCTCGGAAAGTCAAAGATTTATGAAGTTGCTGGTAAGTTTACTGTTAACGTGGTGGTATATAAATGGTTCTCCGGCAACGATGACGAAAAGGGTAACTTATATATCACGGTTATAATAAGGCTAATCCGAATGAAAAGTCAAAGTTGACTTGCTGGAGCTGTGACAAAATTTGCTACTTTGAAAAAGGAATTGAAAAGTTGTTTTTGGTAATAAATGCCAAAGGAGCTAGCACAGATACGTGTTAAGCGTTTATCCAGGTTCCGAGTGTTTTCAGGTGCATAACTATATGCATCAATCTTTTCTTTTGTAGATGAAGTGCGGTTGGTTCATTCCTCTAGATTGAGGTGTTTTCAAGAATCATGAAAGGTTTGAACGCAGATTGTAATTGTCAAGATACAAATGAGGTTTAAGATGAAATCAAGTGGCAAACTTGAAGAATTGTTTAGTTTCATATGTTATAATCAATATTTTAATTCATTTTAATTGTTCAATGTTGGTAGTCCACAGTTAGCAGTCCACAGTTACTAATTCAATAATTCATATATAGTTTATAATATTCGAATTAATTAATACGTATCGTGGCCCGTGTACATGTCTCAGACTCGATCACAACTCAAAGTATATATATTATTATAGAATCAACCTCAACCCTGTATAGCTAACTCTATCATTACTGCATATAGAGTGTCTATGGTTATTCCAAATAATATATATAGATGTGTCGATATGATTGTCAAAACCTTGTATACGTGTCCCGATATTTAAAGTGCGTAAATTAAATAACAGAAATTAAATGACGATAAATAAAATTGCAATAAATAAATTGCGATAAATAAATTGCGATAAATAAAATGTAATCAGTTAGCTAGGAACAGTTAGCGTGAATTCTTGACAAAATTTTTCTCATAGTTAATTTGTTTGTTTCTAACTAATTTTATTTTGTCCAATGTTTTCTTCATTATGCCACTTGTTGGATTCTGATAGGTAAAAATCCAATATATGAAATTGAATGAAAATAGTTATTCTGCGATGAACGAATTCGTATATCTGTGGATGTAGGTAGAATAGTAAATGACTGTTGAATCAGATTCGAAGGATGTACAGTGTAACTTATTAATGTGAAATCTAAATATTTCTCGGGTATTACCTACCCGTTAAAATATTTTCACCATTAACAGTTTGTACAAATTTTTTTTTTTAATTACAATCGTTATGAAAATATATATACATATATATTTCTTTAGATGTAATCATGGATTTAATGAGTTAATATGATATTAAACTCATTTGATTTACCATTAGAACAAGAATATATAATCTCTAACACATTAGAGATTACATAATCGCCATGTCGAACGAAGATAAATAATGTAGAACGATATGTAGAATGATGATTATACTCGAGGTACAGAATGGGATGCTGAGGCATGTGTTGTTGATGGTACGCGTGCTATTGCTGGTGGTCCTGTTGATGTCGGTGATGTTGCTGAAGCTGGTAGGTTTTGCACCAAGTTTTCCAAATTGATTACTCGAGCGTGAAGCTCGTTGACTTCTTCCATTATTCGGGGATGATTGTCGGTCAGAACGAGCGGATGAATGAGGTTTTGAATTTGAGATAGTATATAATCATGGTGAGATATTCGGGTAATAGGGGCGAAAATAGTGTTTCGGATTGGTTCGCCGGTGAGTGCTTCAGGTTCTTCGCCAAGAGTGCAGGTTGGTGGGTGGAAATGATCACCTTCTTCTCGTCTCCATCGGTTAAGTCGACTACGAACCCATCAGATGAATTGGGAATGGCTGATTGGTTGATTCATTCTGATGACGCTGCTTCCGGAGTTTAGGTGAACATCCATGTCGGAATATGTAACAGACTGAAACCCGGGCTAGTTGTAAGTTGCCTATTTTGCCCTTAGGGTTTGTGCTTAGTCTTAAGTGCTTTTATTTCAATTATTTTATTAGTGTTTTATTATAATTGTGTTGTGACCAATTTGTGACAAGGGTCCCAGAACATGTTGGTTTATTTAATTTGGACTCCGTTAGGGTTGCCAAATTAAGTACGAAAGAAATTAGATAACTGGTAAATACCCGTGTGATATGGGGTATGGGTTTATAACCCAATATTAAGTTTATGTCCTGGATTCTTCTACCATTTTCTCAAAATAAAAACACACACACACAAACGCATACCCAACGCACCATGATCATAAACCCTAACTTGATTTGTGAGCTTTTGGATTAATTGAAGTTAGCAATCGATTCCTTGTGTTCTTGTGATCATCTTAAGGTAAGTATTACAAAGATTTATGTATTAATCTTGTTGAAAATTGGGTTTTAGTGTTCTTATGAGTTTTTGAAGAAATTAGCTCAAATCTTGTTGTTTGATGTTTAAAAACATCAATAGATGTTAGAAATAGGTTGTATATATGTTTAGTAGCTTCCATGTGCTTAAAATTTGATCAAAATCGCTCAAAAATCGAGTTTTTGGGAAAAAAAAATCATAAAAACAGCGAACTGCTTCGAAACCCAGTTGCTACAGTATTTTGCTACAGTATTTTGCTACAGTACCCGAGCTGCTACAGTACCCGACCTGCTACAGTGTCACTATTTGCTACAGTGTCACTATTTGCTACAGTGTCACTATTTGCTACAGTATCCCCGAGTTGTTACAGTACCGATTTGCTACAGTACCGAGTTGCTACAGTGTCGCTATTTGCTACGGTCCGAGTTGCTGCAGTGTCGCTATTTGCTACAGTACTTTTATGAAATTGAAACGGGCGTAACTTTCAAAACGTAACTCCGTTTTTGATGAATAAACTATCGTTAGAATCGTAATAAAGAATACTTTTTAATGGTGAACTTTTAAGAAACTAGATCAAACTGTTTTTGGGCCGGAAAAGGAGTTTTAGTGTGTATGTCGTGTTTTGCACGCACCTGTATGCCATTATTGAGTGGAGTCATGATGTAGACTCATAAAATTATGAATATATGGTGTTATGATCTAGTTAATCGTATGAAATGATTATATTATTTATTGGATATGTATATTAACTTGGTTTTTGCTGTTCTCAGGTTATAAGGACAAGGAGGAAGCTCAGAAATAATAACTGAGCAGTTGCTGGTAATTGGTGAGTGGGTCTATCTCCGGATAGAGTTTAAGTAGCATATCATGCTACTGTGGTTGACTCTTTTACCATGCATAGTGTAGAAATTGCCATGTTAGAATAATATAGTATGCCTGATGTTGTATGTGATTTATGTGTACACTGTGTGAATGGCACCAGTCGGGCTTAGGGAGACTGGGGACTCGAGACCGTGCCTAGGAGAGGTTAGAGTCCGTATGAGGTCAACCGTGCCTAGGGGAGGTTGGGTCCATAGGCTACTGATTATGGAGTATAGTGTGAATGATGCATCCCCTGCATCTGGATAACTATACTGTGAATTGAGTAGCAGGGACTATCGGTAGACTCAAGTCCGATCAGCTGGGAGTCGTGTGCTCGTACAAGCTGCCGATCCTCGTATTGTCTTATTATATGTTAGTTGGTAGTTAGCAAGTACTGTTGATGTATATAGCTTGTGTGTGGCTTAAGCTATATCTGTTAGATAGATTCCATTCACTTAGCGGTGCGCTAATCCCCCACATATTTTCCCCCTTGCAGGTTTAGGTACTGCCAATTGGGATGAGTGCTATTGCAGAAGACATGTTTGACAATCCAACTCTGATGTTGACTTTTGTATAAATAATGTTTTGTAATAACGTAACACCGTTGTGTAAACTTAAACTTAATGACGTGACTTATATTGTGTTTGTTAATAAAGTCTTCCGCTGTGTATTTAAAAAAAAAATGGCCGGTGTTACAAGTTGGTATCAGAGCATGGTTTGGCAGCAGATACGTGCGCGTATTTTGTTCCCAAACCCTGAGGCAAGTCAAACATGTCTGTGGAAATGGGGGCTAAGTGAAAATAGGATATTCGTGTGTTAGTTGTGATTGAACTAACTGTTATCCACTAAGCTTTTGTGTAAGTTGTTTTGTAGCACAGGTATGGCTGATAGAAACGCAACTGGCCCATCCAACCCCAGAACATTCAGAGCACCAGAAGAGGGTGTTGAGTCTGATGATGATCAGAATAGTTACATTCTTCAGTTAGAGAGCAAACTAAAGGAGGCTGAAGACAAAATTAATGAGCTTGAATTGGCGAGGCATTCTGGAAATGATGATACACCACCTGGATTCCCAACCGCGCAATCCCAAACGATACCTAATGTGCCCCAGAACCAGCTTCAGAATCAAATACCTAACCAATATTATATGCCACCACAAAACACCTTTACTTACCAAAATCCCATGATGATGAATCCATATCAAATGCAAATGTTCCATCAATCTTACTTGCAACCACCCAAAAGATGTACTTATAAAAATTTTCGTGATTGTAAACCCTCCGAGTTCTCTGGAAGTACTGATCCGACTGTAACTCTCAATTGGTTGCGAGAAGTTAAAAGGGTATTTGAAGCGTGTCAGTGTGAACCCGGGCTGAAGGTAACATATGCTAGTAGACTGTTGAAAGGTAGGGCTATGATTTGGAGGGATTCTTTGATTTCCAGTATACCGAAAGAGCAAGTGAGTATGATCACATGGGAGCAGTTTTATGGAAAGGTGTGTGAACAGTATTGTAATCCGTTTGATATGAACCGAATCAAGACTGAGTTTCTTGAAATGAAGATGACACCTCAAATGACAATCGATGAGGTAGTAGAGAAGTTTATGGATAAACTGAGGTTTGTACAACAATGGGTGCCAGACGAAGCATCTCGTATCCAGCATTTTGTTAATATCATTATGCCTGAGTACAAAACTTTTGTTAGAACAGCTACATCATTGTCTCAAGCTGTTGTGATGGCTAAGTGAAATGTCCCGTTCTTATTGATTAAAAACGTTCCATATTAATTGATTTCGTTGCGAGGTTTTGACCTCTATATGAGACGTTTTTCAAAGACTGCATTCATTTTAAAATAAACCATAACCTTTATTTCATCAATAATAGTTTAAAAAGCTTTACTTAGATTATCAAATAATGATAATCTAAAATATCCTGTTTACACACGACCATTATGAAATGTCCCGTTCTTATTGATTAAAAACGTTCCATATTAATTGATTTCGTTGCGAGGTTTTGACCTCTATATGAGACGTTTTTCAAAGACTGCATTCATTTTAAAACAAACCATAACCTTTATTTCATCAATAAAGGTTTAAAAAGCTTTACGTAGATTATCAAATAATGATAATCTAAAATATCCTGTTTACACACGACCATTACATAATGGTTTACAATACAAATATGTTACAACAAAATAAGTTTCTTGAATGCAGTTTTTACACAATATCATACAAGCATGGACTCCAAATCTTGTCCTTATTTAAGTATGCGACAGCGGAAGCTCTTAATAATCATCTGAGAATAAACATGCTTAAAACGTCAACAAAAATGTTGGTGAGTTATAGGTTTAACCTATATATATCAAATCATAATAATAGACCACAAGATTTCATATTTCAATACACATCCCATACATAGAGATAAAAATCATTCATATGGTGAACACCTGGTAACCGACATTAACAAGATGCATATATAAGAATATCCCCATCATTCCGGGACACCCTTCGGATATGATATAAATTTCGAAGTACTAAAGCATCCGGTACTTTGGATGGGGTTTGTTAGGCCCAATAGATCTATCTTTAGGATTCACGTCAATTAGGGTGTCTGTTCCCTAATTCTTAGATTACCAGACTTAATAAAAAGGGGCATATTCGATTTCGATAATTCAACCATAGAATGTAGTTTCACGTACTTGTGTCTATTTTGTAAATCATTTATAAAACCTGCATGTATTCTCATCCCAAAAATATTAGATTTTAAAAGTGGGACTATAACTCACTTTCACAGATTTTTACTTCGTCGGGAAGTAAGACTTGGCCACTGGTTGATTCACGAACCTATAACAATATATATATATCAAAGTATGTTCAAAATATATTTACAACACTTTTAATATATTTTGATGTTTTAAGTTTATTAAGTTAGCTGTCCTCGTTAGTAACCTACAACTAGTTGTCCACAGTTAGATGTACAGAAATAAATCGATAAATATTATCTTGAATCAATCCACGACCCAGTGTATACGTATCTCAGTATTGATCACAACTCAAAATATATATATTTTGGAATCAACCTCAACTCTGTATAGCTAACTCCAACATTCACATATAGAGTGTCTATGGCTGTTCCGAAATATATATAGATGTGTCGACATGATAGGTCGAAACATTGTATACGTGTCTATGGTATCTCAAGATTACATAATATACAATACAAGTTGATTAAGTTATGGTTGGAATAGATTTGTTACCAATTTTCACGTAGCTAAAATGAGAAAAATTATCCAATCTTGTTTTACCCATAACTTCTTCATTTTAAATCCGTTTTGAGTGAATCAAATTGCTATGGTTTCATATTGAACTCTATTTTATGAATCTAAACAGAAAATGTATAGGTTTATAGTCAGAAAAATAAGTTACAAGTCGTTTTTGTAAAGGTAGTCACTTCAGTCGAAAGAACGACGTCTAGATGACCATTTTAGAAAACATACTTCTACTTTTAGTTTAACCATAATTTTTGGATATAGTTTCATGTTCATAATAAAAATCATTTTCTCAGAATAACAACTTTTAAATCAAAGTTTATCATAGTTTTTAATTAACTAACCCAAAACAGCCCGCGGTGTTACTACGACGGCGTAAATCCGGTTTTACGGTGTTTTTTCATGTTTCCAGGTTTTAAATCATTAAGTTAGCATATCATATAGATATAGAACATGTGTTTAGTTGATTTTAAAGTCAAGTTAGAAGGATTAACTTTTGTTTGAGAACAAGTTTAGAATTAACTAAACTATGTTCTAGTGATTACAAGTTTAAACCTTCGAATAAGATAGCTTTATATGTATGAATCGAATGATGTTATGAACATAATTACTACCTTAAGTTCCTTGGATAAACCTACTGGAAAAGAGAAAAATGGATTTAGCTTCAACGGATCCTTGGATGGCTCGAAGTTCTTGAAGCAGAATCATGACACGAAAACAAGTTCAAGTAAGATCATCACTTGAAATAAGATTGTTATAGTTATAGAAATTGAACCAAAGTTTGAATACGATTATTACCTTGTATTAGAATGATAACCTACTGTAAGAAACAAAGATTTCTTGAGGTTGGATGATCACCTTACAAGATTGGAAGTGAGCTAGCAAACTTGAAAGTATTCTTGATTTTATGAAACTAGAACTTTTGGAATTTATGAAGAACACTTAGAACTTGAAGATAGAACTTGAGAGAGATCAATTAGATGAAGAAAATTGAAGAATGAAAGTGTTTGTAGGTGTTTTTGGTCGTTGGTATATGGATTAGATATAAAGGATATGTAATTTTGTTTTCATGTAAATAAGTCATGAATGATTACTCATATTTTTGTAATTTTATGAGATATTTCATGCTAGTTGCCAAATGATGGTTCCCACATGTGTTAGGTAACTCACATGGGCTGCTAAGAGCTGATCATTAGAGTGTATATACCAATAGTACATACATCTAAAAGCTGTGTATTGTACGAGTACGAATACGGGTGCATACGAGTAGAATTGTTGATGAAACTGAACGAGGATGTAATTGTAAGCATTTTTGTTAAGTAGAAGTATTTTGATAAGTGTATTGAAGTCTTTCAAAAGTGTATAAATACATATTAAAACACTACATGTATATACATTTTAACTGAGTCGTTAAGTCATCGTTAGTCGTTACATGTAAGTGTTGTTTTGAAACCTTTAAGTTAACGATCTCAATTAATGTTGTTAACCCATTGTTTATTATATCTAATGAGATGTTAAATTATTATATTATCATGATATTATGATATATTAATATATCTTAATATGATATATATACATTTAAATGTCGTTACAACGATAATCGTTACATATATGTCTCGTTTCGAAATCCTTAAGTTAGTAGTCTTGTTTATATGTATATAACTCATTGTTAATATACTTATGGAGATACTTACTTATCATAATCTCATGTTAACCATATGTATATCCATATATATATATCGTCATGTCGTTTTTACAAGTTTTAACGTTCGTGAATCGCCGGTCAACTTGGGTGGTCAATTGTCTATATGAAACATATTTCAATTAATCAAGTCTTAACAAGTTTGATTGCTTAACATGTTGGAAACATTTAATCATGTAAATATCAACCTCAATTAATATATATAAACATGGAAAAGTTCGGGTCACTACAGTACCTACCCGTTAAATAAATTTCGTCCCGAAATTTTAAGCTGTTGAAGGTGTTGACGAATCTTCTGGAAATAGATGCGGGTATTTCTTCTTCATCTGATCTTCACGCTCCCAGGTGAACTCGGGTCCTCTACGAGCATTCCATCGAACCTTAACAATTGGTATCTTGTTTTGCTTAAGTCTTTTAACCTCACGATCCATTATTTCGACGGGTTCTTCGATGAATTGAAGTTTTTCGTTGATTTGGATTTCATCTAACGGAATAGTGAGATCTTCTTTAGCAAAACATTTCTTCAAATTCGAGATGTGGAAAGTGTTATGTACAGCCGCGAGTTGTTGAGGTAACTCAAGTCGGTATGCTACTGGTCCGACACGATCAATAATTTTGAATGGTCCAATATACCTTGGATTTAATTTCCCTCGTTTATCAAATCGAACAACGCCTTTCTAAAGTGCAACTTTAAGCATGACCATCTCTCCAATTTCAAATTCTATATCTTTTCTTTTAATGTCAGCGTAGTTCTTTTGTCGACTTTGGGCGGTTTTCAACCGTTGTTGAATTTGGATGATCTTCTCGGTAGTTTCTTGTATAATCTCCGGACTCGTAATCTGTCTATCCCCCACTTCACTCCAACAAATCAGAGACCTGCACTTTCTACCATAAAGTGCTTCAAACGGCGCCATCTTAATGCTTGAATGGTAGCTGTTGTTGTAGGAAAATTCTGCTAACGGTAGATGTCGATCCCAACTGTTTCCGAAATCAATAACACATGCTCGTAGCATGTCTTCAAGCGTTTGTATCGTCCTTTCACTCTGCCTATCAGTTTGTGGATGATAGGCAGTACTCATGTCTAGACGAGTTCCTAATGCTTGCTGTAATGTCTGCCAGAATCTTGAAATAAATCTGCCATCCCTATCAGAGATAATAGAGATTGGTATTCCATGTCTGGAGACGACTTCCTTCAAATACAGTCGTGCTAACTTCTCCATCTTGTCATCTTCTCTTATTGGCAGGAAGTGTGCTAATTTGGTGAGACGATCAACTATTACCCAAATAGTATCAAAACCACTTGCAGTCCTTGGCAATTTAGTGATGAAATCCATGGTAATGTTTTCCCATTTCCATTCCGGGATTTCGGGTTGTTGAAGTAGACCTGATGGTTTCTGATGCTCAGCTTTGACCTTAGAACACGTCAAACATTCTCCTACGTATTTAGCAACATCGGCTTTCATACCCGGCCACCAAAAATGTTTCTTGAGATCCTTGTACATCTTCCCCGTTCCAGGATGTATTGAGTATCTGGTTTTATGAGCTTCTCTAAGTACCATTTCTCTCATATCTCCAAATTTTGGTACCCAAATCCTTTCAGCCCTATACCGAGTTCCGTCTTCCCAAATATTAAGATGCTTCTCCGATCCTTTGGGTATTTCATCCTTTAAATTTCCCTCTTTTAAAACTCCTTGTTGTGCCTCCTTTATTTGAGTAGTAATGTTATTATGAATCATTATATTCATAGATTTTACTCGAATGGGTTCTCTGTCCTTCCTGCTCAAGGCATCGGCTACCACATTTGCCTTCCCCGGGTGGTAACGAATCTCAAAGTCGTAATCATTCAATAATTCAATCCACCTACGCTGCCTCATATTCAGTTGTTTCTGATTAAATATGTGTTGAAGACTTTTGTGGTCGGTATATATAATACTTTTGACCCCATATAAGTAGTGCCTCCAAGTCTTTAATGCAAAAACAACCGCGCCTAATTCCAAATCATGCGTCGTATAATTTTGTTCGTGAATCTTCAATTGTCTAGATACATAAGCAATCACCTTCGTTCGTTGCATTAATACACAACCGAGACCTTGCTTTGATGCATCACAATAAATCACAAAATCATCATTCCCTTCAGGCAATGACAATATAGGTGCCGTAGTTAGCTTTTTCTTCAATAACTGAAACGCTTTCTCTTGTTCATCATTCCATTCAAATTTCTTCCCTTTATGCGTTAATGCAGTCAAGGGTTTTGCTATTCTGGAAAAGTCTTGGATGAACCTTCTGTAGTAACCAGCTAGTCCTAAAAACTGGCGTATGTGTTTCGGAGTTTTCGGGGTTTCCCACTTTTCAACAGTTTCTATCTTTGCCGGATCCACCTTAATACCTTCTTTGTTCATTATGTGACCGAGGAATTGAACTTCTTCCAACCAAAATGCACACTTTGAAAACTTAGCGTACAATTCTTCCTTCCTCAATACTTCTAACACCTTTCTCAAATGTTCACCGTGTTCTTGGTCATTCTTTGAGTAAATAAGTATGTCATCAATGAAAACAATGACAAACTTGTCAAGGTATGGTCCACACACTCGGTTCATAAGGTCCATGAACACAGCTGGTGCATTAGTTAAACCAAACGGCATGACCATAAACTCGTAATGACCGTAACGTGTTCTGAAAGCAGTCTTTGGAATATCATCTTCTTTCACCCGCATTTGATGATACCCGGAATGTAAGTCAATCTTTGAATAAACAGACGAGCCTTGTAGTTGATCAAATAAGTCATCGATTCTCGGTAGTGGGTAGCGGTTCTTGATGGTAAGTTTGTTCAACTCTCGGTAGTCGATACACAACCTGAATGTACCATCTTTCTTCTTGACAAACAAAACAGGAGCTCCCCACGGTGATGTGCTTGGTCGAATGAAACCACGTTCTAATAGTTCTTGCAGTTGGCTTTGCAGTTCTTTCATCTCGCTGGGTGCGAGTCTATAAGGAGCACGAGCTATTGGTGCAGCTCCTGGTACAAGATCTATTTGAAATTCAACAGATCGATGTGGAGGTAGTCCCGGTAATTCTTTCGGAAATACATCGGGAAATTCTTTTGCGACGGGAACATCATTGATGCTATTTTCTTCAGTTTGTACTTTCTCGACGTGTGCTAGAACAGCATAGCAACTTTTTCTTATTAGTTTTTGTGCCTTCAAATTACTAATAAGATGTAGCTTCGTGTTGCCCTTTTCTCCGTACACCATTAAGGGTTTTCCTTTTTCTCGTATAATGCGAATTGCATTTTTGTAACAAACGATCTCTGCTTTCACTTCTTTCAACCAGTCCATACCGATTATCACATCAAAACTCCCTAACTCTACTGGTATCAAGTCAATATTAAATGGTTCGCTAACCAGTTTAATTTCTCGATTCCGACATATATTATCTGCTGAAATTAATTTACCATTTGCTAATTCGAGTAAAAATTTACTATCCAAAGGCGTCAATGGACAACTTAATTTAGCACAAAAATCTCTACTCATATAGCTTCTATCCGCACCCGAATCAAATAAAACGTAAGCAGATTTATTGTCAATAAGAAACGTACCCGTAACAAGCTCCGGGTCTTCCTGTGCCTCTGCCGCATTAATATTGAAAACTCTTCCACGACCTTGTCCATTCGTGTTCTCCTGGTTCGGGCAATTTCTAATAATGTGGCCCGGTTTTCCACATTTATAACAAACTACATTGGCATAACTTGCTCCGACACTACTTGCTCCGCCATTACTCGTTCCGACACCATTTGTTCCTTTCGTTCTATTAACCCCTGGTCCGTAGACCTCACACTTCGCCGCGCTATGACCATTTCTTTTACACTTGTTGCAAAATTTGGTGCAGAACCCCGAGTGATTCTTTTCACACCTTTGGCATAGCTGCTTCTGATTGTTGTTGTTGTTGCGGTTGTTATTGTTGTTGGGATGATTGTTGTAGTTGCTGTTGTTGTTGTTGTTGTTGTTGTTGTTGTTGTTGTTGTTGTTGTTGTTGTTGTTGTTGTTGTTGTTGGGCCGTTTGTTGTAGTTGCGATTGATGTTGCGATTGTTGGGATAATTATTGCGATTATTATTGTAATTGCTGTTGTTGTTGTATTGGTGATTCTTATCACCGTTTTCCTCCCACTTTCTTTTGACTTGCTTCACATTGGCCTCTTCAGCCGTCTGTTCTTTAATTCTTTCCTCAATCTGGTTCACTAGTTTGTGAGCCATTCTACGTGCCTGTTGTATGGAGGCGGGCTCGTGTGAACTTATATCTTCTTGGATTCTTTCCGGTAATCCTTTCACAAACGCGTCGATCTTCTCTTCCTCATCTTCGAACGCTCCCGGACACAATAGGCACAATTCTGTGAATCGTCTTTCGTACGTGGTAATATCAAATCCTTGGGTTCGTAACCCTCTAAGTTCTGTCTTGAGCTTATTGACCTCGGTTCTGGGACGGTACTTCTCGTTCATCAAGTGCTTGAATGCTGACCACGGTAGTGCATAAGCATCATCTTGTCCCACTTGCTCTAGATAGGTATTCCACCATGTTAACGCAGAACCTGTGAAGGTATGCGTAGCGTACTTCACTTTGTCCTCTTCAGTACACTTACTTATGGCAAACACTGATTCGACCTTCTCGGTCCACCGTTTCAATCCGATCGGTCCTTCGGTTCCATCAAATTCCAAAGGTTTGCAGGCAGTGAATTCTTTGTAGGTGCATCCTACACGATTTCCTGTACTGCTAGATCCAAGGTTATTGTTGGTATGTAGCGCAGCCTGTACTGCGGCTATGTTTGAAGCTAGAAAAGTACGGAATTCCTCTTCATTCATATTCACTGTGTGTCGAGTAGTCGGTGCCATTTCCTTCAAAATAGTCAAATGGAACAAGTTAATCATACAGAATATTAAGAATAGTTAATAGTATTTCGTAGCATAATATGAACTCATTTATAAAAGCTTTTTCTTCATATTAGCGTTTTATAAGTTTAAATTCGGGTAGTACCTACCCGTTAAGTTCATACTTAGTAGCTAATATACAATTCAACTACTACAATTCTATATGAAAAACTGATTATAATAATATTTCGCGTTCAAACTTTTACACAATATTTTACAAACTTACAATACTGCTTATTTTACATATAGCATGAAATATAGCACATAATAAATTTGATACAAGATGGTTGTGAAGATAATTCTAGCTAGTACACAAGTCGTTCAGCAAAGGCAATAAAGACACGTAATTCATACGTCCAGAAACAAGTCATGCATTCTGGTTTTACTAGGATTACTTCCCATCCTTGGTCTTGTGGAACATAACCGTTATGGCCGTTGATAAGACAGCGTGTTGTAACGTCGTCAAAGGGACGAGGGTTACGTAATGTCCAACAGTCCCGTAACAATCTAAAAACCTCATTTCTTACCCCAATTACCGACTCCGTCACTTGTGGGAACGTTTTGTTTAATAGTTGTAGCCCGATGTTCTTGTTCTCACTTTGGTGAGAAGCGAACATTACTAATCCGTAAGAATAACATGCTTCTTTATGTTGCATGTTAGCCTCTTTTTCTAAATCACGAAGTCCAATATTCAGATATATTGAGTCAAAATAATTTCTTAACCCATTGCGTAAAATAGCATTTGGGTTCCCCGCAATATATGCGTCAAAGTAAACACATCGTAACTTATGGATTTCCCAATGTGATATCCCCCATCTTTCAAACGAAAGCCTTTTATAAACCAAGGCATTCTTGGAACGTTCTTCGAATGTCTTACAAACTGATCTCGCCTTAAATAGTTGTGCCGAAGAATTCTGACCGACTCTAGACAAGATTTCATCAATCATGTCTCCGGGTAGGTCTCTTAAAATATTGGGTTGTCTATCCATTTTGTGTTTTTATACTGTAAAATAGACAAGAGTTAGATTTATAAAAAAAAAATACTTATTAATACAAGCAATTTTTACATATATCATAAAGCATAAGCACACTATATTACATATATTACACCACACGAATACAACTATCTTATTCCGACTCGCTTGTTTCTTCTTCTTTGGTTTTGGTTCATTTTGCTAAGTTTCTAGGGATATATGATGTTCCCCTAATACGAGCCGTCGTGATCCACATTGGTTTAGAAAAACCTGGTGGTTTAGAGGTTCCCGGGTCATTGTTACAACTTAAGGACTTCGGGGGTTGACGATACATATAAAGTTCATCGGGGTTGGAATTAGATTTCTCTATTTTTATGCCCTTTCCCTTATTATTTTCTTTTGCCTTTTTAAATTCAGTTGGGGTAATTTCTATAACATCATCGGAATTCTCGTCGGAATCCGATTCATCGGAGAATTGGTAATCCTCCCAATATTTTGCTTCCTTGGCGGAAACACCATTGACCATAATTAACTTTGGTCGGTTGGTTGAGGATTTTCTTTTACTTAACCGTTTTATTATTTCCCCCACCGGTTCTATTTCTTCATCCGGTTCCGATTCTTCTTCCGGTTCCGATTCTTCTTCCGGTTCCGACCCTTCTTCCGGTTCCTCTTCGGGAACTTGTGAATCAGTCCACGAATCATTCCAATTTACATTTGACTCTTCATTATTATTAGGTGAGTCAATGGGACTTGTTCTAGAGGTAGACATCTATCACATAATATCAAACGCGTTAAGAGATTAATATATCACATAATATTCACATGTTAAAAATATATAGTTTCCAACAAAATTTGTTAAGCAATCATTTTTCAAGTAAACACGGTCGAAGTCCAGACTCACTAATGCATCCTAACAAACTCGATAAGACACATTAATGCAAAATTCTGGTTCTCTAAGACCAACGCTCGGATACCAACTGAAATGTCCCGTTCTTATTGATTAAAAACGTTCCATATTAATTGATTTCGTTGCGAGGTTTTGACCTCTATATGAGACGTTTTTCAAAGACTGCATTCATTTTAAAACAAACCATAACCTTTATTTCATCAATAAAGGTTTAAAAAGCTTTACGTAGATTATCAAATAATGATAATCTAAAATATCCTGTTTACACACGACCATTACATAATGGTTTACAATACAAATATGTTACAACAAAATAAGTTTCTTGAATGCAGTTTTTACACAATATCATACAAGCATGGACTCCAAATCTTGTCCTTATTTAAGTATGCGACAGCGGAAGCTCTTAATAATCATCTGAGAATAAACATGCTTAAAATGTCAACAAAAATGTTGGTGAGTTATAGGTTTAACCTATATATATCAAATCATAATAATAGACCACAAGATTTCATATTTCAATACACATCCCATACATAGAGATAAAAATCATTCATATGGTGAACACCTGGTAACCGACATTAACAAGATGCATATATAAGAATATCCCCATCATTCCGGGACACCCTTCGGATATGATATAAATTTCGAAGTACTAAAGCATCCGGTACTTTGGATGGGGTTTGTTAGGCCCAATAGATCTATCTTTAGGATTCGCGTCAATTAGGGTGTCTGTTCCCTAATTCTTAGATTACCAGACTTAATAAAAAGGGGCATATTCGATTTCGATAATTCAACCATAGAATGTAGTTTCACGTACTTGTGTCTATTTTGTAAATCATTTATAAAACCTGCATGTATTCTCATCCCAAAAATATTAGATTTTAAAAGTGGGACTATAACTCACTTTCACAGATTTTTACTTCGTCGGGAAGTAAGACTTGGCCACTGGTTGATTCACGAACCTATAACAATATATATATATCAAAGTATGTTCAAAATATATTTACAACACTTTTAATATATTTTGATGTTTTAAGTTTATTAAGTTAGCTGTCCTCGTTAGTAACCTACAACTAGTTGTCCACAGTTAGATGTACAGAAATAAATCGATAAATATTATCTTGAATCAATCCACGACCCAGTGTATACGTATCTCAGTATTGATCACAACTCAAAATATATATATTTTGGAATCAACCTCAACCCTGTATAGCTAACTCCAACATTCACATATAGAGTGTCTATGGTTGTTCCGAAATATATATAGATGTGTCGACATGATAGGTCGAAACATTGTATACGTGTCTATGGTATCTCAAGATTACATAATATACAATACAAGTTGATTAAGTTATGGTTGGAATAGATTTGTTACCAATTTTCACGTAGCTAAAATGAGAAAAATTATCCAATCTTGTTTTACCCATAACTTCTTCATTTTAAATCCGTTTTGAGTGAATCAAATTGCTATGGTTTCATATTGAACTCTATTTTATGAATCTAAACAGAAAATGTATAGGTTTATAGTCGGAAAAATAAGTTACAAGTCGTTTTTGTAAAGGTAGTCATTTCAGTCGAAAGAACGACGTCTAGATGACCATTTTAGAAAACATACTTCTACTTTGAGTTTAACCATAATTTTTGGATATAGTTTCATGTTCATAATAAAAATCATTTTCTCAGAATAACAACTTTTAAATCAAAGTTTATCATAGTTTTTAATTAACTAATCCAAAACAGCCCGCGGTGTTACTACGACGGCGTAAATCCGGTTTTACGGTGTTTTTTCATGTTTCCAGGTTTTAAATCATTAAGTTAGCATATCATATAGATATAGAACATGTGTTTAGTTGATTTTAAAGTCAAGTTAGAAGGATTAACTTTTGTTTGAGAACAAGTTTAGAATTAACTAAACTATGTTCTAGTGATTACAAGTTTAAACCTTCGAATAAGATAGCTTTATATGTATGAATCGAATGATGTTATGAACATCATTACTACCTTAAGTTCCTTGGATAAACCTACTGGAAAAGAGAAAAATGGATTTAGCTTCAACGGATCCTTGGATGGCTCGAAGTTCTTGAAGCAGAATCATGACACGAAAACAAGTTCAAGTAAGATCATCACTTGAAATAAGATTGTTATAGTTATAGAAATTGAACCAAAGTTTGAATATGATTATTACCTTGTATTAGAATGATAACCTACTGTAAGAAACAAAGATTTCTTGAGGTTGGATGATCACCTTACAAGATTGGAAGTGAGCTAGCAAACTTGAAAGTATTCTTGATTTTATGAAACTAGAACTTTTGGAATTTATGAAGAACACTTAGAACTTGAAGATAGAACTTGAGAGAGATCAATTAGATGAAGAAAATTGAAGAATGAAAGTGTTTGTAGGTGTTTTTGGTCGTTGGTATATGGATTAGATATAAAGGATATGTAATTTTGTTTTCATGTAAATAAGTCATGAATGATTACTCATATTTTTGTAATTTTATGAGATATTTCATGCTAGTTGCCAAATGATAGTTCCCACATGTGTTAGATGACTCACATGGGCTGCTAAGAGCTGATCATTGGAGTGTATATACCAATAGTACATACATCTAAAAGCTGTGTATTGTACGAGTACGAATACGGGTGCATACGAGTAGAATTGTTGATGAAACTGAACGAGGATGTAATTGTAAGCATTTTTGTTAAGTAGAAGTATTTTGATAAGTGTATTGAAGTCTTTCAAAAGTGTATAAATACATATTAAAACACTACATGTATATACATTTTAACTGAGTCGTTAAGTCATCGTTAGTCGTTACATGTAAGTGTTGTTTTGAAACCTTTAAGTTAACGATCTCAATTAATGTTGTTAACCCATTGTTTATTATATCTAATGAGATGTTAAATTATTATATTATCATGATATTATGATATATTAATATATCTTAATATGATATATATACATTTAAATGTCGTTACAACGATAATCGTTACATATATGTCTCGTTTCGAAATCCTTAAGTTAGTAGTCTTGTTTATATGTATATAACTCATTGTTAATATACTTATGGAGATACTTACTTATCATAATCTCATGTTAACCATATGTATATCCATATATATATATCGTCATGTCGTTTTTACAAGTTTTAACGTTCGTGAATCGCCGGTCAACTTGTGTGGTCAATTGTCTATATGAAACATATTTCAATTAATCAAGTCTTAACAAGTTTGATTGCTTAACATGTTGGAAACATTTAATCATGTAAATATCAACCTCAATTAATATATATAAACATGGAAAAGTTCGGGTCACTACACATTACATAATGGTTTACAATACAAATATGTTACAACAAAATAAGTTTCTTGAATGCAGTTTTTACACAATATCATACAAGCATGGACTCCAAATCTCGTCCTTATTTAAGTATGTGACAGCGGAAGCTCTTAATAATCACCTGAGAATAAACATGCTTAAAATGTCAACAAAAATGTTGGTGAGTTATAGGTTTAACCTATATATATCAAATCATAGTAATAGACCACAAGATTTCATATTTCAATACACATCCCATACATAGAGATAAAAATCATTCATATGGTGAACACCTGGTAACCGACATTAAAAATATGCATATATAAGAATATCCCCATCATTCCGGGATCCTCCTTCGGACATGATATAAATTTTGAAGTACTAAAGCATCCGGTACTTTGGATGGGGCTTGTTAGGCCCAATAGATCTATCTTTAGGATTCGCGTCAATTAGGGCGTCTGTTCCCTAATTCTTAGATTACCAGACTTAATAAAAAAGGGCATATTTGATTTCGATAATTCAACCATAGAATGTAGTTTCACGTACTTGTGTCTATTTTGTAAATCATTTATAAAACCTGCATGTATTCTCATCCCAAAAATATTAGATTTTAAAAGTGGGACTATAACTCACTTTCACAGATTTTTACTTCGTCGGGAAGTAAGACTTGGCCACTGGTTGATTCACGAACCTATAACAATATATACATATATATCAAAGTATGTTCAAAATATATTTACAACACTTTTAATATATTTTGATGTTTTAAGTTTATTAAGTCAGCTATCCTCGTTAGTAACCTACAACTAGTTGTCCACAGTTAGATGTATAGAAATAAATCGATAAATATTATCTTGAATCAATCCACGACCCAGTGTATACGTATCTCAGTATTGATCACAACTCAAAATATATATATTTTGGAATCAACCTCAACCCTGTATAGCTAACTCCAACATTCACATATAGAGTGTCTATGGTTGTTCCGAAATATATATAGATGTGTCGACATGATAGGTCGAAACATTGTATACGTGTCTATGGTATCTCAAGATTACATAATATACAATACAAGTTGATTAAGTTATGGTTGGAATAGATTTGTTACCAATTTTCACGTAGCTAAAATGAGAAAAATTATCCAATCTTGTTTTACCCATAACTTCTTCATTTTAAATCCGTTTTGAGTGAATCAAATTGCTATGGTTTCATATTGAACTCTATTTTATGAATCTAAATAGAAAAAGTATAGTTTTATAGTCGGAAAAATAAGTTACAAGTCATTTTTGTAAAGGTAGTCATTTCAGTCGAAAGAACGACGTCTAGATGACCATTTTAGAAAACATACTTCCACTTTGAGTTTAACCATAATTTTTGGATATAGTTTCATGTTCATAATAAAAATCATTTTCTCAGAATAACAACTTTTAAATCAAAGTTTATCATAGTTTTTAATTAACTAACCCAAAACAGCCCGCGGTGTTACTACGACGGCGTAAATCCGGTTTTACGGTGTTTTTCGTGTTTCCAGGTTTTAAATCATTAAGTTAGCATATCATATAGATATAGAACATGTGTTTAGTTGATTTTAAAAGTCAAGTTAGAAGGATTAACTTTTGTTTGCGAACAAGTTTAGAATTAACTAAACTATGTTCTAGTGATTACAAGTTTAAACCTTCGAATAAGATAGCTTTATATGTATGAATCGAATGATGTTATGAACATCATTACTACCTTAAGTTCCTTGGATAAACCTACTGGAAAAGAGAAAAATGGATCTAGCTTCAACGGATCCTTGGATGGCTCGAAGTTCTTGAAGCAGAATCATGACACGAAAACAAGTTCAAGTAAGATCATCATTTGAAATAAGATTGTTATAGTTATAGAAATTGAACCAAAGTTTGAATATGATTATTACCTTGTATTAGAATGATAACCTACTGTAAGAAACAAAGATTTCTTGAGGTTGGATGATGTCACACCCCCAAAATAGGGCCTAGGGTATTTGTGACTAATTATATCAAATCACAGTTGTATATACGAGAACGACTATATATGAGACGTTTTGAATAAAATATTTATTAATAAAACAGCGGAAGCATTAAAAGTTTTACATCAAATTTAAACTGAAATAATAATAATAGTCTTAATGCAAAGTAAATGTAATGAAATGAAGACTCCATGTAGCAGCATTCAATTCACCAGGTAGCAATCATGGCAATCATCTTATTCGTCACCTGAGACAAAACATGCTTAAAGTGTCAACCAAAAAGGTTGGTGAGTTCATTAGTTTATCAAAATCAATCATTTCCGTTATAATAATAGGCCACAAGATTTCAGTTTCATAAATATCCGTACACTAGCAAGTGTATAAAAGCATTCTATAAGTTGTAGGCACCCGGTAACAAGCCTTAACGTTCATATTTTACCCTCTGAAAGTACACCGAATCAGGTGTGTTATATAAACCTCGAAGTACTAAAGCATCCCATAGTCAGGATAGGGTTGTCAGGCCCAATAGATCTATCTTTAGGATTCGCGCCTACCGTACATAGACAGGTAGTTTAATGTTACCAAGCTAAGGGTATATTTCTGGTTTAAACCCACATAGAATTAGTTTTAGTATTTGTGCCTATTTCGTAAAACATTTATAAAACAACGCATGTATTCTCAGCCCAAAAATATATATAAAAAGGGAGTAATGAAACTCACCTTAAATAGCAGTTGAAGTATTCCAAGCAAGAAAGGAAAGTAAAGCAAGTAAGTGACCGAGATATCAACTAGAAGTAGTTCTTAATAGAGAAATGAGAGATTAAGATGTAAGTTTGAAATGAGAAATGTATGTGGTATTTATAGTTGAAAATGTTAGGTAAAAAAAAAAAATTAAAATAAAATAAGTAAATCTTAAAAGTTAAAATAAGAAAAAGTATTTTGTATTTTTATTAAAAGTAAATCTTAAAAGTTAAAATAAGAAAAAGTAGTTTGTATTTTTATTAAAAGTAAAATCTTAAAAGTTAAAATAAGAAAAAGTAGTTTGTATTTTTATTAAAAGTAAAATCTTAAAAGTTAAAATAAGAAAAAGTATTTTGTATTTTTATTAAAAGTAAATCTTAAAAGTTAAAATAAGAAAAAATAGTTTGTATTTTTATTAACAGTAAAAACTTAAAAGTTAAAATAAGAAAAAGTAGTTTGTATTTTTATTAAAAGTAAAATCTTAAAAGTTAAAATAAGAAAAAGTAGTTTGTATTTTTATTAAAAGTAAATCTTAAAAGTTAAAATAAGAAAAAGTAGTTTGTATTTTTATTAAAAGTAAATCTTAAAAGTTAAAATAAGAAAAAGTAGTTTGTATTTTTATTAAAAGTAAATCTTAAAAGTTAAAATAAGAAAAAGTAGTTTGTATTTTTATTAAAAGTAAAATCCTAAAAGTTAAAATAAGAAAAAGTAGTTTGTATAAAAAGTAAAATCCTAAAAGTTAAAATAAGAAAAAGTATTTTGTATTTTTATCAAAAGTAAATCTTAAAAGTTAAAATAAGAAAAAGTAGTTTGTATTTTTATCAAAAGTAAAATCTTAAAAGTTAAAATAAGAAAAAGTAATTTGTATTTTTATTAAAAGTAAAATCTTAAAAGTTAAAATAAGAAAAAGTAGTTTGTATTTTTATTAAAAGTAAATCTTAAAAGTTAAAATAAGAAAAAGTAGTTTGTATTTTTATTAAAAGTAAATCTTAAAAGTTAAAATAAGAAAAAGTAGTTTGTATTTTTATTAAAAGTAAATCTTAAAAGAAAAGTAGTTTGTATTTTTATTAAAAGTAAATCTTAAAAGAAAAAGTAGTTTGTATTTTTGTATTTATTTATTAAAAGTAGATATAGTTTTTATTTTTATTTTGTATAAAATTCTAAAAAAAATTGTTTAATATATTTCTAAACATTTTATTTCTATATTTGTTTAATTATTAAATACGAATTTTATATAAAAATTATTATTATATTTAGTTTTTATAAAAATTAAAATTTATGATTATTAATTTATAGTTTTTATTAGTTTTATAAATGTTATAATATTATTTATTATTTAGTTAATTATATATTCTATTAACTAAATAACAAAAGTAATATAAATATTATATATATATATATTCATTGATGTAATTATGTTATATTATATATCATAATCTTATTTATAATATTTATAATTATATTATTTATTTTAAGCGTACGTTTATTCGGTCAACGTTTAATTTATTCGTATATAATAACTCTAGGTATTTTAGTAAAATCGGAAGTCGAAAAGTGAGGGTTGTTATATTACCTACCCGTTAAAAGAAATTTCGTCCCGAAATTTAGTTTTTGCCATCAATCGGCGTTGTTCGTACCTAGACGAGGATATTTACGTTTTATCTGGTCTTCACGTTCCCAGGTAGGTTCGGGGCCTTTCGTGAATTCCAACGGATAGAATATTATTCTGTTTCATGCATTTAAATAATACGAACCCTAATTTCTTACAGGTTCTTCTATAAAGTGCATTTTATCATTAATGCGGAGGTTATCTAAAGGATTAATAAGAGTGTCATTTGACTAGGTTATCCTCAAAAGGGATGATGGTGTTATACGAGCATTTTAGTAAACTGAACACATGAAATGTGTTATGAATAGTATTGAGCTTATTTAAAACTTTGAGTGTTTATGTCACAATATTAGGGTAGAAAAAAAACAGAGAGTAGTTCATGAAAATTATAGTCATGAAGTTTGATAGAGATCATCATTGTTTACAACAAGAATATTGTAATGATGAATATAAGTTGAAAAAATAAAGTTTTATCACTACTGAATAATATGGATAAAACGATTTGATTATAGAAAGCGTATAAATGAAGCTATTGTAAAAGAGTGAATGAGAAATTAAATGTTCGCCTTAACTTTTGACGTAGTCATGATTGATTTCCAGAATTCAAGGGATTAAAGGAAATCTTCGTAATCCATAAGATTTGATTCTCCAGTAATTAAGGAATTTGAAATTTTCTTTGATTAAATGAGGTGAATTGCTTCAATTGCTGTGTTTGGAATTTTGCTATAAATTAGCTTCTTCCGTTTCATTATCTTCACCACTTCTATACTGTCTTCCTCAATTCATACTTCCAAAGATTGTGAGAATGCTCCATCCAGTTCTTATCCTGAATATTTTTCTGACTATCATTTCAGTCATTCTTCTTTTTCATTTACCACCAGAGGAATTTGTTTTCTTCTACTATTACCTTGGGGTTATAGTGTTTTTAATTCTCCCATGTCTTTACGTTGCAATACGTATTGATATACACGGTTTGTAATTTCGGTATCGTTATCGGGCTACATATTTTCCCTTATATGTCGGAGCTCTTTGCCTTTTTATTCTCCTCTCGACTCTAAGTAAAGCGAGTAATGGTCCAGAATTTGTAGGTATGAAGTTTCGAATGGAGCTACTGTTCTAAGCGTAATTTCACGATTTGATTTGGTAAATTACCAGAATTACTGAGGATAGAACTATCAAAAATATATTTTCTTGATATGTTCAGAGATTAAGTAGAATGTAAGAGTCGTGTAACATGGCAAATGATGATTATAAAGTCTATGAATCATCATCTTCCATTAAAAATTTAGCATGACTTACTGTAATATAATCACGTTGGCCTGACGTCATTATATTATACTAACTCATGCTTCAATTCTCAAAACTACTTCAAATCATTCAAAATTTGAATTTAAATTTTACGGAATATAGAAACTTAAACAGTTTTCCTTTATGATGTAATAAAGATATTGCAAAGAGATAATTAATTGCGAACAAGAATCGTTATGAAGATATCTTTAGAAATATCGAGGATATTTATAACGAAAGATACGATGATATTTTAGAATTTCTAAAATCGATGGATAATGAAGAAATTCTTCTGTAAGGATTTAGAATGCGTAAAAAGATCTTCTGTGATTTCCTTCAGAAATCGAATCATCTAGATTCTTTGGTTATAGGTTTAGTCCTTGAGATTTGTCCTTGGTCTCCTTCATGTTTTGCTCAATCCATCTTTCAATACCAGATTTTCTTTTGAGCTTTTTCAACACACAATTCTTTATTATCAAGCTTCTGACCATTAAGGCCATCTACAGCTTTTGCTGCTTCATCAGCATTCTCAAGGTTAACTGATCTGAATCATTGATTATCAATCCAATATGTTTTCAAGGATTTTGAAGAATGTACAATGTAATATATTAATGTGAATGTTAGATATTTCTTGGGTATTACCTACCCGTTAAAATATTTTCACAATCAACAGTTTATACAAAAGAATTTTTAAATACAATCTTTATGAAAATATACATACATATATATTTTCTTCAGATGTAATTATGGATTTAATAAGTTAATATAATATTAAACTCATTTGATTTACGGTTGAAACGAGAATAAATAATCTCCAAAACTTTAGAGATTACATAATCGTCGCGGAATATTTCTTTAATGAAGTTATGAATCAATACTTCATCGTTCATTGTTATTAATATACCTCAGTATATGATGTTGATGCTCGTGGATTTCTTGTGAAATTCATAAGGCACAAATGATGTTTTCGAGAAATTTTTGAGTACATCGAAAATAGGAGTGTAAAATCACACATGCATTTGAATAATACACTTAGTTTATTATGAAATGGAGTTTATTGTACTGAAGCAGTGATTAATGATTGTTAAGTCATTAACGAAGGATGTACATCATATCGTATTAGTGATATGAATTAACCAAGTAGTACATACTAGTTAAGATTCACACGTAATAGTTTAGTACGAAAAGATTTATTATTGTTCCAAATCATATATATATAAAGTATACATATATAATTCTTTAGGAAGAATGAGTCAATACATCTTAACTCATTATTACTAATATTCCTTAGTATCTATGGGCGTATGATGTCGATGTTTGAGGTACCGATTATGATGTTGAGACGTGGGATGCTGATGTTGTTGTTGGTGAAGCTGATGCTGTTGGTGGTGATGCTGATAGTACTGGTGGTGCTGGTGCTGCTGTTGGTGCTGCTTGTAGTACTTGGTTAGTAAGTGTGAGCCTAGCTACCAAATCGCGCACTATTTCCTCCAGGGTTTCTACTTTACGCTCGAGTCTATGGATTTGTTCTACCCATTCCTCTGTAAGGTTTGTCAATTCTTGATATTTAGTTCGAAGTCTTCTAACTTCTTCTAATAACCCTTTCTGGTTAGAATTCGAGAGTAGAGGACGAATATTGTCGTTGGTTACATCGAGTCGACCTTCGAGGCAGAAAATCCTTGCGAAAAGAGTGAAAACGGTATTGCGAACAGGTTCGCCAGTAAGAGGATCGAGTACTCCGACGTTTGGTGGTAAGTTTGGCTCGTGATAAGGAGTACCTTCTTCATTTCTCCATAGGGTGAGTATTTCGCGAACCCATCCCCATTTTCTAAAGAAATCACGGTAATTGATCGGTGGGTGTGCTCCTGTCACGCTATCTTTGGAGCTAGAAGAACTTGAGGAATTAGGTGAGAAATCCATATTATGTGTTTGGAATAGGGTTTGATATGAAATGGGTGCTGAATATTGAATGATATATTCATCTCCTTGAATACGTATATATAGCAGAAAGATTTCCGTAATTTACGGAGGAAATTTAAGAAAAGTGTTAGACAAGGTCTATTGGGAATAGATATGCTAAGATATGATTTGTCTATACTCTAATAATGGCAGTATGACGTGTCGAGATTATAAAATGATAAGTATGTAATCTAATAATCTTTCGATTAAAGACTTTCAATTCGTATACTGTGATAACCCAATGACATTTCCCGGTTCGCAAACCGATGCATAAAGGCATAAGGCATATAGGTTCGTGATATAACAGGGAGTTATATACGTTTGAGTATGAATTATAGGAGTTTCAAAAATCTTGGATAATATTTCATGTAATACATATGTAATACACAAAACCAGGATAGATGACTAGGTGAGTTGTTCTTAATAAGTTCACCACTTATTAAGTGCGTAAGTGACTAAGTGTTGTATGATCACTATAGTAAGGTTTGATATTGTGCACCATACCCAAACATCTATGCCACCGCCGAGTCACTTGAATGATCAGTTGTTACCGGTTGGCCCAGGAATTCTCGACCAAAATCTAAGTTTGGCATTCGAAATCCACAAGCGTCCCATAGTGGTACCAAGGATCACCCTAGGCCTTAAGTAGCGTTGACGTTCGAGTAGTTTCACATTATGGTGTATGTTATAATCTTAAGATTTAAGTATAGTTTCTAAGGTATAGTGTAGCATTTATCAATTAAAGGCAACAATTAAAGGCACTATGGTCAAGGAAAGTTGTAGTCCTACATTGCTAAGGTACCTAATTGTATAAGGCACACATAAAATGCAATCCTGGTTCTCTACAACAACCTGCTCTGATACCAATCTGTCACACCCCCAAAATAGGGCCTAGGGTATTTGTGACTAATTATATCAAATCACAGTTGTATATACGAGAACGACTCTATATGAGACGTTTTGAATAAAATATTTATTAATAAAACAGCGGAAGCATTAAAAGTTTTACATCAAATTTAAACTGAAATAATAATAATAGTCTTAATGCAAAGTAAATGTAATGAAATGAAGACTCCATGTAGCAGCATTCAATTCACCAGGTAGCAATCATGGCAATCATCTTATTCGTCACCTGAGACAAAACATGCTTAAAGTGTCAACCAAAAAGGTTGGTGAGTTCATTAGTTTATCAAAATCAATCATTTCCGTTATAATAATAGGCCACAAGATTTCAGTTTCATAAATATCCGTACACTAGCAAGTGTATAAAAGCATTCTATAAGTTGTAGGCACCCGGTAACAAGCCTTAACGTTCATATTTTACCCTCTGAAAGTACACCGAATCAGGTGTGTTATATAAACCTCGAAGTACTAAAGCATCCCATAGTCAGGATAGGGTTGTCAGGCCCAATAGATCTATCTTTAGGATTCGCGCCTACCGTACATAGACAGGTAGTTTAATGTTACCAAGCTAAGGGTATATTTCTGGTTTAAACCCACATAGAACTAGTTTTAGTACTTGTGCCTATTTCGTAAAACATTTATAAAACAACGCATGTATTCTCAGCCCAAAAATATATATAAAAAGGGAGTAATGAAACTCACCTTAAATAGCAGTTGAAGTATTCCAAGCAAGAAAGGAAAGTAAAGCAAGTAAGTGACCGAGATATCAACTAGAAGTAGTTCTTAATAGAGAAATGAGAGATTAAGGTGTAAGTTTGAAATGAGAAATGTATGTGGTATTTATAGTTGAAAATGTTAGGTAAAAAAAAAAATTAAAATAAAATAAGTAAATCTTAAAAGTTAAAATAAGAAAAAGTATTTTGTATTTTTATTAAAAGTAAATCTTAAAAGTTAAAATAAGAAAAAGTAGTTTGTATTTTTATTAAAAGTAAAATTTTAAAAGTTAAAATAAGAAAAAGTAGTTTGTATTTTTATTAAAAGTAAAATCTTAAAAGTTAAAATAAGAAAAAGTATTTTGTATTTTTATTAAAAGTAAATCTTAAAAGTTAAAATAAGAAAAAGTAGTTTGTATTTTTATTAACAGTAAAATCTTAAAAGTTAAAATAAGAAAAAGTAGTTTGTATTTTTATTAAAAGTAAAATCTTAAAAGTTAAAATAAGAAAAAGTAGTTTGTATTTTTATTAAAAGTAAATCTTAAAAGTTAAAATAAGAAAAAGTAGTTTGTATTTTTATTAAAAGTAAATCTTAAAAGTTAAAATAAGAAAAAGTAGTTTGTATTTTTATTAAAAGTAAATCTTAAAAGTTAAAATAAGAAAAAGTAGTTTGTATTTTTATTAAAAGTAAAATCCTAAAAGTTAAAATAAGAAAAAGTAGTTTGTATAAAAAGTAAAATCCTAAAAGTTAAAATAAGAAAAAGTAGTTTGTATTTTTATTAAAAGTAAAATCTTAAAAGTTAAAATAAGAAAAAGTATTTTGTATTTTTATCAAAAGTAAATCTTAAAAGTTAAAATAAGAAAAAGTAGTTTGTATTTTTATCAAAAGTAAAATCTTAAAAGTTAAAATAAGAAAAAGTAATTTGTATTTTTATTAAAAGTAAAATCTTAAAAGTTAAAATAAGAAAAAGTAGTTTGTATTTTTATTAAAAGTAAATCTTAAAAGTTAAAATAAGAAAAAGTAGTTTGTATTTTTATTAAAAGTAAATCTTAAAAGTTAAAATAAGAAAAAGTAGTGTGTATTTTTATTAAAAGTAAATCTTAAAAGAAAAGTATGTAGCGACCCTGACAAATCGTCAAGTGACGGCGTCGGCTACGTGGGTCCCATTACCTGATTATAAGTCTTTAAGATAACGTTTGACCAAAATATGTCGCCTTCATTTCAAAATAAAGATTGTTCAAAGTTTACAAGAATTGTTCAACCAAAAGTTAAGTTACAACGTTATAAGTACGATTGAAATCTAGGCGACACAGTTTAAAGTAAAGTCAAAAGACGCTCCATGAAAAGCATGTATACTCGACATCCAATGCAAGTATCAAATAATGAGCGGAAGCATGTATCACATATCGTGCAAGACCTGAGAAAAACATAGAAATCTGTCAACGAAAACGTTGGTGAAATCATAGGTTTAGCAAGTAAATTGTATTGAACCACAAGGTTCTTTAAGAATTGTTCAACCAGAATCGTTCACATTCCAAAATAGTATTTGTATCACGAGCACCCAATTATCAAGGCTTAACCGAATCTTCCCTCTGAATTTTTGAATTTAGTGTTAGAACTTACACTATACTTTGTTGAAATTATATTTCATTCACTAACGGTAGCGAACCGTCTGAATGAGGGTTTGTTAAACCCGTATGGCCACACAACATAATTACACGCTTACACTTACACCCTGCAAGTGGAACTAATGATAATTGGATTGAGGACTTTTGTTCTAACTCGTCTGTATCTTTGCTCTTGTATTCGCATTTGTATCCAAAGTATGAAAGTATAAACCGTATAAATGTATATAAAGTATATGTTTCTCAGCCCACGATTTAAAAGTATAAAAGTATTTGCAAAGGTGGGACTATGATCTCACCTTGAGCGCGAGAGTTAATAAAGTACTTCAACAAGTAAACGCGTGCAAAGACAAAGCTAGTCTTGACCTAAACAATAGGTTTGTATCAATAACGGTAAACACGATAGGTCAAAGATGTTCAATTAGTCCTATGGCTCGTTACGACTCAATAATGTAGTATGTGAATCAAGTTGTCATGTTTCATGCAAGATACAAGTATAAAAGCATGTTAGAACGATTGCACAACCATTTGGTTAAGTTTGATTAAAAGTCAAACTTGGTCAAAGTCAAAGTCAACGGGGTCGGGTCGGGTAACCGACAATTTTTCTAAGTTATATAATCATATATGAGTATGTTGGCCAAGTTTCATGTTAATCGGAGGTCCGTAGCATAGCAAACATTTTTACGTCAAACGACAAAGCAAACAGCCCATTTTAGTGTATCAGGACGGCGTCCCAATTTCCAGGACGGCGTCCTGATATGAAGAGTGGGACGGCGTCCCAATTGCCAGGACGGCGTCCTGATATAAAGGGTGGGACGGCGTCTAGGAGGTTGGGACGGCGTCCCAAAAGACTTACAGACCCTGTTTGCAGAAAACACAAGGCACGAGCCAAACTTCAATCAATCCTAGTTTATGATCCGCAAACAATCAAGACATGTATTTTATATCACCGGAAAGCTCTTTCGACAAGGAACACAACTAGATACATTTCCTAAATCAAATTTATCATTTTAGACAACAAAAATCTCGTCGAAAGTTCGTTAAACGTTTCAAAACAAGGTTTCAAGTTCATCAATTGCAATTCAAGTTTCGGGAATCCAATTTATACATATGATATGCCGTTTTGAAGGTAATGAAATATGTAATACAACCAAACACTTACTAACAACATTTCATGGCATTCAAATCATCAAAAGTTCATTTAAAGTCTATCAAACTCTAACGAAAATTCACAAAAATCAATAGTCACGAGTTTGATGTTTCCTTAATCAACCTATACATCAAAACGAAGCTAAAGATACTAGTAACACTTTTAAAACATGCACTTTAACAATCTAACAACATTTGATCATCCAAAATCAAGGATTTAGCAAGCAATTTTCATAATGAACTAGTTACACCAAAAACAACAAATCGAGCATACAAATTACATACACGACATCACAATGAGCCATAGACACTAATTAACAAACTTTTAAGTCAAGAACACGAATTTAAAGAAATCTAGTGTTTTAGAAATGTTACCCAAACGAGATGAAGTTAGTATCAAATCGTAGAGGATGATGAGAGGATCAAGAATATGTAGTCGGATTTGTTGTGAGCTTCCAAGATCAAAATTAGATGATGAATTTGTGTTTGTGTTCTTGAGAGAAAAGGAAGAAAGAAAAAGAGGGAGAAGATGGTGAAATGAAGTGTGTGGTGGTGAGGAGTCACTAGTTAGCCAAGTTTACCCGAGTGGCGAGATTAGTCCCTCAAGTTTGTTGTCGGGTGCGGGAAATAACCAAACGACTATTTTTAAAACGCAAGTTAACGAGAGATGTTATAATCGAGTAACGGGATTATCATGAACACTGGTTAACGAAGTGCACGAGTATAGGTAACGAGGGATGTTATTTAAAAAAAAAAGACAGCGTTAGAATAATTTAACGGAAAAACGCGGGATGTTACATTATCCACACCTTAAAAGAAATTTCGTCCCGAAATTTGGTTGGAAGTAATAATCGATGCCTCTCACTCGAGACCGGAGATGTCAATGCTATGAATAAGTGAAGGTACGTCCTTGAGTGTTCTCATGAATTTGGATTTTTACGACCCCCGGTTTCAACTGGTTTTCCTATGAAGAGAAGTTTGTCATCGATAGTTGATGTATCTAGCAGGATTGCACGTTCCTGTTCCGCAGGACACATTTCTAAGTTGTTACACGAAATGTAGGGTAAACGGAAACTTAATTGAGTCGGAAGTTCTAAACGATAGGGAGTGGTTCCAATACGCCCCAAGGTTTCAAAAGGTTCAATATTGCGGATGTAACCTTCCTCAATTTCCCAAAATGAATTACACCTTTCCAAGGTGCGGTTTCTCAATATTACGCGGTTACACACTGGGATTTGTGAGGTTTTCATCTAAGTTTGGTATGACTCTTTTGGGCGACTACGGGTCGTCTCGAGCCCTCCTCGGATATGAATGATTTCAATTGTTGTTTCTTGATGGAGTTCAGATTTCGGTGGTTGATGCTTTGGTTAAATGAACAGGGGTATGACATTAGCGGTCATATAGGGTTTCGGAAAGTGCGCGTGAACACACGAGTGGTAACTACTGTTGTAAGAGTGATCTACTAAAAGTGACAATACGAGTTTGTGACATGTCTTTCCAAGACGTAAATCGTTCGTTTGCTCGGTTCGTCGGTTTGTGGGTGGTACGCGGTACTCATGTCTAAACGGGTCTCCAAGGTTTCTTGTAACGCTAGAAGTGAAACGAGTATTTCGATACAGGATAAATGACGAAGATACACCGTGTTGGAATAGAATCTCTTAAGATATGTTTGAACAAGTCAGTTAGGGTTCGAAAAATGTTCGTTAGGACTATCCACCCTCGTGGCGAATACTAATGTAATATGAGGAGTTTATCCATCCATGGAGAAATGTTACAAGGAGTTTCCTTAAACGGAAATGCGAGCGATGAGGATAGGAGTGAAATGAGGACTGAGAATAGGATGAGCTTACATCTCGAGGTTGCCATAACGTGCCTCTAGTTGTCGAAAATTGAAGTCTGGAAGAGAAACAAGATAGTACACGTAATTGTATAGTTCGGGGTTGAATAATAGTTGGCCGATTATCAGAAACACAAGGACGTTAAGTCAAAGAAGAGTGAAGTATCGTTGGATTGTGTGTTATCTTAAATTCCGGTAATATCAGACAGTAACGGTGAAATAACAAAGGTATGTGTGTGGTACGTGATGACGAGAAAGTTGATCGGATCTACAGTTTAGTATTCGAATTCTTCGTGCAAAATAACGAATTTTAGTTACGTTAATTTTGAGTCGAGAGAGTATGCCTTTCGGCGTTCATGTAGAAATATTTCCATGTTTGAGTTCCATCTGTTGCTATACGATTTTAACTAGAAATGTTGGTGTGAAGAATCACGCTCAAGGTTCGAACACGGAGAGGTTTAAAGTTTTCCCTTAGTGAGTTAACGAGTTTAAAAGTCGGGTAACACGAGAAAAGTCAGAAATGAATCTTCGGTGATAACAGGCGAGATCTAAGATTTTTACGAATACAAGTCTGAGTTGAGAGAGTTTCATGATTACGTGTGGCTTGATTTCGAGATTGATTGTAATGCCTTGACCATTAACATCATGGTCTAGAAAATTTGACTTCGTTTAACAGAAATTCTCACTCGGAGAATTTGGTATAGAGTTGCTCTTTTCTCAAAGTTCGAGCGTAAGATGATGATGTTGTTCGTTTGCCTTCTTTACTTGAATAAGTTAAGATGTCATCTATAAATATGATAACAGATTTGTCTAGATAAGTTGCATACGTGGTTTAGGAGGTTCATGAATACTGACGAGCCTTGGATAAATCGAATGGTACTAAGAGGGATTTACAACTAACGTTGCGAGTTCGGAAAAGACTCAGGAGACATCGTCTCCCTTAACCCCCAATTGATGATAACCGGAACGGAGGTCGATTTGGAACATCCGGGATTCGTGCAAATAATCATGAGGTCATGGATGCGAGGGAGAGGGTATCGGTTTCCAACCGAAAATTACTTAGTTCACAATAATCTATACAAGATGATGGGGAAATTTTTTTTTTTTTTTTTTTTTTTTTTTTTTTTACGAATAGGTTTCGAGCTCCCTAGTTCTATAGGTGTCAAATCAAAAGTCTTAACGTATATCCTCCAATAAAATTTATAGGTACACAATATTTTCCGTTGGTCACTTAAATTGCCTAAGTAGTGTCTAGGGGAAAAAGTGGAATGTAAAGAGCACGAGTCAAAGACTTGGTTAATAAACATCTAGTGGTAATCGAATCGAATAAGTATGAAATATACGGTTTGTTGTGAAGAAACGTACCCGTGACTAGTCCATCGTCGTCTCGGGCATCCTAGGTGTCGATGTTGAAAGTTCAACGGCGTGCGTTGGGGTTGATTTTCTTATTTGGGCACGCACTCCTAAAATGTCCCGGTTGGCCACATTCAAAACAAACACCCGTCTTGGGTGCATTGGGCTCCTTTTGAGCGACGGGAGTGGTATTCCTACAATCGTGGGCTACATGGCCACTTCTTTGACACTTCAAGCAAAATGGTTTGCCACATTCGCCTAAATGATGTTTGTAGCACTCGTTACAATACGGTAGGTGTCCGGTATAACCCCTCTTGCCGTCGGAGGTGTAAGGCTTCTTAGCAAAGTTGTTGTTGCTTGATTGAGAGGGTTCCCACTTTCTTTTGTTGCCGCCCGATTTATCCTCGGCCTTAGGTGCCGGAACTACGATTTCGTCAACCGTTTCAATTAGTTGGCGAGCCATGTTCATAGCGGCTTGGTGAGTAGTGGGTTTGGATGACATCACCCCTTGTTTGATGCTTTTTGGAAGACCGAGCATGTAGAGTTCAATCCTTTGAGATTCGGGGTTAACAAGATTAGGACACATCAAGGATAGTTCGGCGAAGCGTTGATTATAAGCTTTAAGATCGTTTCCGACCGCTTTCAAAGCTCTTAGTTCTCCCTCAAGCTTTCGGGTTTCTTCGCGCGGAAAATATTCAACAATCATCTTTTCCTTTAGATCGGCCCAAGAGAGGGCATGAGCTTCATCGGTACCCACCGATTGAACATAGGTGTTCCACCATGTTAGAGCAATTCCGGAGAAAGTGTGAGTGGAGTATTTGACCTTGTCTTGGTCCCGACAACCGCTTATGCTAAAGACGGCTTCCGTTTGCTCAAACCATCGGGTGAGCACGACCGGTCCCCCGGTTCCATCAAAAGTGTGAGGTTTACACCCCATGAAAGCTTTATAGGAGCATCCCTCGTTTGAGTTTCCGGCTCCATTGTTGTCGTTGTTGTTGTTGTTGTTGTTATTGTTGTTGGATGAATGACCGGCCATGGCCGCATCTACGGCGGTAGCTATCATCCGTTCGAGAGCTTGTTCGGGAGTTTCATTGCGGCGTACACGACGAGGAGCCATTGTTCCTTCAAGACACAAGAATATCGTTGGTTAGTATTTTCAACAATACTAACCGGAGTATGGATTAAGGATAGAGAGAAAATTTTCCTTGACTCGCCCTAAATTCTTTATGTCATAATGTCGGAACGTCCATGTGAATCACCGTAATATAATCCCGGAAATTATATTACCCTGATTCTCATGTGCATTTAACATTACTTCATAAAGTCAAGGTGGCGCATCAACAAAATTCATCAACGTAAGATCAAGATCGAATACGAGTTAGATATGATAGAAGAGTTCGAGTATAAATGCACAAATAGTCAAGTAATTCCTACTTCAGTCTATATGCCGGTTGTAGTCTAGATTCACCTATGTACCCTATGACTCGGGGTGGACACAAATGAACTCTAAATCCCTACAACCAAGGCTCTGATACCAACTGTAGCGACCCCGACAAATCGTCAAGTGACGGCGTCGGCTACGTGGGTCCCATTACCTGATTATAAGTCTTTAAGATAACGTTTGACCAAAATATGTCGCCTTCATTTCAAAATAAAGATTGTTCAAAGTTTACAAGAATTGTTCAACCAAAAGTTAAGTTACAACGTTATAAGTACGATTGAAATCTAGGCGACACAGTTTAAAGTAAAGTCAAAAGACGCTCCATGAAAAGCATGTATACTCGACATCCAATGCAAGTATCAAATAATGAGCGGAAGCATGTATCACATATCGTGCAAGACCTGAGAAAAACATAGAAATCTGTCAACGAAAACGTTGGTGAAATCATAGGTTTAGCAAGTAAATTGTATTGAACCACAAGGTTCTTTAAGAATTGTTCAACCAGAATCGTTCACATTCCAAAATAGTATTTGTATCACGAGCACCCAATTATCAAGGCTTAACCGAATCTTCCCTCTGAATTTTTGAATTTAGTGTTAGAACTTACACTATACTTTGTTGAAATTATATTTCATTCACTAACGGTAGCGAACCGTCTGAATGAGGGTTTGTTAAACCCGTATGGCCACACAACATAATTACACGCTTACACTTACACCCTGCAAGTGGAACTAATGATAATTGGATTGAGGACTTTTGTTCTAACTCGTCTGTATCTTTGCTCTTGTATTCGCATTTGTATCCAAAGTATGAAAGTATAAACCGTATAAATGTATATAAAGTATATGTTTCTCAGCCCACGATTTAAAAGTATAAAAGTATTTGCAAAGGTGGGACTATGATCTCACCTTGAGCGCGAGAGTTAATAAAGTACTTCAACAAGTAAACGCGTGCAAAGACAAAGCTAGTCTTGACCTAAACAATAGGTTTGTATCAATAACGGTAAACACGATAGGTCAAAGATGTTCAATTAGTCCTATGGCTCGTTACGACTCAATAATGTAGTATGTGAATCAAGTTTTCATGTTTCATGCAAGATACAAGTATAAAAGCATGTTAGAACGATTGCACAACCATTTGGTTAAGTTTGATTAAAAGTCAAACTTGGTCAAAGTCAAAGTCAACGGGGTCGGGTCGGGTAACCGACAATTTTTCTAAGTTATATAATCATATATGAGTATGTTGGCCAAGTTTCATGTTAATCGGAGGTCCGTAGCATAGCAAACATTTTTACGTCAAACGACAAAGCAAACAGCCCATTTTAGTGTATCAGGACGGCGTCCCAATTTCCAGGACGGCGTCCTGATATGAAGAGTGGGACGGCGTCCCAATTGCCAGGACGGCGTCCTGATATAAAGGGTGGGACGGCGTCTAGGAGGTTGGGACGGCGTCCCAAAAGACTTACAGACCCTGTTTGCAGAAAACACAAGGCACGAGCCAAACTTCAATCAATCCTAGTTTATGATCCGCAAACAATCAAGACATGTATTTTATATCACCGGAAAGCTCTTTCGACAAGGAACACAACTAGATACATTTCCTAAATCAAATTTATCATTTTAGACAACAAAAATCTCGTCGAAAGTTCGTTAAACGTTTCAAAACAAGGTTTCAAGTTCATCAATTGCAATTCAAGTTTCGGGAATCCAATTTATACATATGATATGCCGTTTTGAAGGTAATGAAATATGTAATACAACCAAACACTTACTAACAACATTTCATGGCATTCAAATCATCAAAAGTTCATTTAAAGTCTATCAAACTCTAACGAAAATTCACAAAAATCAATAGTCACGAGTTTGATGTTTCCTTAATCAACCTATACATCAAAACGAAGCTAAAGATACTAGTAACACTTTTAAAACATGCACTTTAACAATCTAACAACATTTGATCATCCAAAATCAAGGATTTAGCAAGCAATTTTCATAATGAACTAGTTACACCAAAAACAACAAATCGAGCATACAAATTACATACACGACATCACAATGAGCCATAGACACTAATTAACAAACTTTTAAGTCAAGAACACGAATTTAAAGAAATCTAGTGTTTTAGAAATGTTACCCAAACGAGATGAAGTTAGTATCAAATCGTAGAGGATGATGAGAGGATCAAGAATATGTAGTCGGATTTGTTGTGAGCTTCCAAGATCAAAATTAGATGATGAATTTGTGTTTGTGTTCTTGAGAGAAAAGGAAGAAAGAAAAAGAGGGAGAAGATGGTGAAATGAAGTGTGTGGTGGTGAGGAGTCACTAGTTAGCCAAGTTTACCCGAGTGGCGAGATTAGTCCCTCAAGTTTGTTGTCGGGTGCGGGAAATAACCAAACGACTATTTTTAAAACGCAAGTTAACGAGAGATGTTATAATCGAGTAACGGGATTATCATGAACACTGGTTAACGAAGTGCACGAGTATAGGTAACGAGGGATGTTATTTAAAAAAAAAAGACAGCGTTAGAATAATTTAACGGAAAAACGCGGGATGTTACAAAGTAGTTTGTATTTTTATTAAAAGTAAATCTTAAAAGAAAAAGTAATTTGTATTTTTGTATTTATTTATTAAAAGTAGATATAGTTTTTATTTTTATTTTGTATAAAATTCTAAAAAAAATTGTTTAATATATTTCTAAACATTTTATTTCTATATTTGTTTAATTATTAAATACGAATTTTATATAAAAATTATTATTATATTTAGTTTTTATAAAAATTAAAATTTATGATTATTAATTTATAGTTTTTATTAGTTTTATAAATGTTATAATATTATTTATTATTTAGTTAATTATATATTCTATTAACTAAATAACAAAAGTAATATAAATATTATATATATATATATTCATTGATGTAATTATGTTATATTATATATCATAATCTTATTTATAATATTTATAATTATATTATTTATTTTAAGCGTACGTTTATTCGGTCAACGTTAAATTTATTCGTATATAATAACTCTAGGTATTTTAGTAAAATCGGAAGTCGAAAAGTGAGGGTTGTTATAGATGATCACCTTACAAGATTGGAAGTGAGCTAGCAAACTTGAAAGTATTCTTGATTTTATGTAACTAGAACTTGTAGAATTTATGAAGAACACTTAGAACATGAAGATAGAACTTGAGAGAGATCAATTAGATGAAGAAAATTGAAGAATGAAAGTGTTTGTAGATGTTTTTGGTCGTTGGTGTATGGATTAGATATAAAGGATATGTAATTTTGTTTTCATGTAAATAAGTCATGAATGATTACTCATATTTTTGTAATTTTATGAGATATTTCATGCTAGTTGCCAAATGATGGTTCCCACATGTGTTAGGTGACTCACATGGGCTGATAAGAGCTGATCATTGGAGTGTATATACCAATAGTACATACATCTAAAAGTTGTGTATTGTACGAGTACGAATACGGGTGCATACGAGTAGAATTGTTGATGAAACTGAACGAGGATGTAATTGTAAGCATTTTTGTTAAGTAGAAGTATTTTGATAAGTGTATGGAAGTCTTTAAAAAGTGTATAAATACATATTAAAACACTACATGTATATACATTTTAACTGAGTCGTTAAGTCATCGTTAGTCGTTACATGTAAGTGTTGTTTTGAAACCTTTAGGTTAACGATCTTGTTAAATGTTGTTAACCCAATGTTTATAATATCAAATGAGATTTTAAATTATTATATTATCATGATATTATCATGTATGAATATCTCTTAGTATGATATATATACATTAAATGTCTTTACAACGATAATCGTTACATATAAGTCTCGTTTAAAAATCATTAAGTTAGTAGTCTTGTTTTTACATATGTAGTTCATTGTTAATATACTTAATGATATGTTTACTTATCATAATATCATGTTAACTATATATATATCCAAATATATGTCATCATATAGTTTTTACAAGTTTTAACGTTCGTGAATCACCGGTCAACTTGGGTGGTCAATTGTCTATATGAAATCTATTTCAATTAATCAAGTCTTAACAAGTTTGATTGCTTAACATGTTGGAAACATTTAATCATGTAAATATCAATCTCAATTAATATATATAACCATGGAAAAGTTCGGGTCACTACAGTACCTACCCGTTAAATAAATTTCGTCCCGAAATTTTAAGTTGTTGAAGGTGTTGACGAATCTTCTGGAAATAGATGCGGGTATTTCTTCTTCATCTGATCTTCACGCTCCCAGGTGAACTCGGGTCCTCTACGAGCATTCCATCGAACCTTAACAATTGGTATCTTGTTTTGCTTAAGTCTTTTAACCTCACGATCCATTATTTCGACGGGTTCTTCGATGAATTAGAGTTTTTCGTTGATTTGGATTACATCTAACGGAATAGTGAGATCTTCTTTAGCAAAACATTTCTTCAAATTCGAGACGTGGAAAGTGTTATGTACAGCCACGAGTTGTTGAGGTAACTCAAGTCGGTAAGCTACTGGTCCGACACGATCAATAATCTTGAATGGTCCAATATACCTTGGATTTAATTTCCCTCGTTTACCAAATCGAACAACGCCTTTCCAAGGTGCAACTTTAAGCATGACCATCTCTCCAATTTCAAATTCTATATCTTTTTTTTAATGTCAGCGTAGCTCTTTTGTCGACTTTGGGCGGTTTTCAACCGTTGTTGAATTTGGATGATCTTCTCGGTAGTTTCTTGTATAATCTCCGTGTAGTGACCCGAACTTTTCCATGTATATATATATTAATTGAGATTGATATTTACATGATTAAATGTTTCCAACATGTTAAGCAATCAAACTTGTTAAGACTTGATTAATTGAAATAGGTTTCATATAGACAATTGACCACCCAAGTTGACCGGTGATTCACGAACGTTAAAACTTGTAAAAACTATATGATGACATATATATGGTTATATATATAGTTAACATGATATTATGATAAGTAAACATATCATTAATTATATTAACAATGAACTACATATGTAAAAAACAAGACTACTAACTTAATGATTTTGAAACGAGACATATATGTAACGATTATCGTTGTAACGACATTTAATGTATATATATCATATTAAGAGATATTCGTACATCATAATATCATGATAATATAATAATTTAAAATCTCTTTTGATATTATAAACATTGAGTTAACAACATTTAACAAGATCGTTAACCTAAAGGTTTCAAAACAACATTTACATGTAACGACTAACGATGACTTAATGACTCAGTTAAAATGTATATACATGTAGTGTTTTAATATGTATTCATACACTTTTGAAAGACTTCAAGACACTTATCAAAATACTTCTACTTAACAAAAATGCTTACAATTACATCCTCGTTCAGTTTCATCAACAATTCTACTCGTATGCACCCGTATTCGTACTCGTACAATACACAGCTTTTAGATGTATGTACTATTGGTATATACACTCTAATGATCATCTCTTAGCATCCCATGTGAGTCACCTAACACATGTGGGAACCATCATTTGGCAACTAGCATGAAATATCTCATAAAATTACAAAAATATGAGTAATCATTCATGACTTATTTACATGAAAACAAAATTACATATCCTTTATATCTAATCCATACACCAACGACCAAAAACACCTACAAACACTTTCATTCTTCAATTTTCTTCATCTAATTGATCTCTCTCAAGTTCTATCTTCAAGTTCTAAGTGTTCTTCATAAATTCCAAAAGTTCTAGTTTCATAAAATCAAGAATACTTTCAAGTTTGCTAGCTCACTTCCAATCTTGTAAGGTGATCATCCAACCTCAAGAAATCTTTGTTTCTTACAGTAGGTTATCATTCTAATACAAGGTAATAATCATATTCAAACTTTGGTTCAATTTCTATAACTATAACAATCTTATTTCAAGTGATGATCTTACTTGAACTTGTTTTCGTGTCATGATTCTGCTTCAAGAACTTCGAGCCATCCAAGGATCCATTGAAGCTAGATCCATTTTTCTCTTTTCCAGTAGGTTTATCCAAGGAACTTAAGGTAGTAATGATGTTCATAACATCATTCGATTCATACATATAAAGCTATCTTATTCGAAGGTTTAAACTTGTAATCACGAGAACATAGTTTAGTTAATTCTAAACTTGTTCGCAAACAAAAGTTAATCCTTCTAACTTGACTTTTAAAATAAACTAAACACATGTTCTATATCTATATGATATGCTAACTTAATGATTTAAAACCTGGAAACACGAAAAACACCGTAAAACCGGATTTATGCCGTCGTAGTAACACCGCGGGCTGTTTTGGGTTAGTTAATTAAAAACTATGATAAACTTTGATTTAAAAGTTGTTATTCTGAGAAAATGATTTTTATTATGAACATGACACTATATCCAAAAATTATGGTTAAACTCAAAGTGGAAGTATGTTTTTCTAAAATGGTCATCTAGACGTCGTTCTTTCGACTGAAATGACTACCTTTACAAAAATGACTTGTAACTTATTTTTCCGACTATAAACCTATACTTTTTCTGTTTAGATTCATAAAATAGGGTTCAATATGAAACCATAGCAATTTGATTCACTCAAAACGGATTTAAAATGAAGAAGTTATGGGTAAAACAAGATTGGATAATTTTTCTCATTTTAGCTACGTGAAAATTGGTAACACATCTATTCCAACCATAACTTAATCAACTTGTATTGTATATTATGTAATCTTGAGATACCATAGACACGTATACAATGTTTCGACCTATCATGTCGACACATCTATATATATTTCGGAACAACCATAGACACTCTATATGTGAATGTTGGAGTTAGCTATACAGGGTTGAGGTTGATTCCAAAATATATATAGTTTGAGTTGTGATCAATACTGAGATACGTATACACTGGGTCGTGGATTGATTCAAGATAATATTTATCGATTTATTTCTGTACATCTAACTGTGGACAACTAGTTGTAGGTTACTAACGAGGACAGCTGACTTAATAAACTTAAAACATCAAAATATATTAAAAGTGTTGTAAATATATTTTGAACATACTTTGATATATATGTATATATTGTTATAGGTTCGTGAATCAACCAGTGGCCAAGTCTTACTTCCCGACGAAGTAAAAATCTGTGAAAGTGAGTTATAGTCCCACTTTTAAAATCTAATATTTTTGGGATGAGAATACATGCAGGTTTTATAAATGATTTACAAAATAGACACAAGTACGTGAAACTACATTCTACGGTTGAATTATCGAAATCGAATATGCCCCTTTTTATTAAGTCTGGTAATCTAAGAATTAGGGAACAGACACCCTAATTGACGCGAATCCTAAAGATAGATCTATTGGGCCCAACAAGCCCCATCCAAAGTACCGGATGCTTTAGTACTTCGAAATTTATATCATATCCGAAGGGTGTCCAGGAATGATGGGGATATTCTTATATATGCATCTTGTTAATGTCGGTTACCAGGTGTTCACCATATGAATGATTTTTATCTCTATGTATGAGATGTGTATTGAAATATGAAATCTTGTGGTGTATTATTATAATTTGATATATATAGGTTAAACCTATAACTCACCAACATTTTTGTTGACGTTTTAAGCATGTTTATTCTCAGGTGATTATTAAGAGCTTCCGCTGTCGCATACTTAAATAAGGACGAGATTTGGAGTCCATGCTTGTATGATATTGTGTAAAAACTGCATTCAAGAAACTTATTTTGTTGTAACATATTTGTATTGTAAACCATTATGTAATGGTCGTGTGTAAACAGGATATTTTAGATTATCATTATTTGATAATCTACGTAAAGCTTTTTAAACCTTTATTGATGAAATAAAGGTTATGGTTTGTTTTAAAATGAATGCAGTCTTTGAAAAACGTCTCATATAGAGGTCAAAACCTCGCAACGAAATCAATTAATATGGAACGTTTTTAATCAATAAGAACGGGACATTTCAGTTGGTATCCGAGCGTTGGTCTTAGAGAACCAGAATTTTGCATTAGTGTGTCTTATCGAGTTTGTTAGGATGCATTAGTGAGTCTGGACTTCGACCGTGTTTACTTGAAAAATGATTGCTTAACAAATTTTGTTGGAAACTATATATATTTAACATGTGAATATTATGTGATATATTAATCTCTTAACGCGTTTGATATTATGTGATAGATGTCTACCTCTAGAACAAGTCCCATTGACTCACCTAATAATAATGAAGAGTGAAATGTAAATTGGAATGATTCGTGGACTGATTCACAAGTTCCCGAAGAGGAACCGGAAGAAGAGTCGGAATCGGAAGAAGAATCGGAACCGGAAGAAGAATCGGAACCGGATGAAGAAATAGAACCGGTGGGGGAAATAATAAAACGGTTAAGTAAAAGAAAATCCTCAACCAACCGACCAAGGTTAATTATGGTCAATGGTGTTTCCGCCAAGGAAGCAAAATATTGGGAGGATTACCAATTCTCCGATGAATCGGATTCCGACGAGAATTCCGATGATGTTATAGAAATTACCCCAACTGAATTTAAAAAGGCAAAAGAAAATAATAAGGGAAAGGGCATAAAAATAGAGAAATCTAATTCCAACCCCGATGAACTTTATATGTATCGTCAACCCCCGAAGTCCTTAAGTTGTAACAATGACCCGGGAACCTCTAAACCACCAGGTTTTTCTAAACCAATGTGGATTACGACGGCTCGTATTAGGGGAACATCATATATCCCTAGAAACTTGGCAAAACGAACCAAAACCGAAGAAGAAGAAACAAGCGAGTCGGAATAAGATAGTTGTATTCGTATGGTGTAATATATGTAATATAGTGTGCTTATGCTTTATGATATATGTAAAAATTGCTTGTATTAATAAGTATTTTTTTTTATGAATCTAACTCTTGTCTATTTTACAGTATAAAAACACAAAATGGATAGACAACCCAATATTTTAAGAGACCTACCCGGAGACATGATTGATGAAATCTTGTCTAGAGTCGGTCAGAATTCTTCGGCACAACTATTTAAGGCGAGATCAGTTTGTAAGACATTCGAAGAACGTTCCAAGAATGCCTTGGTTTATAAAAGGGTTTCGTTCGAAAGATGGGGGATATCACATTGGGAAATCCATAAGTTACGATGTGTTTACTTTGACGCATATATTGCGGGGAACCCAAATGCTATTTTACGCAATGGGTTAAGAAATTATTTTGACTCAATATATCCGAATATTGGACTTCGTGATTTAGAAAAAGCGGCTAACATGCAACATAAAGAAGCATGTTATGCTTACGGATTAGTAATGTTCGCTTCTCACCAAAGTGAGAACAAGAACATCGAGCTACAACTATTAAACAAAACGTTTCCACAAGTGACAGAGTCGGTAATTGGGGTAAGAAATGAGGTTTTTAGATTGTTACAGGACTGTTGGACATTACGTAACCCTCGCCCCTTTGACAACGTTACAACACACTGTCTTATCAACGGCCATAACGGTTATGTTCCACAAGACCAAGGATGGGAAGTAATCCTAGTAAAACCAGAATGCATGACTTGTTTCTGGACGTATGAATTACGTGTCTTTATTGCCTTTGCTGAACGACTTGTGTACTAGCTAGAATTATCTTCACAACCATCTTGTATCAAATTTATTGTGTGCTATATTTCATGCTATATGTAAAATAAGCGCTATTGTAAGTTTGTATAATATTGTGTAAAAGTTTGAACGCGAAATATTATTATAATCAGTTTTTCATATAGAATTGTAGTAGTTGAATTGTATATTAGCTAATAAGTATGAACTTAACGGGTAGGTACTACCCGAATTTAAACTTATAAAACGCTAATATGAAGAAAAAGCTTTTATAAATGAGTTCATATTATGCTACGAAATACTATTAACTACTCTTAATATTCTGTATGATTAACTTGTTCCATTTGACTATTTTGAAGGAAATGGCACCGACTACTCGACACACCGTGAATATGAATGAAGAGGAATTCCGTACTTTTCTAGCTTCAAACATAGCCGCAGTACAGGCTGCGCTACATACCAACAATAACCTTGGATCTAGCAGTACAGGAAATCGTGTAGGATGCACCTACAAAGAATTCACTGCCTGCAAACCTTTGGAATTTGATGGAACCGAAGGACCGATCGGATTGAAACGGTGGACCGAGAAGGTCGAATCGGTGTTTGCCATAAGTAAGTGTACTGAAGAGGACAAAGTAAAGTACGCTACGCATACCTTCACAGGTTCTGCGTTAACATGGTGGAATACCTATCTAGAGCAAGTGGGACAAGACGATGCGTACGCACTACCGTGGTCAGCATTCAAGCACTTGATGAACGAGAAGTACCGTCCCAGAACCGAGGTCAATAAGCTCAAGACAGAACTTAGAGGGTTACGAACCCAAGGATTTGATATTACCACGTACGAAAGACGATTCACAGAATTGTGCCTATTGTGTCCGGGAGCATTCGAAGATGAGGAAGAGAAGATCGACGCGTTTGTGAAAGGATTACCGGAAAGAATTCAAGAAGATATAAGTTCACACGAGCCCGCCTCCATACAACAGGCATGTAGAATGGCTCACAAACTCGTGAACCAGATTGAAGAAAGAATTAAAGAACAGACTGCTGAAGAGGCCAATGTGAAGCAAGTCAAAAGAAAGTGGGAGGAAAACGGTGATAAGAATCACCAATACAACAATAACAGCAATTACAACAATAATCGCAACAATTATCCCAACAATCGCAACATCAATCGCAACTACAACAAACGACCCAACAACAACAACAACAACAACAACATCAACTACAACAATCATCCCAACAACAATAATAACCGCAACAACAACAACAATCAGAAGCAGCTATGCCAAAGGTGTGAAAAGAATCACTCGGGGTTCTGCACCAAATTTTGCAACAAGTGTAAAAGAAATGGTCATAGCGCGGCGAAGTGTGAGGTCTACAGACCAGGGGTTAATAGAACGAAAGGAACAAATGGTGTCGGAACGAGTAATGGCGGAGCAAGTAGTGTCGGAGCAAGTTATGCCAATGTAGTTTGTTATAAATGTGGAAAACCGGGCCACATTATTAGAAATTTCCCGAACCAGGAGAACACGAATGGACAAGGCCACGGAAGAGTTTTCAATATTAATGCGGCAGAGGCACAAGAAGACCCGGAGCTTGTTACGGGTACGTTTCTTATTGACAATAAATCTGCTTACATTTTATTTGATTCGGGTGCGGATAGAAGCTATATGAGTAGAGATTTTTGTGCTAAATTAAGTTGTCCATTGACGCCTTTGGATAGTAAATTTTTACTCGAATTAGCAAATGGTAAATTAATTTCAGCAGATAATATATGTCGGAATCGAGAAATTAAACTGGTTAGCGAAACATTTAAGATTGATTTGATACCAGTAGAGTTAGGGAGTTTTGATGTGATAATCGGTATGGACTGGTTGAAAGAAGTGAAAGCGGAGATCGTTTGTTACAAAAATGCAATTCGCATTATACGAGAAAAAGAAAAACCCTTAATGGTGTACGGAGAAAAGGGTAACACGAAGCTACATCTTATTAGTAATTTGAAGGCATAAAAACTAATAAGAAAAGGTTGCTATGCTGTTCTAGCACACGTCGAGAAAGTACAAACTGAAGAAAAGAGCATCAATGATGTTCCCGTCGCAAAAGAATTTCCTGATGTATTTCCGAAAGAATTACCGGGATTACCCCCACATCGATCCGTTGAATTTCAAATAGACCTTGTACCAGGAGCTGCACCAATAGCTCGTGCTCCTTACAGACTCGCACCCAGCGAGATGAAAGAACTGCAAAGCCAATTACAAGAACTTTTAGAGCGTGGTTTCATTCGACCAAGCACATCACCGTGGGGAGCTCCTGTTTTGTTTGTCAAGAAGAAAGATGGTACATTCAGGTTGTGTATCGACTACCGAGAGTTGAACAAACTTACCATCAAGAACCGCTACCCACTACCGAGAATCGACGACTTATTTGATCAACTACAAGGCTCGTCTGTTTATTTAAAGATTGACTTACGTTCCGGGTATCATCAAATGCGGGTGAAAGAAGATGATATTCCAAAGACTGCTTTCAGAACACGTTACGGTCATTACGAGTTTATGGTCATGCCGTTTGGTTTAACTAATGCACCAGCTGTGTTCATGGACATTATGAACCGAGTGTGTGGACCATACCTTGACAAGTTTGTCATTGTTTTCATTGATGACATACTTATTTACTCAAAGAATGACCAAGAACACGGTGAACATTTGAGAAAGGTGTCAGAAGTATTGAGGAAGGAAGAATTGTACGCTAAGTTTTCAAAGTGTGCATTTTGGTTGGAAGAAGTTCAATTCCTCGGTCACATAGTGAACAAAGAAGGTATTAAGGTGGATCCGGCAAAGATAGAAACTGTTGAAAAGTGGGAAACCCCGAAAACTCCGAAACACATACGCCAGTTTTTAGGACTAGCTGGTTACTACAGAAGGTTCATCCAAGATTTCTCCAAAATAGCAAAACCCTTGACTGCATTAACGCATAAAGGGAAGAAATTTGAATGGAAGGATGAACAAGAGAAGGCGTTTCAATTATTGAAGAAAAAGCTAACTACAGCACCTATATTGTCATTGCCTGAAGGGAATGATGATTTTGTGATTTATTATGACGCATCAAAGCAAGGTCTCGGTTGTGTATTAATGCAACGAACGAAGGTGATTGCTTATGCGTCTAGACAATTGAAGATTCACGAGCAAAATTATACGACGCATGATTTGGAATTAGGCGCGGTTGTTTTTGCATTAAAGACTTGGAGGCACTACTTATATGGGGTCAAAAGTATTATATATACCGACCACAAAAGTCTTCAACACATATTTAATAAGAAACAACTGAATATGAGGCAGCGTAGGTGGATTGAATTATTGAATGATTACGACTTTGAGATTCGTTACCACCCGGGGAAGGCAAATGTGGTAGCCGATGCCTTGAGCAGGAAGGACAGAGAATCCATTCGAGTAAAATCTATGAATATAATGATTCATAATAACCTTACTACTCAAATAAAGGAGGCGCAACAAGGAGTTTTAAAAGAGGGAAATTTAAAGGATGAAATACCCAAAGGATCGGAGAAGCATCTTAATATTCGGGAAGACGGAACCCGGTATAGGGCTGAAAGGATTTGGGTACCAAAATTTGGAGATATGAGAGAAATGGTACTTAGAGAAGCTCATAAAGCCAGATACTCAATACATCCTGGAACGCGGAAGATGTACAAGGATCTTAAGAAATATTTTTGGTGGCCAGGTATGAAAGCTGATATTGCTAAATACGTAGGAGAATGTTTGACGTGTTCTAAGGTCAAAGCTGAGCATCAGAAACCATCAGGTCTACTTCAACAACCCGAAATCCTGGAATGGAAATGGGAAAACATTACCATGGATTTCATCACTAAATTGCCAAGGACTGCAAGTGGTTTTGATACTATTTGGGTAATAGTTGATCGTCTCACCAAATTAGCACACTTCCTACCAATAAGAGAAGATGACAAGATGGAGAAGTTAGCACGACTGTATTTGAAGGAAGTCATCTCCAGACATGGAATACCAATCTCTATTATCTCTGATAGGGATGGCAGATTTATTTCAAGATTCTGGCAGACATTACAGCAAGCATTAGGAACTCGTCTAGACATGAGTACTGCCTATCATCCACAAACTGATGGGCAGAGCGAAAGGACGATACAAACGCTTGAAGACATGCTACGAGCATGTGTTATTGATTTCAGAAACAGTTGGGATCGACATCTACCATTAGTAGAATTTTCCTACAACAACAGCTACCATTCAAGCATTGAGATGGCGCCGTTTGAAGCACTTTATGGTAGAAAGTGCAGGTCTCTGATTTGTTGGAGTGAAGTGGGGGATAGACAGATTACGGGTCCGGAGATTATACAAGAAACTACCGAGAAGATCATCCAAATTCAACAACGGTTGAAAACCGCCCAAAGTCGACAAAAGAGCTACGCTGACATTAAAAGAAAAGATATAGAATTTGAAATTGGAGAGATGGTCATGCTTAAAGTTGCACCTTGGAAAGGCGTTGTTCGATTTGGTAAACGAGGGAAATTAAATCCAAGGTATATTGGACCATTCAAGATTATTGATCGTGTCGGACCAGTAGCTTACCGACTTGAGTTACCTCAACAACTCGCGGCTGTACATAACACGTTTCACGTCTCGAATTTGAAGAAATGTTTTGCTAAAGAAGATCTCACTATTCCATTAGATGAAATCCAAATCAACGAAAAACTTCAATTCATTGAAGAACCCGTCGAAATAATGGATCGTGAGGTTAAAAGACTTAAGCAAAACAAGATACCAATCGTTAAGGTTCGATGGAATGCTCGTAGAGGACCCGAGTTCACCTGGGAGCGTGAAGATCAGATGAAGAAGAAATACCCGCATCTATTTCCAGAAGATTCGTCAACACCTTCAACAGCTTAAAATTTCGGGACGAAATTTATTTAACGGGTAGGTACTGTAGTGACCCGAACTTTTCCATGTTTATATATATTAATTGAGATTGATATTTACATGATTAAATGTTTCCAACATGTTAAGCAATCAAACTTGTTAAGACTTGATTAATTGAAATAGGTTTCATATAGACAATTGACCACCCAAGTTGACCGGTGATTCACGAACGTTAAAACTTGTAAAAACTATATGATGACATATATATGGTTATATATATAGTTAACATGATATTATGATAAGTAAACATATCATTAATTATATTAACAATGAACTACATATGTAAAAAACAAGACTACTAACTTAATGATTTTGAAACGAGACATATATGTAACGATTATCGTTGTAACGACATTTAATGTATATATATCATATTAAGAGATATTCGTACATCATAATATCATGATAATATAATAATTTAAAATCTCTTTTGATATTATAAACATTGAGTTAACAACATTTAACAAGATCGTTAACCTAAAGGTTTCAAAACAACATTTACATGTAACGACTAACGATGACTTAACGACTCAGTTAAAATGTATATACATGTAGTGTTTTAATATGTATTCATACACTTTTGAAAGACTTCAAGACACTTATCAAAATACTTATACTAAACAAAAATGCTTACAATTACATCCTCGTTCAGTTTCATCAACAATTCTACTCGTACACACCCGTATTCGTACTCGTACAATACACAGCTTTTAGATGTATGTACTATTGGTATATACACTCTAATGATCAGCTCTTAGTAGCCCATGTGAGTCACCTAACACATGTGGGAACCATCATTTGGCAACTAGCATGAAATATCTCATAAAATTACAAAAATATGAGTAATCATTCATGACTTATTTACATGAAAACAAAATTACATATCCTTTATATCTAATCCATACACCAACGACCAAAAACACCTACAAACACTTTCATTCTTCAATTTTCTTCATCTAATTGATCTCTCTCAAGTTCTATCTTCAAGTTCTAAGTGTTCTTCATAAATTCCAAAAGTTCTAGTTTCATAAAATCAAGAATACTTTCAAGTTTGCTAGCTCACTTCCAATCTTGTAAGGTGATCATCCAATCTCAAGAAATCTTTGTTTCTTATAGTAGGTTATCATTCTAATACAAGGTAATAATCATATTCAAACTTTGGTTCAATTTCTATAACTATAACAATCTTATTTCAAGTGATGATCTTACTTGAACTTGTTTTCGTGTCATGATTCTGCTTCAAGAACTTCGAGCCATCCAAGGATCCATTGAAGCTAGATCCATTTTTCTCTTTTCCAGTAGGTTTATCCAAGGAACTTAAGGTAGTAATGATGTTCATAACATCATTCGATTCATACATATTATTCGAAGGTTTAAACTTGTAATCACGAGAACATAGTTTAGTTAATTCTAAACTTGTTCGCAAACAAAAGTTAATCCTTCTAACTTGACTTTTAAAATAAACTAAACACATGTTCTATATCTATATGATATGCTAACTTAATGATTTAAAACCTGGAAACACGAAAAACACCGTAAAACCGGATTTATGCCGTCTTAGTAACACCGCGGGCTGTTTTGGGTTAGTTAATTAAAAACTATGATAAACTTTGATTTAAAAGTTGTTATTCTGAGAAAATGATTTTTATTATGAACATGAAACTATATCCAAAAATTATGGTTAAACTCAAAGTGGAAGTATGTTTTTCTAAAATGGTCATCTAGACGTCGTTCTTTCGACTGAAATGACTACCTTTACAAAAATGACTTGTAACTTATTTTTCCGACTATAAACCTATACTTTTTATGTTTAGATTCATAAAATAGGGTTCAATATGAAACCATAGCAATTTGATTCACTCAAAACGGATTTAAAATGAAGAAGTTATGGGTAAAACAAGATTGGATAATTTTTCTCATTTTAGCTACGTGAAAATTGGTAACAAATCTATTCCAACCATAACTTAATCAACTTGTATTGTATATTATGTAATCTTGAGATACCATAGACACGTATACAGTGTTTCGACCTATCATGTCGACACATCTATATATATTTCAGAACAACCATAGACACTCTATATGTGAATGTTGGAGTTAGCTATACAGGGTTGAGGTTGATTCCAAAATATATATAGTTTGAGTTGTGATCAATACTGAGATACGTATACACTGGGTCGTGGATTGATTCAAGATAATATTTATCGATTTATTTCTGTACATCTAACTGTGGACAACTAGTTGTAGGTTACTAACGAGGACAGCTGACTTAATAAACTTAAAACATCAAAATATATTAAAAGTGTTGTAAATATATTTTGAACATACTTTGATATATATGTATATATTGTTATAGGTTCGTGAATCAACCAGTGGCCAAATCTTACTTCCCGACGAAGTAAAAATCTGTGAAAGTGAGTTATAGTCCCACTTTTAAAATCTAATATTTTTGGGATGAGAATACATGCAGGTTTTATAAATGATTTACAAAATAGACACAAGTACGTGAAACTACATTCTATGGTTGAATTATCGAAATCGAATATGCCCCTTTTTATTAAGTCTGGTAATCTAAGAATTAGGGAACAGACACCCTAATTGACGCGAATCCTAATGATAGATCTATTGGGCCCAACAAGCCCCATCCAAAGTACCGGATGCTTTAGTACTTCGAAATTTATATCATATCCGAAGGGTGTCCCGGAATGATGGGGATATTCTTATATATGCATCTTGTTAATGTTGGTTACCAGGTGTTCACCATATGAATGATTTTTATCTCTATGTATGGGATGTGTATTGAAATATGAAATCTTGTGGTCTATTATTATGATTTGATATATATAGGTTAAACCTATAACTCACCAACATTTTTGTTGACGTTTTAAGCATGTTTATTCTCAGGTGATTATTAAGAGCTTCCGCTGTCGCATACTTAAATAAGGTCGAGATTTGGAGTCCATGCTTGTATGATATTGTGTAAAAACTGCATTCAAGAAACTTATTTTGTTGTAACATATTTGTATTGTAAACCATTATGTAATGGTCGTGTGTAAACAGGATATTTTAGATTATCATTATTTGATAATCTACGTAAAGCTTTTTAAACCTTTATTGATGAAATAAAGGTTATGGTTTGTTTTAAAATGAATGCAGTCTTTTAAAAACGTCTCATATAGAGGTCAAAACCTCGCAACGAAATCAATTAATATGGAATGTTTTTAATCAATAAGAACGGGACATTTCACTCCGGACCCGTAATCTGTCTATCCCCCACTTCACTCCAACAAATCGGAGACCTGCACTTTCTACCATAAAGTGCTTCAAACGGCGCCATCTCAATGCTTGAATGGTAGCTGTTGTTGTAGGAAAATTCTGCTAACGGTAGATGTCGATCCCAACTGTTTCCGAAATCAATAACACATGCTCGTAGCATGTCTTCAAGCGTTTGTATCGTCCTTTTGCTCTGCCCATCAGTTTGTGGATGATAGGCAGTACTCATGTCTAGACGAGTTCCTAATGCTTGCTGTAATGTCTGCCAGAATCTTGAAATAAATCTGCCATCCCTATCAGAGATAATAGAGATTGGTATTCCATGTCTGGAGACGACTTCCTTCAAATACAGTCGTGCTAACTTCTCCATCTTGTCATCTTCTCTTATTGGCAGGAAGTGTGCTGATTTGGTGAGACGATCAACTATTACCCAAATAGTATCAAAACCACTTGCAGTCCTTGGCAATTTAGTGATGAAATCCATGGTAATGTTTTCCCATTTCCATTCCGGGATTTCGGGTTGTTGAAGTAGACCTAATGGTTTCTGATGCTCAGCTTTGACCTTAGAACATGTCAAACATTCTCCTACATATTTAGCAACATCGGCTTTCATACCCGGCCACCAAAAGTGTTTCTTGAGATCCTTGTACATCTTCCCCGTTCCAGGATGTATTGAGTATCTAGTTTTATGAGCTTCTCTAAGTACCATTTCTCTCATATCTCCAAATTTTGGCACCCAAATCCTTTCAGCCCTATACCGGGTTCCGTCTTCCCGAATATTAAGATGCTTCTCCGATTCTTTGGGTATTTCATCTTTTAAATTTCCCTCTTTTAAAACTCCTTGTTGCGCCTCCTTTATTTGATTAGTAAGGTTATTATGAATCATTATATTCATAGATTTTACTCGAATGGGTTCTCTGTCCTTCCTGCTCAAGGCATCGGCTACCACATTTGCCTTCCCCGGGTGGTAACGAATCTCAAAGTCGTAATCATTCAATAATTCAATCCACCTACGCTGCCTCATATTCAGTTGTTTCTGATTAAATATGTGTTGAAGACTTTTGTGGTCGGTATATATAATACTTTTGACCCCATATAAGTAGTGCCTCCAAGTCTTTAATGCAAAAACAACCGCGCCTAATTCCAAATCATGCGTCGTATAATTTTGTTCATGAATCTTCAATTGTCTAGACGCATAAGCAATCACCTTCGTTCGTTGCATTAATACACAACCGAGACCTTGCTTTGATGCGTCACAATAAATCACAAAATCATCATTCCCTTCAGGCAATGACAATATAGGTGCCGTAGTTAGCTTTTTCTTCAATAACTGAAACGCTTTCTCTTGTTCATCCTTCCATTCAAATTTCTTCCCTTTATGCGTTAATGCAGTCAAGGGTTTTGCTATTCTGGAAAAGTCTTGGATGAACCTTCTGTAGTAACCAGCTAGTCCTAAAAACTGGCGTATGTGTTTCGGAGTTTTCGGGGTTTCCCACTTTTCAACAGTTTCTATCTTTGCCGGATCCACCTTAATACCTTCTTTGTTCACTATGTGATCGAGGAATTGAACTTCTTCCAACCAAAATGCACACTTTGAAAACTTAGCGTACAATTCTTCCTTCCTCAATACTTCTAACACCTTTCTCAAATGTTCACCGTGTTCTTGGTCATTCTTTGAGTAAATAAGTATGTCATCAATGAAAACAATGACAAACTTGTCAAGGTATGGTCCACACACTCGGTTCATAAGGTACATGAACACAGCTGGTGCATTAGTTAAACCAAACGGCATGACCATAAACTCGTAATGACCGTAACGTGTTCTGAAAGCAGTCTTTGGAATATCATCTTCTTTCACCCGCATTTGATGATACCCGGAACGTAAGTCAATCTTTGAATAAACAGACGAGCCTTGTAGTTGATCAAATAAGTCGTCGATTCTCGGTAGTGGGTAGCGGTTCTTGATGGTAAGTTTGTTCAACTCTCGGTAGTCGATACACAACCTGAATGTACCATCTTTCTTCTTGACAAACAAAACAGGAGCTCCCCACGGTGATGTGCTTGGTCGAATGAAACCACGCTCTAAAAGTTCTTGTAATTGGCTTTGCAGTTCTTTCATCTCGCTGGGTGCGAGTCTGTAAGGAGCACGAGCTATTGGTGCAGCTCCTGGTACAAGATCTATTTGAAATTCAACGGATCGATGTGGGGGTAATCCCGGTAATTCTTTCGGAAATACATCGGAAAATTCTTTTGCAATGGGAACATCATTGATGCTCTTTTCTTCAGTTTGTACTTTCTCGACGTGTGCTAGAACAGCATAGCAACCTTTTCTTATTAGTTTTTGTGCCTTCAAATTACTAATAAGATGTAGCTTCGTGTTGCCCTTTTCTCCGTACACCATTAAGGGTTTTCCTTTTTCTCGTATAATGCGAATTGCATTTTTGTAACAAACGATCTCTGCTTTCACTTCTTTCAACCAGTCCATACCGATTATCACATCAAAACTCCCTAACTCTACTGGTATCAAATCAATCTTAAATGTTTCGCTAACCAGTTTAATTTCTCGATTCCGACATATATTATCTGCTGAAATTAATTTACCATTTGCTAATTTGAGTAAAAATTTACTATCCAAAGGCGTCAATGGACAACTTAATTTAGCACAAAAATCTCTACTCATATAGCTTCTATCCGCACCCGAATAAAATAAAACGTAAGCAGATTTATTGTCAATAAGAAACGTACCCGTAACAAGCTCCGGGTCTTCCTGTGCCTCTGCCGCATTAATATTGAAAACTCTTCCGCGGCCTTGTCCATTCGTGTTCTCCTGGTTCGGGCAATTTCTAATAATTTGGCCCGGTTTTCCACATTTATAACAAACTACATTTGCATAACTTGCTCCGACACTACTTGCTCCGCCATTACTCGTTCCGACACCATTTGTTCCTTTCGTTCTATTAACCCCTGGTCCGTAGACCTCACACTTCGCCGTGCTATGACCATTTCTTTTACACTTGTTGCAAAATTTGGTGCAGAACCCCGAGTGATACTTTTCACACCTTTGGCATAGCTGCTTCTGATTGTTGTTGTTGTTGCGGTTATTATTGTTGTTGGGATGGTTGTTGTAGTTGCTGTTGTTGTTGTTGTTGGGCCGTTTGTTGTAGTTGCGATTGATGTTGCGATTGTTGGGATAATTATTGCGATTATTGTTGTAATTGCTGTTGTTGTTGTATTGGTGATTCTTATCACCGTTTTCCTCCCACTTTCTTTTGACTTGCTTCACATTGGCCTCTTCAGCAGTCTGTTCTTTAATTCTTTCTTCAATCTGGTTCACTAGTTTGTGAGCCATTCTACATGACTGTTGTATGGAGGCGGGCTCGTGTGAACTTATATCTTCTTGGATTCTTTCCGGTAATCCTTTCACAAACGCGTCGATCTTCTCTTCCTCATCTTCGAATGCTCCCGGACACAATAGGCACAATTCTGTGAATCGTCTTTCGTACGTGGTAATATCAAATCCTTGGGTTCGTAACCCTCTAAGTTCTGTCTTGAGCTTATTGACCTCGGTTCTGGGACGGTACTTCTCGTTCATCAAGTGCTTGAATGCTGACCACGGTAGTGCGTACGCATCGTCTTGTCCCACTTGCTCTAGATAGGTATTCCACCATGTTAACGCAGAACCTGTGAAGGTATGCGTAGCGTACTTTACTTTGTCCTCTTCAGTACACTTACTTATGGCAAACACCGATTCGACCTTCTCGGTCCACCGTTTCAATCCGATCGGTCCTTCGGTTCCATCAAATTCCAAAGGTTTGCAGGCAGTGAATTCTTTGTAGGTGCATCCTACACGATTTCCTGTACTGCTAGATCCAAGATTATTGTTGGTATGTAGCGCAGCCTGTACTGCGGCTATGTTTGAAGCTAGAAAAGTACGGAATTCCTCTTCATTCATATTCATGGTGTGTCGAGTAGTCGGTGCCATTTCCTTCAAAATAGTTAAATGGAACAAGTTAATCATACAGAATATTAAGAGTAGTTAATAGTATTTCGTAGCATAATATGAACTCATTTATAAAAGCTTTTTCTTCATATTAGCATTTTATAAGTTTAAATTCGGGTAGTACCTACCCGTTAAGTTCATACTTAATAGCTAATATACAATTCAACTACTACAATTCTATATGAAAAACTGATTATAATAACATTTCGCGTTCAAACTTTTATACAATATTTTACAAACTTACAATACCGCTTATTTTACATAAAGCATGAAATATAGCACACAATAACTTTGATACAAGATAGTTGTGAAGATAATTCTAGCTAGTACACAAGTCGTTCAGCAAAGGCAATAAAGACACGTAATTCATACGTCCAGAAACAAGTCATGCATTCTAGTTTTACTAGGACTACTTCCCATCCTTGGTCTTGTGGAACATAACCGTTATGGTCATTGATAAGACAGCGTGTTGTAACGTCGTCAAAGGGACGAGGGTTACGTAATGTCCAACAGTCCCGTAACAATCTAAAAACCTCATTTCTTACCCCAATTACCGACTCCGTCACTTGTGGGAACGTTTTGTTTAATAGTTGTAGCCCGATGTTCTTGTTCTCACTTTGGTGAGAAGCGAACATTACTAATCCGTAAGCATAACATGCTTCTTTATGTTGCATGTTAGCCGCTTTTTCTAAATCACGAAGTCCAATATTCGGATATATTGAGTCAAAATAATTTCTTAACCCATTGCGTAAAATAGCATTTGGGTTCCCCGCAATATATGCGTCAAAGTAAACACATCGTAACTTATGGATTTCCCAATGTGATATCCCCCATCTTTCAAACGAAAGCCTTTTATAAACCAAGGCATTCTTGGAACGTTCTTCGAATGTCTTACAAACTGATCTCGCCTTAAATAGTTGTGCCGAAGAATTCTGACCAACTCTAGACAAGATTTCATCAATCATGTCTCTGGGTAGGTCTCTTAAAATATTGGGTTGTCTATCCATTTTGTATTTTTATACTGTAAAATAGACAAGTGTTAGATTCATAAAAAAAAATACTTATTAATACAAGCAATTTTTACATATATCATAAAGCATAAGCACACTATATTACATATATTACACCACACGAATACAACTATCTTATTCCGACTCGCTTGTTTCTTCTTCTTCGGTTTTGGTTCGTTTTGCCAAGTTTCTAGGGATATATGATGTTCCCCTAATACGAGCCGTCGTTATCCACATTGGTTTAGAAAAACCTGGTGGTTTAGAGGTTCCCGGGTCATTGTTACAACTTAAGGACTTCGGGGGTTGACGATACATATAAAGTTCATCGGGGTTGGAATTAGATTTCTCTATTTTTATGCCCTTTCCTTTATTGTTCTCTTTTGCCTTATTAAATTGTGTTGGGGTAATTTCTATAACATCATCGGATTCCTTGTCGGGATCCGATTCATCGGAGAATTGGTAATCCTCCCAATACTTTGCTTCCTTGGCGGAAACACCATTGACCATAATTAACTTTGGTCGGTTGGTTGAGGATTTTCTTCTACTTAACCGTTTTATTATTTCCCCCACTGGTTCTATTTCTTCTTCCGGTTCCGATTCTTCTTTCGGTTCCGATTCTTCTTCCGGTTCCGACTCTTCTTCCGGTTCCTCTTCGGGAACTTGTGAATCAGTCCACGAATTATTCCAATTTACATTTGACTCTTCATTATTATTAGGTGAGTCAATGGGACTTGTTCTAGAGGTAGACATCTATCACATAATATCAAACACGTTAAGAGATTAATATATCACATAATATTCACATGTTAAAAATATATAGTTTCCAACAAAATTTGTTAAGCAATCATTTTTCAAGTAAACACGGTCGAAGTCCAGACTCACTAATGCATCCTAACAAACTTGATAAGAGACACTAATGCAAAATTCTGGTTCTCTAAGACCAACGCTCGGATACCAACTGAAATGTCCCGTTCTTATTGATTAAAAACGTTCCATATTAATTGATTTCGTTGCGAGGTTTTGACCTCTATATGAGACGTTTTTCAAAGACTGCATTTATTTTAAAACAAACCATAACCTTTATTTCATCAATAATGGTTTAAAAAGCTTTACTTAGATTATCAAATAATGATAATCTAAAATATCCTGTTTACACACGACCATTACATAATGGTTTACAATACAAATATGTTACAACAAAATAAGTTTCTTGAATGCAGTTTTTACACAATATCATACAAGCATGGACTCCAAATCTCGTCCTTATTTAAGTATGTGACAGCGGAAGCTCTTAATAATCACCTGAGAATAAACATGCTTAAAACGTCAACAAAAATGTTGGTGAGTTATAGGTTTAACCTATATATATATCAAATCATAGTAATAGACCACAAGATTTCATATTTCAATACACATCCCATACATAGAGATAAAAATCATTCATATGGTGAACACCTGGTAACCGACATTAACAAGATACATATATATGAATATCCCCATCATTCCGGGATCCTCCTTCGGACATGATATAAATTTCGAAGTACTAAAGCATCCGGTACTTTGGATGGGGCTTGTTAGGCCCAATAGATCTATCTTTAGGATTCGCGTCAATTAGGGTGTCTGTTCCCTAATTCTTAGATTACCAGACTTAATAAAAAGGGGCATATTCGATTTCGATAATTCAACCATAGAATGTAGTTTCACGTACTTGTGTCTATTTTGTAAATCATTTATAAAACCTGCATGTATTCTCATCCCAAAAATATTAGATTTTAAAAGTGGGACTATAACTCACTTTCACAGATTTTTACTTCGTCGGGAAGTAAGACTTGGCCACTGGTTGATTCACGAACCTATAACAATATATACATATATATCAAAGTATGTTCAAAATATATTTACAACACTTTTAATATATTTTGATGTTTTAAGTTTATTAAGTCAGCTATCCTCGTTAGTAACCTACAACTAGTTGTCCACAGTTAGATGTACATAAATAAATCGATAAATATTATCTTGAATCAATCCACGACCCAGTGTATACGTATCTCAGTATTGATCACAACTCAAAATATATATATTTTGGAATCAACCTCAACCCTGTATAGCTAACTCCAACATTCACATATAGAGTGTCTATGGTTGTTCCGAAATATATATAGATGTGTCGACATGATAGGTCGAAACATTGTATACGTGTCTATGGTATCTCAAGATTACATAATATACAATACAAGTTGATTAAGTTATGGTTAGAATAGATTTGTTACCAATTTTCACGTAGCTAAAATGAGAAAAATTATCCAATCTTGTTTTACCCATAACTTCTTCATTTTAAATCCGTTTTGAGTGAATCAAATTGCTATGGTTTTATATTGAACTCTATTTTATGAATCTAAACAGAAAAAGTATAGGTTTATAGTCAGAAAAATAAGTTACAAGTCGTTTTTGTAAAGGTAGTCATTTCAGTCGAAAGAACGACGTCTAGATGACCATTTTAGAAAACATACTTCCACTTTGAGTTTAACCATAATTTTTGGATATAGTTTCATGTTCATAATAAAAATCATTTTCTCAGAATAAAAACTTTTAAATCAAAGTTTATCATAGTTTTTAATTAACTAACCCAAAACAGCCCGCGGTGTTACTACGACGGCGTAAATCCGGTTTTACGGTGTTTTTCGTGTTTCCAGGTTTTAAATCATTAAGTTAGTATATCATATAGATATATAACATGTGTTTAGTTGATTTTAAAAGTCAAGTTAGAAGGATTAACTTTTTTTTGCGAACAAGTTTAGAATTAACTAAACTATGTTCTAGTGATTACAAGTTTAAACCTTCGAATAAGATAGCTTTATATGTATGAATCGAATGATGTTATGAACATCATTACTACCTTAAGTTCCTTGGATAAACCTACTAGAAAAGAGAAAAATGGATCTAGCTTCAACGGATCCTTGGATGGCTCGAAGTTCTTGAAGCAGAATCATGACACGAAAACAAGTTCAAGTAAGATCATCACTTGAAATAAGATTGTTATAGTTATAAAAATTGAACCAAAGTTTGAATATGATTATTACCTTGTATTAGAATGATAACCTACTGTAAGAAACAAAGATTTCTTGAGGTTGGATGATCACCTTACAAGATTGGAAGTGAGCTAGCAAACTTGAAAGTATTCTTGATTTTATGTAACTAGAACTTGTAGAATTTATGAAGAACACTTAGAACATGAAGATAGAACTTGAGAGAGATCAATTAGATGAAGAAAATTGAAGAATGAAAGTGTTTATAGGTGTTTTTGGTCGTTGGTGTATGGATTAGATATAAAGGATATGTAATTTTGTTTTCATGTAAATAAGTCATGAATGATTACTCATATTTTTGTAATTTTATGAGATATTTCATGCTAGTTGCCAAATGATGGTTCCCACATGTGTTAGGTGACTCACATGGGCTGCTAAGAGTTGATCATTGGAGTGTATATACCAATAGTACATACATCTAAAAGCTGTGTATTGTACGAGTACGAATACGGGTGCATACGAGTAGAATTGTTGATGAAACTGAACGAGGATGTAATTGTAAGCATTTTTGTTAAGTAGAAGTATTTTGATAAGTGTATGGAAGTCTTTAAAAAGTGTATAAATACATATTAAAACACTACATGTAAATACATTTTAACTGAGTCGTTAAGTCATCGTTAGTCGTTACATGTAAGTGTTGTTTTGAAACCTTTAGGTTAACGATCTTGTTAAATGTTGTTAACCCAATGTTTATAATATCAAATGAGATTTTAAATTATTATATTATCATGATATTATCATGTATGAATATCTCTTAGTATGATATATATACATTAAATGTCTTTACAACGATAATCGTTACATATAAGTCTCGTTTAAAAATCATTAAGTTAGTAGTCTTGTTTTTACATATGTAGTTCATTGTTAATATACTTAATGATATGTTTACTTATCATAATATCATGTTAACTATATATATATATCCAAATATATGTCATCATATAGTTTTTACAAGTTTTAACGTTCGTGAATCACCGGTCAACTTGGGTGGTCAATTGTCTATATGAAATCTATTTCAATTAATCAAGTCTTAACAAGTTTGATTGCTTAACATGTTGGAAACATTTAATCATGTAAATATCAATCTCAATTAATATATATAACCATGGAAAAGTTTGGGTCACTACACTAAGATGGTAGAAAGTGATGTTCAGGCCGCCAGAAACAGAATGTTTGGTAATGTGCTACAACAAGGTGGGCAAGTATCTGGTCAATCAGGATCTAAATCCAAGAAGTCTAGTGGGTTTAAATCGAAGGGTAAAAGTGGTCAGAGTAGTACTGGATCTGGATCAGGTAAAGGGAATTGGTGTCACACGTGTCGATCTTCTCACAGTGGTCAGTGTTCTGAGGCTACAAGAAGATGCTTAAAGTGTGGTGTTGTTGGGCATGAGTCTTCAGCATGCCCGTATCCGAATAGTGTGTGTTGGAGTTGTCATAAACCAGGGTATCGTGCAATTAGTTGTCCGTCGAAGAGTGGTAGTTCCGGGGCAGGGTCAGGATTGCGTTCAGCATCAGCCGTAGGGTCAACTGCCTCGAGTGGGCAGAAGAGGAAGAACCCTTCAACAGCAGAGGCTAGAGCTTTTCATGTCGGTTGAAAATGCTGTGGCAACCGACGAAGTGATCACCGGTATGTTTCTAATCAACTCAATACCTGCTCGCGTATTGTTTGATTGTGGTGCCAATAGGTGTTTTATGTCCCTAGATTTCTGTGCTAAGTTGAATTTACTAGCTAGTGTGTTACCCAAGCCGGTTAGTGTAGAAGTAGCCGATGGTAAGACCACACCCGTCACAACCTATGTGACTGGGGTTTGTATAGAGATCGAAGGGAAGCCTTTCCCGGTGACTTGTTTAGTGTTACCTATTTCTAGCTTTGATGTAGTACTAGGAATGGATTGGCTGAGCTCGCTTAGGGCTAATATTAAGTGTGATAGGAAAATGATTACCTTTCGTCCGACCGATGGAACCCATGTTGTGGCCCGAGGGGAGCGTAGCGGGTATAATTTTCCGTTGATAACCATGATGAAAGCGAAAAAGTCGATGGAAAAGGGTTGTGAATCATTTCTTGCATATGTGATTGATGTGAAGAAAGAAAAGAAAATAGTGGCCGATATTCCGATAGTATCAGACTTTCCCGAAGTGTTCCCAGATGAGTTACCAGGTCTGCCGCCGGTAAGGGAAGTCGAATATAAGATTGAGTTGGTTCCTGGAACAACTCCAGTTGCAAAAGCTCCATACCGATTAGCGCCGTCTGAAATCCGTGAAATGATGTCACAGATTCAAGAGTTATTAGACCGTAGGTTTATTCGACCGAGTTCTTCACCGTGGGGTGCTCTGGTATTGTTTGTTAAAAAGAAAATGGGTCAATGCGTATGTGTATTGATTATCGTGAATTGAACAAAAGAACAGTGAATAATAAGTATCAGTTACCTCGAATAGACGATTTGTTCGATCAGTTACAGGGTGCTTCATTCTTTTCTAAGATAGACTTACGATCCGGATATCATCAGGTTCGTGTTGCTGAATTAGATATACCAAAAACAGCGTTCAGAACAAGGTATGGTCATTATGAATTTCTTGTCATGCCGTTTGGGTTGACGAATGCGCCAGCAATCTTCATGGATCTAATGAATAGAGTGTGTCGTCCGTTTTTAGATAAGTTTGTGATTCTGTTTATAGACGATATACTAGTGTATTCAAAGACCGAAAGTGAACATGCTGAACATCTGAGACAGGTTTTGAACATGTTGAAACGTGAACAACTATTTACAAAATTTTCAAAGTGTGAATTTTGGTTACGTGAAGTGCAGTTTTTGGGTCATGTGATTTGTGCCGAGTGTATAAAATTTGATCCGACAAAGATAGAAGCGGTAATGAATTGGAATTCTCCGAAGACTCCGACTGAGATTAAGAGTTTTCTGGGATTAGCCGGTAATTATCGCAGATTTATCAAGGATTTCTCGAAAATAGCGGGTCCGTTGACTAAGTTGACTCATAAAGATGTAGCCTTTCGATGGACTGATGAACAGGAAAAGGCTTTTCAGATTTTGAAACAGTTACTGTGTCAGGCACCGGTATTAGCTTTATCAGAAGGTTCAGACGACTTCGTGGTATACTGTGATGCGTTATTTGCTGGGTTGGGTTGTGTATTAATGCAAAGAGATAAAGCAATCGCTTACGCCTCACGACAGTTGAAAGTTCATGAGAAGAATTATCCAGTGCATGATCTTGAAATGGCTGCAGTAGTGTTTGCTTTGAAACTGTGGAGACACTATTTGTATGGAACCCATTGTGTTATATGTACAGATCACAAGAGTTTGCAGTATATCTTCTCACAGAAAGAATTGAATATGCGTCAGAGACGATGGCAAGAGTTGATCAAAGATTACGATTGTGAAATTAAATACCATCCGGGTAAGGCAAATGTGGTTGCAGATGCGCTAAGTCGTAAAAAGTCAAGTGAAAATGTGAAATTTCTTCGTTTGAATATAACTTCAGATTTGATTAACAGCTTAAAAACCATTCAGGCCTGTGCTTTAGAGGACGAACATATTAAATCTTAACAAATGACCAAACGAAAAATGGACTTAATTGATGACTCACGTGGACTAAAGACCTTAAACAATCATGTTTGGGTGCCTAAGCTTGGAGATTTGAGGGATTTAATCATGACGGAAGCTCACAAATCCAGATTGACAGTACATCCGGGTAGTAATAAGATGTATCATGATTTGAAAACAGTGTATTGGTGGCCAACAATGAAAACAGATATAGCCCGTTATGTCGAAAAGTGTTATATATGTTCTCAAGTGAAGGCAGAACATCAGAAACCTTATGGTTCGTTACGTCAGTTACAGATTCCAGAGTGGAAATGGGAACATATAACGATGGATTTTGTGACCAAATTACCTCGAACTCAGAAAAGACATGATATGATTTGGGTAATAGTGGATCGTCTAACTAAAAGTGCTCATTTTCTTGCTACTCGTGAGACAGCTTCGTTAAGTGAGTTAGCCGAATTGTATGTGAAAGAAATAGTTAGTCGTCATGGTGTGCCGTTATCGATCATTTCAGACAGAGATTCCAGATTTGTGTCAAATTTTTGGAATAGTCTTCAACAGAATCTGGGTACACGTGTGAATTTAAGTACAGCTTATCATCCTCAGACAGACGGACATAGTGAAAGAATGATACAGACTTTGGAGGATATGTTAAGGGCTTGTGTGTTAGAATACGGTGGTTCGTGGGATACACATTTGCCGTTGGTTGAATTCGCGTATAATAATTCTTATCATTCGAGCATAGGAATGCCGCCTTACGAAATGTTATACGGTCGTCGTTGCAGAACTCCGACTTGTTGGTTAGAAGCTGGGGAGAAACAGTTTGCAGGTCCTGAAATTGTTCAAATGACAGCCGAAAAAGTTGCAATTGCTCGAGAAAAGTTGAAAGCCGCTAGAGACAGGCAGAAAATGTATGCTGATCCGCGTAGACGTCCGGTAACCTTTAATGTGGGTGAACGAGTGTATCTGAAAGTTTCGCCGTGGAAATGGGTTATCAGATTCGGTAAACGTGGTAAGTTAGCACCGAGATTTATTGGTCCGTTTCCGATCAGTGAAGTGTTGAATGATCAGACTGTGGTGTTAGATCTTCCGCCAGAGTTAGCTGGTATTCATAATACATTCAACGTATGTTATCTTCGTAAGTGTAAAGTCGACGATGAAACACAACTTCTTCCTTTAGAAGATTTAAGGGTCGATTTGAATAAGAAATTGGTGGAAGAGCCGGTCCGTGTGGTTGACCAAAAGGTGACTAAGCTGAGAAAGAAAGAGATTCCGATGGTGTTGATTGAGTGGAAACACAGTCTGGGTTCTAACTTTACGTGGGAGACAGAAGAGTTGATGAGAAATCGCTACCCTCGTTTGTTTGACCAAGACCAGATTCCGAGGACGAAATCTTCTTAAGGGGGTGGATTTGTAACAGACTGAAACCCGGGCTAGTTGTAAGTTGCCTATTTTGCCCTTAGGGTTTGTGCTTAGTCTTAAGTGCTTTTATTTCAATTATTTTATTAGTGTTTTATTATAATTGTGTTGTGACCAATTTGTGACAAGGGTCCCAGAACATGTTGGTTTATTTAATTTGGACTCCGTTAGGGTTGCCAAATTAAGTACGAAAGAAATTAGATAACTGGCAAATACCCGTGTGATATGGGGTATGGGTTTATAACCCAATATTAAGTGTATGTCCTGGATTCTTCTACCATTTTCTCAAAATAAAAACACACACACACAAACGCATACCAAACGCACCATGATCATAAACCCTAACTTGATTTGTGAGCTTTTGGATTAATTGAAGTTAGCAATCGATTCCTTGTGTTCTTGTGATCATCTTAAGGTAAGTATTACAAAGATTTATGTATTAATCTTGTTGAAAATTGGGTTTTAGTGTTCTTATGAGTTTTTGAAGAAATTAGCTCAAATCTTGTTGTTTGATGTTTAAAAACATCAATAGATGTTAGAAATAGGTTGTATATATGTTTAGTAGCTTTCATGTGCTTAAAATTTGATCAAAATCGCTCAAAAATCGAGTTTTTGGGAAAAAAATCGTAAAAACAGCGAACTGCTTCGAAACCCAGTTGCTACAGTATTTTTGCTACAGTATTTTGCTACAGTACCGAGCTGCTACAGTACCCGACCTGCTACAGTGTCACTATTTGCTACAGTGTCACTATTTGCTACAGTGTCACTATTTGCTACAGTATCCCCGAGTTGTTACAGTACCGATTTGCTACAGTACCAAGTTGCTACAGTGTCACTATTTGCTACAGTCCGAGTTGCTGCAGTGTCACTATTTGCTACAGTATTTTTATGAAATTGAAACGGGCGTAACTTTCAAAACGTAACTCCGTTTTTGATGAATAAACTATCGTTAGAATCGTAATAAAGAATACTTTTTAATGGTGAACTTTTAAGAAACTAGATCAAACTATTTTTGGGCCAGAAAAGGAGTTTTAGTGTGTATGTCGTGTTTTGCACGCACCTGTATGCCATTATTGAGTGGAGTCATGATGTAGACTCATAAAATTATGAATATATGGTGTTATGATCTAGTTAATTGTATGAAATGATTATATTATTTATTGGATATGTATATTAACTTGGTTTTTGCTGTTCTCAGGTTATAAGGACAAGGAGGAAGCTCAGAAATAATAACTGAGCAGTTGCTGGTAATTGGTGAGTGGGTCTATCTCCGGATAGAGTTTAAGTAGCATATCATGCTACTGTGGTTGACTCTTTTACCATGCATAGTGTAGAAATTGCCATGTTAGAATAATATAGTATGCCTGATGTTGTATGTGATTTATGTGTACACTGTGTGAATGGCACCAGCCGGGCTTAGGGAGACTGGGGACTCGAGACCGTGCCTAGGAGAGGTTAGAGTCCGTATGAGGTCAACCGTGCCTAGGGAAGGTTGGGTCCATAGGCTACTGATTGTGGAGTATAGTGTGAATGATGCATCCCCTGCATCTGGATAACTATACTGTGAATTGAGTAGCAGGGACTATCGGTAGACTCAAGTCCGATCAGCTGGGAGTCGTGTGCTCGTACAAGCCACCAATCCTCGTATTGTCTTATTATATGTTAGTTGGTAGTTAGCAAGTACTGTTGATGTATATAGCTTGTGTGTGGCTTAAGCTATATCTGTTAGATAGATTCCATTCACTTAGCGGTGCGCTAATCCCCCACATATTTTCCTCCTTGCAGGTTTAGGTACTGCCAATTGGGATGGGTGCTATTGCAGAAGACATGTTTGACAATCCAACTCTGATGTTGACTTTTGTATAAATAATGTTTTGTAATAACGTAACACCGTTGTGTAAACTTAAACTTAATGACGTGACTTATATTGTGTTTGTTAATAAAGTCTTCCGCTGTGTATTTAAAAAAAAATGGCCGGTGTTACAGAATAGCTGTCGAAATTCGAGGGACTTGAACTAGTGGCGAGTTCCATTTCGTACGATTGAGTAAAGGGTTTTTCAATATAAATTGATTTTCGGATATCGGATGATATTCTAATTACATAAAATACTTATACATAGTGCAAAAGATCCCGTAGATTACGGAGGGAATTACGGGAACGTGTCAGATAAAGTCTACAGTAACAGATACGCTAAGATATGGATTAGCAGATACGCTAAGATATGAATTTATCTATACACTATTCATGCAATCAATGCAGTAAGATGTGTCTAGACTAAGAATGATAAGCAGGTAATTTCCTAAGGATAATAAGCAGATGATTTCCGACTAGAAATGATAAGCAAAACTTTTGACATGCAGACACGGTCGAAGTCCAGACTCATTAATGCATCCTAACAACTACTAGTTAGACACACTAATGCAAGACGTGGTTCGCTGAGACCACTGCTCTGATACCAACTAAAATGCCCCGTTCATATCGATTATAAACGATTCATAATAGTTGATTACATAGCAAGGTACTTGACCTCTATATGATATATTATACAAACATTGCATTCGTTTTTAAAAGACAAACTTTCATCACATCGAAAGTTGACGGCATGCATACCATTTCATAATATATCCAACTATAATTGACTTAATAATAATCTTGATGAACTCAAAGACTCGAATGCAACGTCTTTTGAAATATGCCATGAATGACCCCAAATAATATCTTTAAAATGAGCAAATGCACAGCGGAAGATTTCTTTCATACCTGAGAATAAACATGCTTTCAAGTGTCAACCAAAAGGTTGGTGAGTTCATTAGTTTATTATAACAATCATTTATATTAATTTAATAGACCACAAGATTTTTATTTCTCATAAATACACATCTCATATCAGGCATTTCGCAAACTGCATAGAGATAAAAAAAAATCATTCATATGGTGAACACCTGGTAACCGACATTAACAAGATGCATATAGAATATCCCCATCATTCCGGAACACCCATCGGACATGATAAACTCGAAGTACTAAAGCATTCCAAATTTCAGAATGGGGGTTGTTAGTTCCCGTAGATCTACCTTTAGGATTCGCATCAATTAGGGATGCACTAATTTTCAAAATTAGTGATGTTCCCTAATTCTTAGATTACCAGGCTAAAAGGGGCATATCCGGCTTCGATCCATTTAACCATATAATGTAGTTTCGATTACTTGTGTCTATTTCGTAAAACATTTAAAAAGCGCATGTATTCTCAGTCCCAAAAATATATATTGTAAAAGCATTTAAAAAGGGATTAATGAAACTCACCTAATGTATTTTGTAGTAAAAATACATATAACTATATTGAACAACTGAACAATGGAGGGTTGGCCTCGAATTCATGAACCTATATCAGTTATATATACATTAACACATATAATTGTAGTTGAGCAAATCTATATATATATGTATTTTTATTTGTGATGTCATTTTTATATTAATAACTTATATGTTTCATTAATAAATTAAATATATTCATAATATATATAAAAATATTAATATTGTTAAGTTATATGAATTAAGTTTAGTTTTATATATCTAATAGTTATTTGATAAAATAATATTAATAATATTAAATAAAAAGTTGTATTATTTTATAATAATAATAATAGTAAATGCACTTAATGATAATAATAATTCTAATAATAATAATAATAATAATAATAATAATAATAATAATAATAATAATAATAATAATAATAATAATAATAATACTTATATAATAATAATAATGATAATAATAATCAATAATAATAATAATAACAATATTCTTAATTATAACTATAATCATAATAATAACAATGATAAGGGATAATTAATACTTATTAGTAATAATAATAATTAAAATCTATAATATTTAGTGTTAATAACAAAAATTAATAGTAACAATATTAATAATAACATTAATAATAATAATAGTAATAATAATAATCATAACAATAATAATCATGTTAATAATACTAATAATAATAATTAATGTTAATAAGTAATAATAATAATAATAATAATAATAATAATAATAATAATAATAATAATAATAATAATAATAATAATAATAATAAATAATATACTAATGAAATGACATACTACCTCAAGGAATTCGGCCTAAAAAAATACCGCAAATCCAGGGACTCGAACCCGTGACCTCCCTTCCCTCACAAACTTGCTAACCATTCCTCCAACCTAATCATTTCTGATTTTTCTATACTGTGGTTTAAATATATATTCAATTTTTTCAATCACCATGTTCTTCTTCTTCGTTACCCATTAAATCATCCACAACAACTAGTCACAGTAACTTAATCAATTACATAATTCTGATTCTTCAATTGAAAATGGAATTAACCAGTAACAATTAATTTTTATTAACAGACAAAAAAAAAGAATTTTTTTTACAGAAAACGTTACGCGAAGAACACATGTAACCCAAACTTTGATTTGTGAATTCTGGACGTTTTTAGCCTATATTTATAACATGAAACAGGTTTTAAATCACTCTTATAAACTTTCTTAATCATCAATTGATCCTAATATCTCATCTGGAATTTGAATTTCTCAAGAAAACAACCCTTTTGACTTTTTCTTCGACTGTTTTGACTCAATATTTCGAATTAAATTCATCGAATTAGGACTTAAAAATTTACATATAGATTCACAGGATGAATCTAATGAACACTGCATTTTTACTTTTTGGTGATTGATTAATTTTTGAGCTTCTTGTCAAAACAAATCGTGAATATAAGAACGAGCATAAAATTTTATTTTCTGTATTATTTTCTATTAACAGCAGTAGAGATTACTTATCATACCAGTGGAAGATTGATACAATAACAATTATTGAGTGAACGATGCTTGATAGTGATGATGGAAGTCAACCAGAAATCACGAGCAGAAAGTAAACGAAGGAAGGAAGAAAAAAAATAAAAAGAAGATAGTGATATAAAGTAATACAGCTATTATGCATATATATCCGATTGTCTACTATTAGTAATATCATAATATTATTAATTAATAATAATTAATAATAATACTAATAATATTATTAATTATATTAATTTTAATCATAGTAGTAACAATTTTGATATAATTATAAAAATGATAATAATAGTATTATTAATGATAATAAATTGTATTATTTTTATAATAATAATAATAATAATAATAACTATAATAATAATAATGATTCTTAATGAAAATACTTAATAATAATACTAGTTATAACATGTTACATGTTTCCATTTTTATATCTATATATTATATATTATAATAATATTAATAATACAATAAAAAATATGTTAATTTTAATAATAAAAATATTTTTAGATAAAATTACCTAGTTTTTAATCAATGCATTCATAAATTTTATAATTAATATTAACAAGTAATATTCATAATAATAATAATATCCGTAAAAATGATAGTAATGATAACAAAAATAATAATGATAAAAATTATACTTTTGATAATAATTTTAATAATTATATAAAAAATGTTAATTTTTAATAGTAACCATAATAATGGTAATTTTTAATAACTCTTATATTACTAATCATAATGGTAATAATATTAATACTAATAATAATGTTATTGTTAATATTAATAATGATAAAAATAATAAAAATGTTGATATAACAAATCACACATATCAAATCTCATATCTATATGTATTAAATTAATAATATTAATATTACTGGTATTAATGTTAATAATGAAAATAGTAATAACAATTATATTTTAACTTGTAAGAAATTTCAATATGTTTATATATTATTAAATATGTAATATTTAACAACTATCTACTATATATAATAACATATCTTGATTATTTACTACAATATACATATAAAAATAATTATACATAAAGATCATATATGTTTATATAGATTCATTTCAAATTTTACTTAATTATTCTGTATCTTATTTTACATAATTAATTCTAATGTTTAAATTATATTTTAAATTTCAAAGTATTATTTATATTTACATTTATCTATAAATACATATTTATTTACAAACAATTGTTCGTGAATCGTCAGGAATAGTTAAGGTCAAATGCTTTCATGAAGAATAGTTTAAAAATTTTGAGATTCAGTTTGACATACTTTGCTTATCGTATCGGAAACATATAAAGATTAAATTTAAATTTGATCAGAAATTTCCGGGTCGTAACAGTTGTTTTGGTTAAGATGATACGTACGGTTGAGATGTGACTCGTGCGAGTCACTGGTCACTCGTGTGGCGAACCGTATGGATCAGGTGATTCATGGATGGATGTTTAGTCATAGACCAAACGTACGAGTGAGTTGTCAACTGCACGGTTGAGTGTTCTCAAACGTGCGAGTGAGGGTGTTACTCGTACTGTTGGCAGACCAATTTTAAGTATTTAAGTGTTGATCTATAGCGTTGTTGTCTTGTTGTTGATTTAATATTAAGACTTGATTACTGACTGTGTTATGTCTATTCTCAGGTGGAAAAGAGAAAGAGAAGACTCAGAAAGATTGATCCACTGAGAATCTTCAGTTGCTGGTAATTGGTGAGTGGGTCTATCTTCGGATAGAGTTTAAGTAGCAAATCATACTACTGTGGATTACTCTGATTACCTTATGTAGCGTAGTGATTGCCATGCTAGGTGGATAGTTGCATGCTATGTGATCTATATATGTTGTATATGTGCAATGTGGTTGACACCAGCCATTCCCAGGGTGGTTGGGGACTTTCAACCATTCCTAGGGCAGTTGAAGCCCGTGTGAGGTCAACCATTTCAAGGGAGGTTGAGTCCAAGTCCTACAGTCTGTTTAGTACAGCATAGAAGAATGCATGTGTTGCGTTTGAATAGTTATGCAGAGACTGGTAGGAAGGACTATCGGTAGATCCTAGCCCGATCAACTAGGTTCATGTGCCTGTATAAGCCGTCAATCCTCATATTGTCATTGTTTGTATGCTTGATGGTTGTAAGCATGTTAGTTGACTGTTGTGATGATCCTTCCAAATCCCTTTGGACGAATACATCATTCATTGATTTCACAGTGAAGTACTGACCTCTACATGATACGTTTTGTAAACATTGCATTCTTTTGAAAAGGCACACCGTAATTGAATATCAAATTCCAAGGTTTTTGACGTTTGATGATTTCTACATATTGACAATCACCGTAATTAATAGTTTACAATACTACATCCGTTGATAATGCAGTCAAAATAAGATACATGGTGATGATTTTGTGAATGCAACGTTTTCTCGAATAAAGCATGTATGACTCCATGCATATAGCTTGTATCACATATAAGCAAACAGCGGAAGACTTCTAGGAACCTGAGAATAAACATGCTTAAAAGTGTCAACACAAAGGTTAGTGAATTCTTAGTTTTAATGTTGCGCATAATTTGTATATAAAGGTGGATCACAAGATTTCAGTTGTTTCATCCAGAAACGTTTATCAAAATACTCTACAAGATTGAGCACCATGGTAACTAAACTTTAACGTTATAATAAGTACCCTTGTTTTAACATACATGCAACCAACATGTACAATACACGCAATCCAACGTGTACTAAACTCAAATAGTATATGTCAGTTTTGTAGTACAAGCTAGGGTTTCTATACCTGGAACAGACGGGGATGTCAAGCCCTATGGATCCATATACAACTACTCGAACCCACCAGTTCTTATAACTGGCAGTTACTAGTTACTACAGCTAAGGGATTTTCGGTTCAAACTCGGTGTAGAATTTAGTATGTACTTGTATCCATTGCGTTTAAAATAAAGTGCATGTATTCTCAGCCCAAAAATATAGATTGCAAAAGCAATTAAAAAGGGAGCAAATGAAACTCACCTTAGCAGCACATAAATTCATTCATCGAAATGTGACCGAAACTCGGAATGCAAAGTAACCATAGATCTCAACCTAGAGAACATATGTTAGTCAATACATGTCTAACAAGCTAGGTCAGGTCATAGTGTATCACAATCCTAATGCTCGAGACCGACATACAAAAGTCATCTCAAAAGTTAATCTGACACAATATGATCTTTAAATCTATACATGTCTATTAACATAGTATAAGTCTTGATAATTGAACAAATTTATAGTTTATCAAACTCAAAAATATTATTTATTTCAGGAGCTATATTGTATTTGAACTATCATGGCAATCGAACATATTTTATTATTTCACATAGTTTTCCAATACTTGTAAAATCAGATTATAGTGTTTATAAAGCTTTAAACCATGATAAGACAGTCAACTTTGACAATTGATCAACAAAACAAAACGTGCCTTATATAGAAATTCATTTACTCGATTAGTAATATCTAAAAATCAAATTTATCAATCTCATAAACAAGTTGTTTAAATATTAATTGCAGATTCAAAAGCAATTCCAATTAATGTTAATCATAATTCAGTTGACCATAACTTTAAATCCGTTCCTCGAAAACACACGATTTCTAAGTGAAAAGTTATAAATTTTTTGACAGCTTTCCAATGACATGCATATCATATACCTTATATTAATAACATATGTATCAAATTCGTGATTCATCATAAACTATCTAACGAAAAATTAAAGCATACGAGCATGCATAAACATATATACTCGAGCACTAGTGTGACGATCGCTCCAAATCCATATGGACGAACACGTCATTCATCGATTTCATTGCGAGGTATTTGACCTCTATATGATACGTTTTGTAAATATTGCATTCTTTTGAAAAGGCATACCATAAATGAATATTTAAATCAAAGGTTTTCGACATCTAATGATTTCTACATATAGACAATCACCGTAAATAATAGTTTACAATAGTACTTCCATTGACAATGCAGTCAAAATAAGATACATGGTGATGATTTAGTGAATGCAACATTTCCTTGGAAAAAAATTTCATGTAAGACTCCATGCACATAGCTTGTCTAACATATAAGCAAACAGCGGAAGACTTCTAGGGAACCTGAGAATAAACATGCTAACAAGTGTCAACACAAAGGTTGGTGAGTTCAGAGTTTTAATGTTGTGCATAATCTGTATATAAAGGTGGATTACAAGATTTTCAGTTGTTTCATCCAGAAACGTTTATCAAAATATTCTACAAGATTGAGCACCCTGGTAACTAAGCTTTAACGTTATAATAAGTACCCCTGTTTTAACATACATGCAACCAACATGTACAATACACGCAAACCAACGTGTACTAAACTCAAATAGCATACGTCTGTTTTATAGTTAAGGCTAGGGTTTCTATACCTGGAACAGACGGGGATGTCAAGCCCTATGGATCCATATACAACTACTCGCGCCCACCAGTTCTTATAACTGGCAGTTACTAGTTACCAAAGCTAGGGGATATTCAGTTCAAACTCGATGTAGAATTTAGTATGTACTTGTATCCATTGCGTTTAAAATAAAGTGCATGTATTCTCAGCCCAAAAATATATATTGCAAAAGCAATTAAAAAGGGAGCAATGAAACTCACCTTAGCAGCATATAAAGTTGTTCACCAAAATGTGACTGAAACTCGGATTACCAAATAACCATAGATCTCAACCTAGAGAACATATGTTGGTCAATAAATGTCTATCAAACTAGGTCTGGTCATAGTGTATCACAATCCTAATGCTCGAGATCGACATAAAAAAGTTATCCAAAGTCGTTTCAAAAATTCATTTTATCAATCTCGTAAACACGTTGTTTAAATCTTAATTGAAGATTCAAAAGCAATTTCAATTAACGTCAATCATAATTCAGTTGATCATATCTCTTAATCCGTTCATCGAAACTATTCGATATCTAAATGAAAAGTCATTGATTTTTCGCCAGCTTTCCAAAAACATGCATATCATATACCTTTTACCAGTAACATATGTATTTAATTTGTGATTCATCATAAACTGTTTAACGATGAAATTTAGCATACAAGCATGTATAAATATATATACTCGAGCACTAGACATGGATACACAATTAATATATAAAAGATAAAATATGAGTGCTTACATATCAATATTGTAGGAAAGTACGTAGACACAACGGAGATGATAAACACTAGGTTTGACTTGCGTATTGTACCCATGAATATTACCCATAAACTTCATAGCTATAACCCAAAGTTTCTTTAGCTCTATCCCGCTTGAAAACCCATTTTGAAAGTAACACGCTTATGACCTCGTCGTAGTATTTTTTGTATAATACTAATTAATATTACTATTAATATTTCTAATAATAATATTAGAATTAATAATAATAATAATATTAATAATAATAATAATAATAATATTAATAATAATAATAATATAAATATAGAGAGTAGAGATGTGTGTGAAAAACATTCGCAGAAAACTGGAGAATTTATAGTACATTTGCTGAAACTGAACCCCATGCGATCACATGGGTTTTATGCCTATTTCTCATGCGATCGCATGGCCCCAAAATCTAGCTCACAATTTTTTAACTTTTAGCTTGTCGACATATTTTTATATAATATATATAATATATTTAATTTAAATAATTAATTATATATTATATTAAATTCACGTGCATAGTTGACTTGTAATTTTTGTTTTGATAAGTCATACGTCATCACTCGACTCATGTCCTGGTTCCGATTTCTCGAACGCATTTTGTACGCTTAGAAAACTTGCATTTACGTTTCGTGTCACGTACCTTTGTCAAAATATAGCCTTAAATTATCCCTAAACTATACTACTCAAAGTATATATTAAACTTTCGAGTGTTTTGGTCATTTACTTCTATAAATCATTTTCTTGCTATTTGTTAATATATATATAATAACAATTCATTTTATGACCAGTTTAATATTATATTTTATATATTTTTAATATTAATATATACGTTTTAAAATACATATCACAAGTTATTCATATATCTAATTCCAACAGTTAATATTCTTTATTATTGTATGTCTCCAAATTACGTTATTTAAACAAACACTTTACCATTTATTTCGAATATCGTTAAAAATGAACGATTTCCCAAATCAACGTGGACCTCACAACAGAGACTCATAATAATATCATAATCTTTAAGGGACTCAATAAATATCTTTTAATTCAATCGTTTGGCATAATCTTTTAACTCCGTAGTTAAATATATCAATCAGATAATCAAACCAATAAGGTTAATGCACAGTATCGTTTTCATAACACTTTGTTACGTTTTCAAGTTATAGTATATATATGTATCTATTTAAATATATTTGTTCGCGAATCGTTGAGAACAATCGAAGCGTATTTGAATAGTTCAAGAATTTTAGGATTCAACTTCATAGACTTTGCTTATCGTGTCGAAAACATTAAAGATTAAGTTTAAATTTGGTCAGAAATTTCCGGGTCATCACAGTACCTCCTCGTTAATAAAATTTCGTCCCGAAATTTGAGTGAGGTCGTCATGGCTAACAATAAAAATGTTTTCATGACGAATATGTGTTGATAAATAGAATTTTTATCACCGTTGAATAATATGGATAAAAAAAATCCAATTACTCGAAGCGTATGAGGGAAGTTATCGTAATAGAGTGAAATGGAGAATAGAGATTCGTCTTATCTCTTGATGTAGTAACGATTGATTTCCAGAATTTAAGAAATAGAAAATCTTCATAATTTAAATAAGATTTGATTCTTCAGAATTTAAGAAAATTAGGATTTCCTTTGATTAAATGCGTAATCTGCCTCGATTGCTATATCTGATATTTTGCTATAAATTGACCTCTTCCGTTTCATTTATTTTCACCACTCCTATAATCTTCTTCCTTATTTCATACTTACAAAAGATTTGTGAAAATGATTCATCCAGTTCTGATTCTTGATATTTTCTTGGCTATCATATCATTCATTCTTCTTTTTCATCTGCCACCAGAGGAGGTTATTTTCTTCTACTATTACCTTGGGGTTATATTGTTTTTCATTCTCCCGTGTCTTTATATTGCTATACGCATTGATATACACGGTTTGTAATTTCGGGGACGTTTTCGGGCTTTATAATTTTCCATTATATTTCGGAGCTTCATGCTTTCGTTTTCTCTTCCCGACTTTAAGTCAAGTGAATAATGGTCCAAAATTCGTAGGTATGAATTTTGGAATGAACATAATTAATATTCTAAGAAAGAAATGGTAATGGCACAATCTGACTTGTCAAATTACCAGAATACCTCGAAAAAGACCGAATCATCAAGAAAAATATTTTCTTAATATGTTTAGAGGTTAAATAGAATGAAAGAGTTATGTAACATGGTTCACGATGAGGGTATGATCTGTGAACCTTTATCACGTTCCATTAGAAACTCAGCATGACTTACTGTAATATAATCACGTTGATCAAGTGTCATTATATTATACTAATTCATGCTTCAGTTCCCAACACTACTTCAAAACATTCATATTTTAAATTCGAATTTTTCAGAATTTAGAAACTAACACAGTTTCTTTTATGATATAACACAGATAGCGTGAAGAGATGAATGATTTCAAATAAGAATAGTTATGAAAAAATATCTTCAGAAATATGGAGGATATTTATAATGGAAGATACGATGATATCTTAGAATATTTAAGATAAGATGATGATGAAGAATATTGTCCGCAAAGGTTTTAGAATAAGGAGTAAGGTATTCGCTAATGATTTCAGTAGACACTGAATCATTTGGATTCTTTAAAGATAGGTTCAGTCTTTGTGATTTATTCACAGCCTCCTTCATACTTTGCTCAATCTGTTTTCCAGTTCCAAACCTTCTCTTTTTCTCAGCTTTACCACCATACTATTCTTTATCATCAAACTTTTGACTGTTAAGGTCGTTTACCGTTTTTACTGCTTCATCAGCATTTTTCCAAAATTCGGAGAACTAGTTTCGTAGTTTGGGTTGTTTTTCAGAAAATTCACATTTGGAGTATGTAAATCTAGAAGATAGACATTATATGTATATATATAACTATTGGCGTAGGGTTGCTGTGAAATTTAAAATACTGATTGCTAATTCCCGGTAGTTGGTATGGCAATTATTGTTACAAGATGTGGATGAGTACATGATATAGTTTCAATGAGTATAAGGATTTTTCGAAAGGTCAAAGATCAATGAAGTTGTTGGTAAATTTACTGCTAATGTGGTAGAACATAAAAGGTTCCCCGGTAACAATATCGTATATGTCAAGGTTACAAATCTGAAAGGTCAAAATTGACTGGTTGCAAGGGTGATAACACTGGATACCTTGAAAAGGAATTGCAAGGTTATTTTCGGTAAAAACAATGCTAATCAATCACAGATTTTATGTTAAATCTTTACTTAGGTTCTGGGAGATTTCAGGTGCATAACTATATGCACAAATCTTTCTTTTCACAGATAATGTGTGGTTAGATCATCAGCTCTATGTTTCTTAATTGAGGAGTTTACAAGAATCATGAAGGGTTGGAACGCAGATTGTAATCGTCAATATTCATATGATGTTCTAGAATTTTGAATGATACGAATATCTTTCTGGGTTTTATAAATAGAAGTGATGTCCTATCATAGTTTTGAAGTTAAAGTATAGCTTTGAAAGATGTAAAGATCTAAGAATGATGTCACTGTTTCAGAGTTATAACTTGGATTCTGATCCGTCAATATCAGAATATGTAATTCAATTTGTATGAAAAAGATTGTATATCATTGTGAGCATGGTTAATAAATTTGCGAATCAAAGTTGAAGAATGTACAATGTAACATATTAATTGTGAACTTAAATATTTCCCGAGTATTACCTACCCGTTAAAGATTTCACAATTAATACTTTGTACAAAAGAATTTTTATTTTGGTCTTTATGAAAATATATGTATGTATATTTTCTTTAGATGCAATACAGATTTAATGAGTTAATATCATATTAAGCCCATTTGATTTTCAGCTTGACTTAGAAATGAATATTCTCTAAAACATTAGATATCATATAATTTTCGTGGAATATTTCACTAATGAAATCAATACTTCATTATTTATTCTTATTGATATTCCTTGGTATCTATAGGGCGTATGACGTTGATGCTCGTGGTACCGATTATGATGTTGAGATGTGGGATACGGATGTTGTTGTTGGTGGTAATGGTACTGTTGGTGTTGTTGTCTGTGGTACTGTTGATGCCGGTGATTCTGCTGGTGCTTGTAACCTTTGCACCATATTCTCCAAAGCCACTACCCGAGCGCGAAGCTCGTTGACTTCTTCTATTACACCAGAATGATTATCGGTTCGGACGAGCGGATGAATAAGATCCAGAATTTGAGGGAGTGTATGATCATGATGAGATATTCTGGAGATGAGAGAGAAAATGGTATTACAAACAGGTTCGCCGGTAAGTGCTTCAGGTTCTTCCCCAAGAGGGCAGTGTGGTGGATGGAAGGGATCGCCTTCTTCTTGTCTCCAACGATTAAGTAAGCTACGAACCTATCCCCAATTCATCCAGAATAGGTGATGGCTGATTGGTTGATCCATTCCAGTTACACTGTCTTCGGAATTCAGGAGAATATCCATATCGGAATAGCTGTCGGAGTTTAAGGAATTTGAACTAGATGAGGGATCCATCTTGTATAATTAGGGAATTGATTTTTGATATGAATTAGATTATAGAACTTAGATTGATATTCTTCAATACATAATTTACATATGTATATATAATACCAAAATTCCATAAATTACGGAGAAATTTTTGGAAGATGTCAGGAAAAGTTTACAGTAACAGATACGCTAAGATATGAATTTTTGTCTTTACACTATTTATGCAATAAATGCAGAAAAACGTGTCTAGACTTAAGAATGATATGCATGTAATTTTCGACAAGAAATGATAAGCAAAACTTTTAACATGCAGACATGGTCGAAGTCCAGACTTACTGATGCATCCTAACAACTATCAGTTAGACACACTCATGCAAGACCTGGTTCACTAGGACCAACGCTCTGATACCAACTGTGATGATCGCTCCAAATCCATATGGATGAGCACGTCATTCATCGATTTCATTGCGAGGTATTTGACCTCTATATGATACGTTTTGTAAACATTGCATTCTTTTGAAAAGGCATACCATAAATGAATATTTAAATCAAAGGTTTTCGACATCTGATGATTTTTACATATAGACAATCACCGTAAATAATAGTTTACAATAGTACTTCCGTTGACAATGCAGTCAAAATAAGATACATGGTGATGATTTGGTGAATGCAACATTTCCTTGGAAAAATATGCCATGTAAGACTCCATGCACATAGCTTGTCTAACATATAAGCAAACAGCGGAAGACTTCTAGGGAACCTGAGAATAAACATGCTAACAAGTGTCAACACAAAGGTTGGTGAGTTCATAGTTTTAACGTTGCGCATAATCTGTATATAAAGGTGGATTACAAGATTTTCAGTTGTTTCATCCAGAAACATTTATCAAAATATTCTACAAGATTGAGAACCCTGATAACTAAGCTTTAACGTTATAATAAGTACCCATGTTTTAACATACATGCAACCAACATGTACAATACACGCAAACTAACGTGTACTAAACTCAAATAGCATACGTCTGTTTTATAGTTCAGGCTAGGGTTTCTATACCTGGAACAGACGGGGATGTCAAGCCCTATGGATCCATATACAACTACTCGCGCCCACCAGTTCTTATAACTGGCAGTTACTAGTTACCAAAGCTAGGGGATTTTCGGTTCAAACTCGGTGTAGAATTTAGTATGTACTTGTATCCATTGCGTTTAAAATAAAGTGCATGTATTCTCAGCCCAAAAATATATATTGCAAAAGCAATTAAAAAGGGAGCAATGAAACTCACCTTAGCAGCATATAAAGTTGTTCACCAAAATGTGACTGAAACTCGGATTACCAAATAACCGTAGATCTCAACCTAGAGAACATATGTTGGTCAATAAATGTCTATCAAACTAGGTCTGGTCATAGTGTATCACAATCCTAATGCTCGAGATCGACATAAAAAAATTATCCAAAGTCGTTTCAAAAATTCATTTTATCAATCTCGTAAACAAGTTGTTTAAATCTTAATTGCAGATTCAAAAGCAATTTTAATTAACGTCAATCATAATTCAGTTGATCATATCTCTTAATCCGTTCATCAAAACTATTCGATATCTAAATGAAAAGTCATTGATTTTTCGTCAGCTTTCCAAAAACATGCATATCATATACCTTTTACCAGTAACATATGTATTTAATTCGTGATTCATCACAAACTGTTTAACGACGAAATTTAGCATACAAGCATGTATAAATATATATACTCGAGCACTAGACATGGATACACAATTAATATATAAAAGATAAAATATGAGTGCTTACGTATCAATATTGAGACTCAATATTGTAGGAAAGTACGTAGACACAACGGAGATGATAAACACTAGGTTTGACTTGCGAATTGTACCATGAATATTACCCATAACCTTCATAGCTATAACCCAAAGTTTCCTTAGCTCTATCCCGCTTGAAAACCCATTTTGAAAGTAACACGCTTATGACCTCGTCGTAGTATTTTTTGTATAATACTAATTAATATTACTATTAATATTTCTAATAATAATATTAGAATTAATAATAATAATAATATTAATAATAATAATAATAATAATAATAATAATAATAATAATATTAATAATATTAATAATAATAATATAAATATAGAGAGTAGAGATACAGATGTGTGTGAAAAACATTCGCAGAAAACTGAAGAATTTATAGTACATTTGCTAAAACTGAACCCCATGCGATCGCATGGGTTTTATGCCTATTTCTCATGCGATCGCATGGCCCCAAAATCTGGCTCACAATTTTTTTAACTTTTACCTTGTCGACATATTTTTATATAATATATATAATATATTTAATTTAAATAATTAATTATATATTATATTAAATTCACGTGCATAGTTGACTTGTAATTTTTGTTCCGATAAGTCCTACGTCATCACTCGACTCATGTCCCAGTTTTGGTTTCTCGAACGCATTTTCATACGCTTAGAAAACTTGCATTTTACGTTTCGTGTCACGTACCTTTGTCAAAATATAGCCTTAAATTATCCCTAAACTATACTACTCAAAGTATATATTAAACTTTCGAGTGTTTTGGTCATTTACTTCTATAAATCATTGTCTCGCTATTTGTTAATATATATATAATAACAATTCGTTTTATGACCAGTTTAATATTATATTTTATATATTTTCAATATTAATATATACGTTTTAAAATACATATCACAAGTTATTCATATATCTAATTCCAACAGTTAATACTCCTTATTATTGTATGTCTCCAAATTACGTTATTTAAACAATCACTTTACCATTTATTTCGAATATCGTTAAAAATGAACGATTTCCCAAATCAACGTGGACCTCACAACAGAGACTCGTAATAATATCATAATCTTTAAGGGACTCAATAAATAACTTTTAATTCAATCGTTTGGCATAATCTTTTAACTCCGTAGTTAAATATGTCAATTAGATAATCAAACTAATAAGGTTAATGCACAGTATCGTTTTCATAACACTTTGTTACGTTTTCAAGTTATAGTATATATATATATATATATATCTATTTAAATATATTTGTTCGTGAATCGTTGAGAACAATCGAAGCGTATTTGAATAGTTCAAGAATTTTAGGATTCAACTTCATAGACTTTACTTATCGTGTCAAAAACGTTAAAGATTAAGTTTAAATTTGGTCAGAAATTTCCGGATCATCACAACTAGACATGGATACACTATCAATATATAAAAGATAAGATATGAATGCTCACGTATGAATATTGTGATTCAATATTGCAGGAAAGTATGTAGACGCAACGGAGATGATAAACACTAGTTTGACTCACGAGCAATATCATCGAACAATACCCATAACCTCCATAACTATCTCTCTACTTATTAAAGCCGGAGCTTAATTAAGTAATATTCTTTTCAAATAGATGATCTTGGCCATCCATTGTATCTAGAATTTTAAAAATAACCGTTGGATTCAATCTCGAAATAATTATTACATAATACATTTTTCAATTATAATGATAATAACAACAATAACCTCATTTTTAGTTAGATTTACAATTACAACTAATAAAGAAATAATACTTAAATTCAAAATTCAAAAATGGATAATTACATTAACATCATAACTGTAATCGACTATTTGATCCAAGAAATCCGGAATATAATTACAATAATAATCATTATAATTCATTAATGGCATTTATGATATATAGATAAACTATTCTATATTTGTGATGTATTCCAAATTTATCAATGCTACTAATGTTTACACTTTCAATTTTATTCAATTAGTTCAAAAGAAATATGTTCTATTGATACTTATCAACCTTTGATGTCTTCCTATATCTCCATCAACTCTTATTAATTTATGTTTTCAACAACTAATTGAACTACAATATTTTTTACTTTTATAGCTTATTTTTATTATCATTACACATTTATGATGAAAATATATACTGTTAAAGGTTGGTGATGAATCATTCTACAACACCAATGTGTTAGCATAGCTTTATACATAATCCTTATTCATTAAAAACAGTAACGCAGCCAATTGATTTGCATCCAAAAAACATAATTTAATTATAGCAGCCACATTATCGATTATATATTATCTATATACATAATATCATAAAAAGAATTTTGACTGATTCAATTTGCAACAGAGAACTACAAATATGATAAAATTTAATTTTTAAGATTTTCTAGAGATTTTTTAGCAAGTATCAATAATTTCCAACTATGAACATCACAAATTCAGGAAACACTCCGTCAATTGGCGAATTTGAATAAGTCTTCAAAATCACATCCTCAATTATCAATTATCAAATATCAATTTCATTTCAATTATATTATATTTACAACATATTCACCATTTAAAAAAATCCCTCTGATCTTAAATTCCATATACATTCTCATTATGGACCTCTAGAATTATCTTAAATTAGTCACTTTGGCAAATTCATCATGCTCAATCTTCACGAAAATAGTCAAAGATGATTCTATGTCTAATAACAATTCAAAGAAGAAACATGGTAAGTATAAGAAAAAAACAAATATTATCGGAAGAACATGTTGGTTTTGTTGGAGTGTAATCGGTTAAGGTGTGCAAGTCATGTCCCACATAGGAAAAAGAATGAACCAAATGTATGTATATAAGCTTATGGCAACCTCACTCTATCACCAATTGGTTTTAGAGTAATGTGGAACTCATGAGCTTATATGTCGTACATGTTGGTGGACCTGAAACGATCCTACACGTGGTATCAGAGCCGGAGCAAAGAGCAAGTAAACCAGACGCAGGAAGATAAAAGAAAGGGCTTGATTGCAACCTTATAATAGCATGTAGCACGTAGCATGCAGTAGGTAGCAAGATTAACCGATTAAGGGGAGGTAGCAAGATTAGATTAACCGATTAAGGGGAGGTAGCAAGATTAACCGATTAAGGGGGTGATTGTTGGAGTGTAATCGGTTAAGGTGTGCAAGTCATGTCCCACATAGGAAAAAGAATGAACCAAATGTATGTATATAAGTTATGGGAACCTCACTCTATCACCAATTGGTTTTAGAGTAATGTGGAACTCATGAGCTTATATGTCGTACATGTTGGTGGACCTGAAACGATCCTACATATTTTTATGTCATGTTTCTTATATATTATTATGATTTATGTGTTTTATCTTCTATATACTAATATATGTCATTCGTATATCTAACTACCAGGAACAAAAGAAGAAAACAACGAAGGAACAAACTAAACTCGATATACATAAACACAGAAAAGAGGTATTCATTTATAGAGGTTTATACATTGAAAAAAACGAAATAAGCTTTCATACTTATTAGTGTTTACATTATGTTTTGAACTATTTATAAAAGCATAACAGTTCATCGTTCATTTAAATGTTTTGTACTCTTTCTTTTCTTTTTGCACATGATCGTTTGTAAAAAGAATGGGTATTTTTTATTCTATGGTTGAATAAATGTATCAAATATATTGTCAATATGAATGCATTAGATACGTTTAATGGTTAATTGGGTTAGTGTTAAACCTTGAAAAACTAATATAGCTAATGTAAAATTGTAGGAAAAAACACTTTTGCCTCTTTGGTTATCTGATCCATTGAAGTAAAATCGTGTCTCTCTATATTAAGATATTATAAACAATCTATTTACAGGAGGTCACTATGAATAATGTCAGTCGTGGTAAAAAAATTTAAATGAAATTACAATACTACTGTTTTATTGATATCCATTGTTGCTCATGTTTATAATTTGATTATGTTAAAATATAGATCATATTAACTTTGCACAAGAATACATTATTTGGTTTCAAGAACTAGATCAACTGATTATAAGTCTTAGAAAAATTTTAGTGACGTATGTAATGACAAAGATATTGATCTTATAAACTACAATATCTTTAACCATTTTACATTGAATTATTAGTTAGACCAAAAAGTGATGCATCAAAGATCAAGTGTTGAGTATTTTTTTTTTGGATCTTGGATGTCTCATGTAGAACAATTTTTCGCGTAGGTTGGTGAATTTCGATCATCGCATATAGTCATGGTAACTAACTATTACTTTTTTTTTAAATTTTTTTTATCTATATATGTATCCATTTCAAATAAAATAAATACTTATTTTTTTCTTACAGATAACAATGCCCATTTCTCTTTATAATCAATAGGATTTGATTATGTATTTCAATTAATAAGTAACCACGTCATTATCAGTGAACAACATGCAACAAAGATGGATTCGTTGAAATTAGCTGCTCTACAGGAAGAAATGAACATTACGACTGAAATCAAAAATTTGCAGGATACTGTAACTAATTCTTTTTCAGGAAAATCATTTGTTAATGAAGGAGATATTTCTTCTATGAATAATTTCTCAAATTAGATTTCAGAAAATTTAGGGATATTATCTGTTATCAACAACTTTTGTGATCAGGTAACATCTCACTTATCATAGTTTAGATACCTTACTATCAAATTCTAAATTACTTAGGATCTCCAATTGAGTTAAATTTTTCATGTTGTACAGGCAAATGATGTACGTATTTCTGCCTTGAAAAAGTTGCAAGATATACTCACTATAAGACAAAGATCGATGTCATTACTTTCACTTCACTACTACCACAAACGAATGATTTCCTTTAATCACTAATGGGAATCTATACCTATATAATTGATGTTTATTTTTTTTCCCACAGTTAATTTTTTTATTAGATATTTTTGTTTCATGAATGGTATGTTTTTTTTTCTAAACACCATTAGTGCTTATTTCATTTTAAGCATCATAATCATCAAACAATTTTTTAGATTCTTTAATTCTATATATAATTTTATAAAAAAACCCGCGAATTCGCGGGTCTTTGACTAGTAACCCATAATTTCTTTAGCTAAAACCCATTTGAAAACTCATTTTGACATCACTTGAGCATAACCTTGTCATAATATTTTATGTATACTACTAATACTAATTTGGAAATATAACTAGAAATTTTAAAGAGTAATAATATATGTGTGTTACGAGTGATCGATAGATTCATATATATAGTAATATTATAATATAATAATTTGAATAAATATAATAATATAATAATATTAATATCATAATAATAATTTAATAATAATAATAGAAAACGTGGATCATCTAGCCGCCCCACTTGTCTTTTGTCATTTTTTTCGACTCTGTGTTTTCACGAACTGGTATTTCGTGCTCTTTTGCTAATAATTGATGGGTAAAAAAAATATGAATAAAATTCCACATTTTATATTTGAATACATATATTTATTTTGGTCCTAAGCTTTATAAAACTAGTTGTAAAAAGGTTCATAATATAGAGTTTGTACGCGTAGTATGTGTTTTCCTAGTTTTTGACTGGACAAAATTATATAATATAATAATATAAATATAATATAATAATTATAATAATTCGTAACAAGAATCAAAATAAATTTTAAAATTCGTATTTTTTAAATACTTCAGGGGTATTTTATGTAACTTATAATTAATAATTTCTATCATGTCGCTTTCATGTGAATAGTAAATTAATTAATTTCGTTTCATTTACTATTCATATGAATAGTAAATAAATTAATTTCGATTCAACTATTTAAGTTACGTTGTTGTACGTTGTACTTTATAACTTATACATCTTTGATTTAATTACGTTTTTCTTATAATTTAAAAAAATACATCATAAAAAATTAAACGATTATATATGTAAAATTTTTAATTTGAAATTGCATCATTCAATAGTAAATCTTTATCATATCGTATATAAATATTATCCGCATGTTTTCGTATATATATATATATATATATATATATATATATATATATATATATATATATATATATATATATATATATATATATATATATATATATATAATTATCACAAGTTATGACGTTCGTGAATCGTCGAAATTTGGTCGTGGTTAAATGAATGTATGAACACAGTTTAAAATCCTTGAGATTCATCTTAACAAACTTTGCTTATCGTGTCGGAATAATATAAAGATAAAGTTTAAATTTGGCCGGAAATTTCTGGGTTGTCACAGTTCCTACCCGTTAAAGAAATTTCGTCCCGAAATTTGATCGTGGTTGTCATGGCTAACCATAAAAATGTTTTCATGACAAATGTGAGTCGACAAAATAGAGTTTTATCATTTTTGAGTAATATGGATAAAACCATTTGATTTTATGAAAAGTACAAGTGAAGCTATCATAAAAGAGTGAAATGAATAAATGAGGTTTGTTTTAACCGGTGACATAGTCACGGTTGATTTCCGAAATTCAAAGGATTTAGAGAAAATCTACGTAATAAGATTTGGTTCTTCGATAATTAAGGAAATTAAGATCCGCTTTTGTTAGTCCCTAAAGAGCCTAGATCAACGGTTTATGAGTTGATTAGTGGGTTGGAAGTATTAGTTATCAAGAACACATGAGAAAAAGGATAAGATGATTTAGTGTACAAATGGATAACTAGTTACAATAGTTGTGGGGAGGTTGTTTATATATGACAACCTCCCTAGTTACAAAAGATACAAAGTTACCATGGTAAAACAGTAAATACAATACATAACAAAGATAAAACCGTGCGCCACTAATCTATTAAATAAATATATGTCAACAATCTCCCCCTTGGCGTGCGGTTTTCAAAAATATCATCACCTAATCATCAGCTTTGGCTGGCACCTTCTGAGGCCTTTTTCTTTGCTTCTTCCTCAGCTTTCATTGCCTTGATCACGTCACTTCCCGGTGTGTAATTCCTTTCATAGTGTTTGGGAATGATGAACAGTTTGAGGCTGGTGATTTTGTATTCGAACCTTGGCACATATTGTGAGCCTGTGAAGTAGTTTTTCTTTCTGTTGATTCCCAGTGAAGTGTCAAACTGCCTCATGTACAACCTGAATTCAAGAAGTTCATTGATGTGATTTGCCATCTAGTTTGTCATCAGCTTTTGGTAGTTTCAAATGTTTTCTGTTCGTTTGCATATGTCGAAGAACTTTAGTACACGCTTGAGAGTCTCGTCAGAGTATTTTGGCAGCTCAGATTTGCGGATGAAAATTGGCTTTTTGATCTTGTTGCGAAATATGAAACCTTCTTCAGGGGCGTCTAAGCAATAGCAAATCCTAAATGAAGACAAATCAAGATCGCCGATGGTTTGATTTGGTGCGGAGAGCAGAATCTTCTTTTGAATAGATTCGACACCTAGCTGCAGATCATATTGAGAAGCCAGTTTAATTATGCCTTTCATGAACCTTCTCACCCTTTCGATTTTCGTTTTAATAACCCAAGTCTTTCTTATTTTGTTTCTCAACCAATTGTATAGAAATAATACGTTAACCGGATTAGGTTCAATCAGATCATACTCCGAGAACGTGTATTCATGGTCGTTTGAACGAATTACTCTAAAAAAATGGAGTATACACTCTCTTAGATAGTGATCTGCAGAACACACTGTTTATGACGATAATCAGATTCTCTTTCTGGTCTTCCATTTCAAACTCATCACAGTTCTTATAAACCCTCCTTTGGTAACGGTACATTATCAACTTTTCCTTTTCATTGAGAAAATCATAACACCCAATTGGTTTGAACCTTTCAGCTACTGGCACGTTTTTGAGTTTATCTTCACTTACGAAGATCCTATAAGCTTGTTCCTCCAGCCAACAGCCCTGTAATACTTCTTTAGATTGAGGTTCACCAAGTTTGATCGGAAGTGATCTGTGTTTGTTGAATTCTCCATGTTGAGGATCGGATGACGTGGATTGATCAGGAAGAGGTGGAGCGGTTGGTTTGGGAAATCTTGGTGCAGGTTCACCGGTGTATTCCTGAGTGACAAACCGGTCAAATTCATTCAGCTCTTCCTCGTCCGGAGCTTCTAAGTTTACGTAATTTTCTTTAGTGAAAGCTCCTTCAATGACCGTAGTAGGTTGGGGTTTCAAGTTTGTGAAGTATTCTTCCTCTTCTTCTTCTTCTTCTTCTTCTTCAGATTTTGGGATGATAAGCTGTGGTGCGGATGATGATTGTTTCAGACTGAGAGGTGATGGGTTCGACGTCAGGATTTGTGTACACCACCATTGCAAGGGAGGTTTCAGCTGAGGTAACCACTGCTTCGGACATTTCAATTTCGGTTTCAACTTCTTCTTTGACATCAATAAACATAACTTCATCGAAATCATCTTCATCATCAGAGTTGATTGTGATCACGTCATGTCCTTCGGGGGCAACATCATCTTCTTCTACTGTGTAGTCAACCCCTTCGACCATTCCTTCAGGCATGTTAGAGTCATCAAAAATTTCTTTCCCTTTCCTGGAAGAGCTAGGTGGAGTTTGTGTTTGATTGATAGATTGAGTGATATGCACAGTGGATCTTCCTCCGATATTCTCCCCCTCATGTTGGCCGCCGGAATCGGGGTCATCATGTCACCTGGAGGAAGATGGTTGATCAACATGACACGGGATTGGTTCAAGTACTGGTGGATAATTCGGGATGAGCTAAAGAGAGTTGAGAAGACCAAGGATAGCTTTCCTGATGTAGTCACCCTCAGAAAGATTAACTGAGAGAAGATAAACGTGGAATTCATTTTCCCGTTGAATGTACGTGAGATTTGGTTGATGAGTGACAGTCTGGGTGATAGGAGATGATGTCATGATTGGAGGTGATGACGGTGGTGAGGAAGCATTGAGATCAGGTGGTGGTGATGTTAATCATGGTGGTGAAAGAGCCATGGAGATAATTGGTGAGGATGTGATGGATCCTTGCAAAGAAGTGTTAGTGAAAACATCCTGAGATTCTTGATGAAACTCAGTTGTCACCACTGTTGAGCTAGAGAGCTGAGCAGTGAGGCCTGCTGAAATAGGACTTCCAAGCGATCTTAGAGAAGCAATTTTCGGAGATTTTCTAAGCTCTACGCTTGTTGTTGCAGTCTGAGCTATAGACACTGAACGTTTGGTATAGGACTGCACCAAATCCTTGCAAGCGCTAGACACATTTTCAAATTGTTTTTGGCGAATCTCATCTAGAGATGCCGATTCTAACTCATATGAAACAGATGTTTGTGCATCTGAGTGGCTTCCTAATGTTTTTTTTGGGGGGGGGGGGGGGCTAACGTTTTCTTTTTGCCCCATCTCACTCCCGGTCCGCACATCCTCTCTTGATTTTTCAACCCCACCCTCATTTCCATCCTTATCACTCCGATCAATATTGTGAAGAACCTTCTGGAGTTGTTCAGAGGTTACCTGCTTTGGTTTTGATTTTCTTTTAGGCCTATTTTCACCCTCAATTCTTTTCCCCTCAAGTTTTCTTTTCTTTGACCCTCGCTTACTAGACCCCTCACCAGGTGTCCTATCAGCTCCTTGGGCAGGTTTCCCGGGTGGTAGGGGATCCATAGGAGCTCCTATCTCTCTTAAGTAGCTCATTATTCTTGGATCATCTCGTGGTCTGAGATTTAGTAAATGAGCAGGTATGAGTTGAGCTTGAACATTCTTGTTCCCTATTCTCTTTTGAATATATGAGATATATTCCTGCTCTACAAATGGTTCAACCTGATCTATAGAGATAGGTTCTGGAGTTCTGATGCAGTCATCAATGATGCCTGCGAGAATGTTTGCGTAGAATCTCTGAAATTGAATGTATGATGGGGGAGGTGCTGAGTGTATTTCTATCATGCGATCCCAGATAACTCGGCCAAAATCAGCAGTTGGCAGGAACATGATTCCATAGAAGATTTTTAACAAGAAAATGGTGATGTGGTCAGATCCAGTCTGCATCGGGTTGAAACATCGGTTAACAAATGTATACAGTACTGCCCATCGTTGTGCCATACGTTGTTTTTTGAACGCTCTTATCTTTGTGACCTCTCCATCATATCTAAGTTGTTGTACGGCTGCTAACATCTTATTCTCAGAAGGGAATGCATCATATTCAGCTCTTGCAGGGATGCCTAAGAATCTTCTTATGTCAGTTAGAGTGAATGAGACTCTTCGATCAGGGTTTTGAGTGACAAGAAAGGAAAAGGAGTCAGGGGTGTCATCAACAGATGGATGGTAAGTCATGGTGTCTCGCATCAAGAGAAGCTGCCGCTCAGTAGCATGCTCGAACTCAGTGAATACGTTGCGCATTGGGTGGTTTAGTAATATGGGGATCCAGTAGTCACATGGGGTGGGAACATCTTCATCGAAAAATGCATTGTTCGACATTACTGTTGTATCATGAGCATGGTTAGTTAAAACACAGTTCATATGGTGTGTTTGAAAAGGTTGTGTCAAAAACATTTAATTATTTCAATTAATATTTGTCAAAGACAGTTTTAAAACATTTCCAACACTTAGAAAATTTTTGGGCAGAAACACTTTTCGAGCAAGGGAAGGTTTTCAGGCAACAAGGGGTTTTCGAGCATGCACTAGTATTCATTTTCAGACAGGTTTTCAGACACAGCATTTCGAGCAGAGAGTTTTCAGGCACTACACATTTTTCAGGCACACTTTTCAGACAAACATTTTGAGCAGAGAGTTTTCAGTCAGTGCTCAATTTTCATACGTGTTTTTTAGACAAAATATTTCGAGCAGCAAGTTTTCAGTCATTGAACATTTTTTCAGACAGTAAAGGTTTTCAGTCAGAGTACATTTTCGAGCATCAAGGGTTTTCGAGCGCCCGAAAACATGAAGTTTTCGAGCACTCTGTCTGTATGAATACACATTCATCACTTAGCAGAGAAATCAACAAATTAGGCCAAATAGAGTTTTAACGAGTGAAATCTATGATAAACCTAACTCTATCAAAAGCATGAATTAAGGATAGACATCAGATATGATCAGATTTAGTCGTGAACCCTAAAATTGACCCATATTCGAAATTGAAAGGACACAAGCGTCTAACAATGGATTAGAGGAAGTAATCATATTCTATTTATCACAGACAAGAACCCTAAGTCAATTTGTCTTTACAGATTTGCATTAAAGGTACAATTGATCAGTTCAAGTTCTTAGGGTTCGATACCCCTTTGCACAGTAAACAGAGATTAAACAAACTAGCATATAAATCATGGCATTTCTTATATGTTTAGATGATTACAGATTCTATTTAAGTTCCTACGTGACAATGGATTGAATCATAAACACATAAAATAGAAGAAAATACCGATTTTGTTAAGGGAAGGGGGCGATGAACAGTAATGATGATGATGATGGTTCTACAGAGCAAGTGGGTTTTTTGAATTTAAAAGTGAAATTTGAAAGTGATGGGGTCAAAAGTGAATTTTTTTTTATCCTTTTATAGCCACATAATGACCAAAAACAATTTCCAGTCAACCTTGTTCGAGAACCTTTACACTATTGCTCGAAAAGTTTGGATTTCAGACACCAATGCTCGAAAACCTTCAGACATTGAATTTGCTTGAAAACTTTCAAATTTTCGAGCAGGTTTGGATTTTAAAGGGATTTTGGTACATCATGAAAACCTTCAAGAATTTTAAGAAATTCTGTGAAATAATCAAGTTAAAGTTTAAACTTTAATTATTTTTTAAAATTCAATTTTCTCAGGTTTTAATAGTTATTGAGACCAGGAACCATGAGACAGTCATATAGACACATCCTCTTAAGGCAGTCACATGGACACATCCTTCGTCATTTGTTGACTGTGGTGTTGAGGCAGTCATTTAGACAAATCCTCTTGAGGCAGTCACATGGACACATCCTCCATCATTTGTTGACTGGGATTTTGAGGCAGTCATATAGACACATCCTCCCGAGGCAGTCATCAGGACACATCCTCCGTCATTGCTGACATTTTGATGTTAACTCCCCCTAGACAGTTGCCGGTTTCAGGAGAGTTAGTTGAAGAGCGAGTTTTACATTGTTATTTGTGTAAAAGTCAGTTTAGATTTTGAAAATCAAATTAAGATTCCAGGTCTCACACTGTAATTTATGTGAGAGCCATCGTTCTCATCTCCCCCTCAAAATGTGATGCATCAGATTTTGAAAAACACAAAACTCCCCCTAGGCAAGTGCATCACTCCCCCTAGGCACTTGCCAGGTTCCTAAATGGAAAAGAAATCAACCATGCCAATTTTACAAACCAGATTTTTAAATGTGGGTTCATCTAGTGCCTTGGTCAGTAAGTCAGCAAGTTGACTTTTGGTGGATACAAAATACAATTCAACATTCCCTTTTTCAACATGATCCTTAATAAAGTGATAGCGAATGTCAATGTGTTTAGTTTGAGAGTGGTGAACAGGATTGCTAGAGATAGCAATGTCACTCTGAGAGTCGCAGTAGATCGGGATTTTGTGGAATCTGAATCCATAGTCAAGTAGTTGGGACTGCATCCACAGTACTTGGGAGCAACAACTTGCAGCTGCAATGTACTCAGATTTAACAGTGAAAAGAGAGATACAGTTTTGTTTGCGAGAGGACCAGCTGACTAACTTGTGACCTAGGAATTGGAGACCACCAGAGGTGCTTTTCTGATTTACTTGGTCACCACCATGATCAGCATCCGTGAATGCTGTAAGGTTGAAGCCAGTCCCGAAGGGATAGCAGAATCCGAGATTGGGCGTGCCTTTGAGATAGCTAAAGATTCTCATTACAGCCTTGTAGTGAGAATACCTAGGTTTGGCCTGAAAACGGGCACACAGACATACAGCAAACATGATGTCGGGTCTACTAGCAGTGAGATACATCAATGAGCCAATGAGGCTCCTATAGAGAGTTTGATCGAAAGATTGACCATCCTGATCAGCATGTAATGATATGTTGATTGACATTGGAGTGGGGCTAATTTTCATCTCAGGAAAGTTAAACTTTTTGAACATATCAGAAATGTATTTTGATTGACCGATGAAAATCCCCTTTGGAAGTTGTTTAACTTCTAATCCAAGAAAGAAATGGAGTTCTTCGAGCATGCTCATCTCGAACTTGTTCTTCATGTGGTCAGAAAACTCATAGCATAGAGCGGGGGAAGTGGAGCCAAAGATGATGTCATCAACATAGACTTGAATTAACAAGATGTGTTCTTTCTATTTTCTGATGAATAGAGTCGTGTCAATGGTTCCACGTAAGAAGCCGTTCTTGAGAAGAAATGCGGTCAAGGTTTCATACCACGCCCTGGGCGCCTGTTTTAGACCATAAAGAGCCTTGGAAAGGAGATACACGTGGTTGGGGCGTTTGGAGTCTACAAAACCTTCAGGTTGACTGACATAGACCTCTTCTTGAAGAATTCTGTTCAGAAAAGTAGTTTTTACGTCCATTTGATAAACGGTGAACCGCTTGTGAGCAGCATATGAAAGAAATAGATGGATGGCTTCTAATCGAGCCATAGGAGCACATGTTTCGTCGTAGTCAATTCCTTCTTGTTGTCTATATCCTTTTACTACAAGACATGCTTTGTTACGAATGATGATGCCGTGAGGATCCTTCTTATTTTTGAAGATCCACTTGGTGTCAATAATGGTTTTTCCAGATGGACAAGGAACAAGTTCCCATACTTCAAGCCGATCAAATTGATGAATTTCTTCTTGCATGGCTATAGACCAGTCGGAATCTTGGAGGGCCTCAAAGGCAGTTTTAGGTTCAATCGTGCTCAGAAAGCCAGCGAAGAGGCATTCATTGTTGGAAGCCTTGCGAGTGCGGACAGGAGCGTCTGGATCACCAATGATTTGATGAATTGGATGATCCACAGTCCATTTCGTGGAATGTGGAAGAGGTGAAGTAGATCCATCATTAAGAGAGGTGACGGTATGCGAAGAAGATGAGGATCCAGAAAGTTCGGTGTTGTCAGTAGGGAAGGTGGCATTTTCTTCCCACAGAGGAACAAGGGTATCTGCATTTTGTTCGGTGGAAAGTATGGGAGGAGTTGCAGCGTCTAAAGACCTAGTATCTATTTCATTTGAAGGAGTATCTTCACTAGATTCAAGAGGAGATGATTCAACAGCTGGAGGAGGAGAGTTGGAAATGGGAGCGTTGTTTGAGGAAGACACTCCAGTGTCAAGGTCATCTAGAAGAAGAAATTCGGAGGAATTACTTTCATTGGATGGTGATTCGCCCACGACCGCTGGAGTAGAGGAACCGATTGTGATTGATTTGGGGGGATCCGGTTCAGAGGGTTCCGTGGGGTTTGATGACATTGGAGGGATGATGGGTTCAAACAACACATCCAGATCATCAGAGGTGGCCAGTGGAACATGTTGGAAGTGAGGATCAGAATTGAGTCCAGGGCGAGAGCCGTTATGACCAAGCACCATACCAGACATCTCATTAAACTTGACATTGGTGCTTTATTTAATGATTCGAGTTCGACGATTGTAAACACGATATGCCACACGATCTTGAGAGTAGCCAATAAATATTGCTTCATCACCGCGAACATCAAACTTTCCAAGATTGTCCTCATCGTTTAGAACATATCACACACATCCAAATATGCGAAAGTACTTCACATTAGGTCGACGATTGAAAAGAAGTTCATAAGGAGTTTTGTCGAACTGACGATTAACGATGGACCCATTTTGGGTGAAGCACGCAGTGTTGACAGCTTCAGCCCAGAGGGACGGGGGTAGCTTGGAATAAACCAGCATTGTTCTTGCTGCTTCAACAAGGGTGCGATTACATATTTCAACAACTCCATTTTGTTGTGGAGTACAAGCCGCATAGGTTTGATGGGTGATACTGGCATGATCTAGATATGAGTTAAGAACAGAGTTTTGAAATTCCGTGCCGTTATCAGTTCTGAGGATACGTACAAGCTTATTGGTGGATAATTGGATTCTTTTCAGAAAGTCAATGATTATTTTCGGAGTTTCAGAATTACTTTTCAGAAATCTGACCCATGTGTATCGCGAATAGTCATCAACTATCACCAGGATGTACTTTCTTCCACCAAGACTGGAAACACGCATTGGTCCACAAAGGTCCATATGAAGCATATGAAGTGGACTGGAGGTGTTGAATTCGGTTTTTGATTTGTGGGAGGATTTATGAATCTTTCCCATAGTACATGAAGGGCAAACGTGTGTAGTATCGAATGAGATGAGTGGAACACCGTCAACAAGGTTATTGGAGACAAGTTTGTTGAGGTTCTGAGAGTGAAGATGTGACATCCAGTGATGCCACAACCATGAGGTTTCAGAGGAAGCTTTGGAAACCAGGCAGAGTGGTTGTAAGTTAGAAGACATGTTTTTCATGGCAAGAGTGTAGAGAGTGGATTCACGTTTTCCTTCGAGTAGGTTGTCTCCCTCCATGGTTTGGACACAGCACATAGATCTTTCAAAGATCACGTGGAGATCACTGTCACAGAATTGGCTGACACTGAAGAGACAGCACCCAGGCCCTCGAACATAGGACACATGTTTGATGGTCACACCGTTGAACACATAATCTCACCCCTCGATTGTTGCAATTTCATCATTTCCAAAGCGAACAGTACCTAGGAACTTGTTGACATAGTTTGTCAACATTGATTTATCGCCAATCATTTTTCTGGAACAACCAGAGTCTAAATACCAAACACATGCTGGGATAACCTTCAAAACAGGGTTAAGCACAGGTTTTAGGCACCCTAGTTATCTCGGGTTCCTTGTAAGCAGACAGATTCAGAGATTTTAATACATTTGGTTCATCGGAAGATGCATTCAACAAAGTCTGAACATTCATTACAATACACGAATCATGGTTTTGGTGACCAAAATACAGACGTCTTTTACATCTATTACAAATTAATGACCCAGACTGAGAAGCAAGACTTGAGGAAGCTTGGACTATTTCAGTCTTGGGTTTCCATGCTTTCAAAATGCTTTGTTTTGGTTTAGGTCCTGTGAAATTTAAAACACCAAATTTAGACCCAGTTTGAAAACGATTCATGTTTTTAAGTAATGAATGTCTAGCCCTTTGTACTCTTTTGCGACGATTTCGGTTTTGAGTCTTAGTTAATCCATCAGATACCACTTTGCAGCGTAGTTGAGATTTGATAGTTGCGGATGTCTGATGGATTCGGGGTTGTGTTTCAATGGTCTACCACTGTTACTCTGGAAGGAGTTAGAGTGGTTGACATTTCGGTGGACATGAGGGCTGCTTGAACCACCCCTCCTGTCTAGAATAGACGGTGCATGGTGGTTATGGGATTTTCTTGTTGAGTGGTCATACACACCATGTTCTTGGATTATTCTTCGAACAGGGTTGTTTGGATTTCTCATCAAGGATGCGGAATGTGGTGGTTTGGGATCAGCACCCCTTTTAGTGACAATCATCTCTAAACGAGAGCCATGATTAGGGTTTTTTAGGATAGTGACAGTTGGAATGACAGGTTTCCTTGAGTTCACTACAGTAGTGTAAGGAAAACCTTGGTGATGTGGGGGAAGAACTCGTTGAGAATAAGTGGTTACCCATGGTACAAATTTCTCTTACGTTGATTTTGATTCCTTTTGTTGTGAATAGTCTTGTGTTAATGTTGGACCAAAATTCTTTTCAGCTTTTTCAAAATCACGATTCATTAAAACTTTTACTTGTAAATCGATGTTGTCCTTCTTTTCAATAAGAGCAACATGTTTCTTATATCCTTTTAGCTCAAGTTTTAAGTCAACGATTTCTTTCCCGAGAGAATCAGCAAGAACATTTGAGGGTTCTATAAGGTGGCAGGGTGGCGGTTCCTGAGGGGCTTTGGACTTTGAAAACATTTCACAGAAAGTAGTCACTTGACTAGCAATCTGTTTTTGAAGTTCATGCACATCATGAGTAAGTTGATCATTTGTGGTCACATGGAGTGAGATTTGGTGTTGCATGGCTTTTATGATCATCAGAAATTTTCGTTCATTGTCAAAAGAATTCATTTTATTTTCAAAAAGTTCCTTTTCTAAACTGATGATGTATTTTTCTAATACCAGAGTTGGTAAATAGACAACACGTTTTTGACCTTCCGAACTTTCACTTTCATTAAACAAATCAGGTAAGCTTTCATATGAAAATAAGTTTTTCTTTTTCAAATAAAGAGAGTTGATTTTATCATAGATTAGAGCAATTTCTCGTTTCATTTTAGTTGATCTTTTAGCCAATGCTTCCTCAACCTCACTGTGGGATGAAATGTGAGTCGTGCAGGTAGGCTAATCATCAAGTATCTACTATCATACAGACAAGACTCAGCTTTGGCCATATTAGACAAGGTGAGAGGATTTTCAAAGCCTAGGCCTTTGTTCTCACGGAAGGAGTCCTTTGGTCGATTCATGCAAAGGGTTTGATTCGAGATGTGTCCTGCTAAAACAACCTTAGACTATTCGGTCATGTAGAGCTTTTCTTCAAATTAACCTAGACGAGTTTAAAGCTCTAGATTATGTGCAGTAAGTTTAGAGCATTCAGAGGTTTTCTTAGCAAGATCGAAAAGGGGTTCTCTTATCTTTTCTTCTAAGGTATCTAGAAGAGTTTTCTTAGAAGCAGTGAGTTTCTTAATTTCTTTCTCAGCATTGTCTACTTTCTCACTAAGAACTTCATTTCTTAACCTAAAGTATGTTCTTTCTATTCGTAACGGTCTCACACTAGATTCTAGCTCCTTCAATTGTGTTACTTTTTCAGCTAGATCCTTCTGAAGTGTTAGGTATGCATTGTTTGACACTTTGATTTTCAATTTAGCTTTTAACCTATGGTTCTCATTTTGTAGTCCACTAACTTGACTAGCAAGTGATCTAAGGTCCTTACTCATTTTAGCAAAGTTGTTAACATACATATCAGGCAATTCAGGGAGCATTTTATCATGATTGTTAGAAGCAGGTTCATCTCTAATGGACACATTAATTTGGACAGGTGGGTCATTAGGACTTTTAGAGGGTGCTTGCAATGCATCAGAAACACATCCAGAACTATTATTAACAGAGTTATAATATTCATGAATTATGTCGGTGTAAATTTGGACCTTGTAGTGACCTGAACTTTTCCATGTTTATATATATTAATTGAGATTGATATTTACATGATTAAATGTTTCCAACATGTTAAGCAATCAAACTTGTTAAGACTTGATTAATTGAAATAGGTTTCATATAGACAATTGACCACCCAAGTTGACCGGCGATTCACGAACGTTAAAACTTGTAAAAACTATATGATGACATATATATGGATATATATATATATAGTTAACATGATATTATGATAAGTAAACATATCATTAAGTATATTAACAATGAACTACATATGTAAAAACAAGACTACTAACTTAATGATTTTGAAACGAGACATATATGTAACGATTATCTTTGTAACGACATTTAATGTATATATATCATATTAAGATATATTAATACATCATGATATCATGATAATGTAATAATTTAACATCTCATTTGATATAATAAATATTGGGTTAACAACATTTAACAAGATCGTTAACTTAAAGGTTTCAAATCAACACTTACATGTAACGACTAACGATGACTTAACGACTCAGTTAAAATGTATATACATGTAGTGTTTTAATATGTATTCATACACTTTTGAAAGAATTCAAGACAATTATCAAAATACTTCTACTAAACAAAAATGCTTACAATTACATTCTCGTTCAGTTTCATCAACAATTCTACTCGTATGCACCCATATTCGTACACGTACAATACACAGCTTTTAGATGTATGTACTATTGGTATATACATTCCAATGATCAGCTCTTAGCAGCCCATGTGAGTCACCTAACACATGTGGGAACCATCGTTTGGCAACTAGCATGAAATATCTCATAAAATTACAAAAATATGAGTAATCATTCATGACTTATTTACATGAAAACAAAATTACATATCCTTTATATCTAATCCATACACCAACGACCAAAAACACCTAAAAATACTTTCATTCTTCAATTTTATTCATCTAATTGATCTCTCTCAAGTTCTATCTTCAAGTTCTAAGTGTTCTTCATAAATTCTACAAGTTCTAGTTTCATAAAATCAAGAATACTTCCAAGTTTGCTAGCTTACTTCCAATCTTGTAGAGTGATCATCCAACCTCAAGAAATCTTTTTTATTTACAGTAAGATATCTTTATAATACAAGGTAATACTCATATTCAAACTTTGATTCAATTTCTATAACTATAACAATCTTATTTCGAGTGAAAATCTTACTTGAAATTGTTTTCGTGTCATGATTCTGCTTCAAGAACTTTCAAGCCATCCAAGGATCCTTTGAAGCTAGATCTATTTTTCTCATTTTCAGTAGGTTTATCCAAGGAACTTGAGGTAGTAATGATGTTCATAACATCATTCGATTCATACATATAAAGCTATCTTATTCGAAGGTTTAAACTTGTAATCACTAGAACATAGTTTAGTTAATTCTAAACTTGTTCGCAAATAAAAGTTAATCCTTCTAACTTGACTTTTAAAATCAACTAAACACATGTTCTATATCTATATGATATGCTAACTTAATGATTTAAAACCTGGAAACACAAAAAACACCGTAAAACCGGATTTACGCCGTCGTAGTAACACCGCGGGCTGTTTTGGGTTAGTTAATTAAAAACCATGATAAAATATGATTTAAAAGTTGTTATTCTGGGAAAATGATTTTTATTATGAACATGAAACTATATCCAAAAATTATGGTTAAACTCAAAGTGGAAGTATGTTTTCTAAAATGGTCATCTAGACGTCGTTCTTTTGACTGAAATGACTACCTTTACAAAAACGACTTGTAACTTATTTTTCTGACAATAAACCTATACTTTTTCTGTTTAGATTCATAAAATAGAGTTCAATATGAAACCATAGAAATTTGATTCACTCAAAACGGATTTAAAATGAAGAAGTTATGGGTAAAACAAGATTGGATAATTTTTCTCATTTTAGCTACGTGAAAATTGGTAACAAATCTATTCCAACCATAACTTAATCAACTTGTATTGTATATTATGTAATCTTGAGATACCATAGACACGTATACAATGTTTCGACCTATCATGTCGACACATCTATATATATTTCGGAACAACCATAGACACTCAATATGTGAATGTTGGAGTTAGCTATACAGGGTTGAGGTTGATTCCAAAATATATATAGTTTGAGTTGTGATCAATACTGAGATACGTATACACTCGGTCGTAGATTGATTCAAGATAATATTTATCGATTTATTTCTGTACATCTAACTGTGGACAACTAGTTGTAGGTTACTAACGAGGACAGCTGACTTAATAAACTTAAAACATCAAAATATATTAAAAGTGTTGTAAATATATTTTGAAAATACTTTGATATATATGTATATATTGTTATAGGTTCGTGAATCAACCAGTGGCCAAGTCTTACTTCCCGACGAAGTAAAAATCTGTGAAAGTGAGTTATAGTCCCACTTTTAAAATCTAATATTTTTGGGATGAGAATACATGCAGGTTTTATAAATGATTTACAAAATAGACACAAGTACGTGAAACTACATTCTATGATTGAATTATCGAAATCGAATATGCCCCTTTTTATTAAGTCTGGTAATCTAAGAATTAGGGAACAGACACCTTAATTGACGCGAATCCTAAAGATAGATCTATTGGGCCTAACAAACCCCATCCAAAGTACCGGATGCTTTAATATTTTGAAATTTATATCATATCCGAAGGGTGTCCTGGAATGACGGGGATATTCTTATATATGCATCTTGTTAATGTCGGTTACCAGGTGTTCACCATATGAATAATTTTTATCTCTATGTATGGGATGTGTATTGAAATATGAAATCTTGTGGTCTATTGTTACGATTTGATATATATAGGTTAAACCTATAACTCACCAACATTTTTGTTGACGTTTAAAGCATGTTTATTCTCAGGTGAATACTAAGAGCTTCCGCTGTTGCATACTAAAAATAAGGACAAGATTTGGAGTCCATGTTTGTATGATATTGTGTAAAAACTGCATTCAAGAAACTGATTTCGATGTAACATATTTGTATTGTAAACCATTATGTAATGGTCGTGTGTAAACAGGATATTTTAGATTATCATTATTTGATAATCTACGTAAAGCTTTTTAAACCTTTATTTATGAAATAAAGGTTATGGTTTGTTTTAAAAATGAATGCAGTCTTTGAAAAACGTCTCATATAGAGGTCAAAACCTCGCAACGAAATCAATTAATATGGAACGTTTTTAATCAATAAGAACGGGACATTTCAGTTGGTATCCGAGCTTTGGTCTTAGAGAACCAGAAATTTGTATTAGTGTGTCTTATCGAGTTTGTTAGGATGCATTAGTGAGTCTGGACTTCGACCGTGTTTTCTTTAAAAATGATTGCTTAACATTTTTGTTGGAAACTATATATTATTAACATGTGTATATTATGTGATATATTAATCTCTTAACATGTTTGATATTGTGTGATAGATGTCTACCTCTAGCACAAATCCCATTGACTCACCTAATAATAACGAAGAGTCGAATATATATTGGACTGATTCACAAGTTCCCGAAGAAGAACCGGAAGAAGAATCAGAACCGGAAGAAGAATCAGAACCGGAAGAAGAATCAGAACCGGAAGAGGAGGAACCGGAGGAGGAAATAGAACCGGTGGGGGAAATAATAAAACGGTTACGTAAAAGAAAATTCTCAACTAACCGACCAAGGTTAATTATGGTCAATGGTGTTTCCGCCAAAGAAGCAAAATATTGGGAGGATTACCAATTCTCCGATGAATCGGATTCCGATGAGAATTCCGATGATGTTATAGAAATTACCCTAACTGAATTTAAAAAGGCAAAAGAAAATAATAAGGGAAAGTGCATAAAAATAGAGAAATCTAATTCCAACCCCGATGAACTTTATATGTATCGTCAACCCCGAAGCCCTTAAGTTGTAACAATGACCCGGGAACCTCTAAACCACCAGGTTTTTCTAAACCGTTGTGGAAAACGACAGCTCGTATTAGGGGAACATCATATATCCCTAGAAACTTGGCAAAACGAACCAAAACCGAAGAAGAAGAAACGAGCGAGTTGAAATAAGATAGTTGTATTCGTGTGGTGTAATGTATGTAATATAGTGTGCTTATGCTTTATGATATATGTAAAAATTGCTTGTATTAATAAGTATTTTTTTATGAATCTAACTCTTGTCTATTTTACAGTATAAAAACACAAAATGGATAGACAACCCAATATTTTAAGAGACCTACCCGGAGACATGATTGATGAAATCTTGTCTAGAGTCGGTCAGAATTCTTCAGCACAACTATTTACGGCAAAATCAGTTTGTAAGACATTCGAAGAACGTTCCAAGAATGTCTTGGTTTATAAGAGACTTTCGTTTGAAAGATGGGGGATATCACATTGGGAAACCCATAAGTTACGATGTGTTTACTTTGACGCATATATTACGGGGAACCCAAATGCTATTTTACGCAACGGGTTAAAAAATTATTTTGACTCAATGTATCCGAATATAGGACTTCATGATTTAGAAAAAGCGGCTAACATGCAACATAAAGAAGCATGCTATGCTTACGGATTAGTAATGTTCGCTTCTCACCAAAGTGAGAAAAAGAACATCGGGCTACAACTATTAAACAAAACGTTCCCACAAGTGACGGAGTCGGTAATTGGGGTAAGAAATGAGGTTTTTAGGTTATTACGAGACTGTTGGTCATTACGTAACCCTCGTCCCTTTGACAACGTTACAACACGCTGTCTTATCAACGGCCATAACGGTTATGTTCCACAAGACCAAGGATGGGAAGTAGTCCTTGTAAAACCAGAATGCATGACTTGTTTCTGGACGTATGAATTACGTGTCTTTATTGCCTTTGCTGAACGACTTGTGTACTAGCTAGAATTATCTTCACAACTATATTGTATCAAAGTTATTGTGTGCTATATTTCTTGCTTTATGTAAAATAAGCGGTATTGTAAGTTTGTAAAATATTGTATAAAAGTTTGAACGCGAAATATTATTATAATCAATTTTTCATATAGAATTGTAGTAGTTGAATTGTATATTAGCTACTAAGTATGAACTTAACGGGTAGGTACTACCCGAATTTAAACTTATAAAACGCTAATATGAAGAAAAAGCTTTTATAAATGAGTTCATATTATGCTACGAAATACTATTAACTACTCTTAATATTCTGTATGATTAACTTATTCCATTTGACTATTTTGAAGGAAATGGCACCGACTACTCGACACACCGTGAATATGAATGAAGAGGAATTCCGTACTTTTCTAGCTTCAAACATAGCCGCAATACAGGCTGCGCTACATACCAACAATAACCTTGGATCTAGCAGTACAGGAAATCGTGTAGGATGTACCTACAAAGAATTCACTGCCTGCAAACCTTTGGAATTTGATGGAACCGAAGGACCGATCGGATTGAAATGGTGGACCGAGAAGGTCGAATCGGTGTTTGCCATAAGTAAGTGTACTGAAGAGGACAAAGTGAAGTACGTTACGCATACCTTCACAGGTTCTGCGTTAACATGGTGGAATACCTATCTAGAGCAAGTGGGACAAGATGATGCGTACGCACTACCGTGGTCAGCATTCAAGCACTTGATGACAATAAGCTCAAGACAGAACTTAGAGGGTTACGAACCCAAGGATTTGATATTACCACGTACGAAAGATGATTCACAGAATTGTACCTATTGTGTCCGGGAGCGTTCGAAGATGAGGAAGAGAAGATCGACACGTTTGTGAAAGGATTACCGGAAAGAATCCAAGAAGATATAAGTTCACACGAGCCCGACTCCATACAACAGGCATGTAGAATGGCTCACAAACTAGTGAACCAGATTGAGGAAAGAATTAAAGAACAGACGGCTGAAGAGGCCAATGTGAAGCAAGTCAAAAGAAAGTGGGAGGAAAACGGTGATAAGAATCACCAATACAACAACAACAGCAATTACAATAATAATCGCAACAATTATCCCAACAATCGCAACATCAATCGCAACTACAACAAATGGCCCAACAACAACAACAACAACAACAACAACAACAACAGCAACTACAACAATCATCGCAACAACAATAACAACCGCAACAACAACAACAATCAGAAGCAGCTATGCCAAAGGTGTGAAAAGTATCACTCGGGGTTCTGCACCAAATTTTGCAACAAGTGTAAAAGAAATGGTCATAGCGCGGCGAAGTGTGAGGTCTACGGACCAGGGGTTAACAGAACGAAAGGAACAAATGGTGTCGAAACGAGTAATGGCGGAGCAAGTAGTGTCGGAGCAAGTTATGCCAATGTAGTTTGTTATAAATGTGGAAAATCGGGCCACATTATTAGAAATTGCCCGAACCAGGAGAACACGAATGGACAAGGCCGCGGAAGAGTTTTCAATATTAATGCGGCAGAGGCACAGGAAGACCCGGAGCTTGTTACGGGTACGTTTCTTATTGACAATAAATCTGCTTACGTTTTATTTGATTCGGGTGCGGATAGAAGCTATATGAGTAGAGATTTTTGTGCTAAATTAAGTTGTCCATTGACGCCGTTGGATAGTAAATTTTTACTCGAATTAGCAAACGGTAAATTAATTTCAGCAGATAATATATGCCGGAATCGAGAAATTAAACCGGGTAGCGAAATATTTAAGATTGATTTGATACCAGTAGAGTTAGGGAGTTTTGATTTAATAGTTGGCATGGACTGGCTGAAGAAGGTGAAAGCAGAGATCGTATGTTATAAAAATGCAATTCGCATTGTACGAGAAGAAGGAGAACCCTTAATGGTGTACGGAGAAAAGGGCAACATGAAGCTACATCTTATTAGTAATTTGAAGGCACAAAAACTAATAAGAAAAGGTTGCTATGCTGTTCTAGCACACGTCGAGAAAGCACAAACTGAAGAAAAGAGCATCAATGATGTTCCCGTCGCAAAAGAATTTCCCGATGTATTTCCGAAAGAATTACCGGGACTACCTCCACATCGATCTGTTGAATTTCAAATAGATCTTGTACTAGGAGCTGCACCAATAGACTCGCACCCAGCGAGATGAAAGAACTGCAAAGCCAACTGCAAGAACTATTAGAATGTGGTTTCATTCGACCAAGCACATAACCATGGGGAGCTCCTGTTTTGTTTGTCAAGAAGAAGGATGGTACATTTAGGTTGTGTATTGACTACAGAGAGTTGAACAAACTTACCATCAAAAACTGTTATCCACTGCCGAGAATTGACGACTTATTTGATCAACTACAAGGCTCATCAGTTTATTCGAAGATTGATTTACGTTCTGGATATCATCAAATGCGAGTAAAGGAGGATGATATTCCAAAAACTGCTTTTAGGACGCGTTATGGTCATTACGAGTTTATGGTTATGCCGTTTGGATTGACTAACGCACCAGCTGTGTTCATGGACCTTATGAACCGAGTGTGTGGGCCATATCTTGACAAGTTTGTCATTGTTTTCATCGATGACATACTTATTTACTCAAAGAATGATCAAGAGCACGAAGAACATTTGAGAAACGTGCTAGAAGTATTGAGGAAAGAAAAACTGTACGCTAAGTTTTCAAAGTGTGCATTTTGGTTGGAAGAAGTTCAATTCCTCGGTCACATAGTGAACAAAGAAGGTATCCAGGTGGACCCGGCAAAGATCGAAACCGTTGAAAAGTGGGAAACCCCAAAAACTCCGAAGCATATACGTCAATTTTTAGGATTGGCTGGTTACTACAGAAGATTCATCCAAGATTTCTCCAAAATAGCAAAACCCTTGACTGCATTAACGCATAAAGGGAAGAAATTTGAATGGAAGGATGAACAAGAGAAGGCATTTCAATTATTGAAGAAAAATCTAACTACGGCACCTATATTGTCATTGCCTGAAGGGAATGATGATTTTGTGATTTATTGTGACGCATCAAAGCAAGGTCTCGGTTGTGTATTAATGCAACGGACGAAGGTGATTGCTTATGCGTCTAGACAATTGAAGATTCACGAGCAAAATTATACGACGCATGATTTGGAATTAGGCGCGGTTGTTTTTGCATTAAAGACTTGGAGGCACTACTTATATGGGGTCAAAAGTATTATATATACCGACCACAACAGTCTTCAACACATATTTAATCAGAAACAACTGAATATGAGGCAGCGTAGGTGGATTGAATTGTTGAATGATTACGACTTTGAGATTCGTTACCACCCGGGGAAGGCAAATGTGGTAGCCGACGCCTTGAGCAGAAAGGACAGAGAACCCATTCGAGTAAAATCTATGAATATAATGATTCACACTAACTTTACTACTCAAATAAAGGAGGCGCAACAAGGAGTTTTAAAAGAGGGAAATTTAAAGGATGAAATACCCAAAGGATCAGAGAAGCATCTTAATATTCGGGAAGACGGAACCCGGTATAGGGCTGAAAGAATTTGGTTACCAAAATTTGGAGATATGAGAGAAATGGTACTTAGAGAAGCTCATAAAACCAGATACTCAATACATCCTGGAACGGGGAAGATGTACAAGGATCTTAAGAAACATTTTTGGTGGCCAGGTATGAAAGCCGATATTGCTAAATATGTAGGAGAATGTTTGACGTGTTCTAAGGTCAAAGCTGAACATCAGAAACCATCAGGTCTACTACAACAACCTGAAATCCCGAAATAGAAATGGGAAAACATTACCATGGATTTCATTACTAAATTGCCAAGGACTGCAAGTGGTTATGATAATATTTGGGTAATAGTTGATCGTCTCACCAAGTCAGCACACTTCCTACCAATAAGAGAAGATGACAAGATGGAGAAATTAGCACGACTGTATTTGAAGGAAGTCGTCTCCAGACATGGAATACCAATCTCTATTATCTCTGATAGGGATGGCAGATTTATTTCAAGATTCTGGCAGACATTACAGCAAGCATTGGGAACTCGTCTAGACATGAGTACTGCCTATCATCCACAAACTAATGGGCAGAGCGAAAGGACGATACAAACGCTTGAAGACATGCTACAAGCTTGTGTTATTGATTTCGGAAACAGTTGGGATCGACATCTACCGTTAGCAGAATTTTCCTACAACAACAGCTACCATTCAAGCATTGAGATGGCGCCGTTTGAAGCACTTTATGGTAGAAAGTGCAAGTCTTCGATTTGTTGGAGTGAAGTGGGGGATAGATAGATTGCTGGTCCTGAGATAATACAAGAAACTACCGAGAAAATCATCCAAATTCAACAAAGATTGAAAACCGCCCAGAGTCGACAAAAGAGCTACGCGAACAGTAAAAGAAAAGATATAGAGTTTGAAATTGGAGAAATGGTCATGCTTAAGGTTTCACCTTGGAACGGCGTTGTTCGATTTGGTAAACGGGGAAATCCAAGGTACATTGGACCATTCAAGATTATAGATCGTGTTGGACCAGTAGCTTACCAACTGGAGCTACCTCAACAACTCGCGGCTGTACATAACACTTTCCACGTCTCAAATTTGAAGAAATGTTTTGCTAAAGAAGATCTCACTATTCCGTTGGACGAAATCCAAATCAATGAAAAACTTCAATTCATTGAAGAACCCGTCGAAATAATGGATCGTGAGGTTAAGAGACTTAAACAAAACAAGATACCGATTGTTAAGGTTCGATGGAATGCTCGTAGAGGACCCGAGTTCACCTGGGAGCATGAAGATCAGATGAAGAAGAAATACCCGCATCTATTTCCAGAAGATTCGTCAACACCTTCAACAGCTTAAAATTTCAGGACGAAATTTATTTAACGGGTAGGTACTGTAGTGACCCGAACTTTTCCATGTTTATATATATTAATTGAGATTGATATTTACATGATTAAGTGTTTCCAACATGTTAAGCAATCAAACTTGTTAAACTTGATTAATTGAAATAGGTTTCTTATAGACAATTGACCACCCAAGTTGACCGGCGATTCACGAACGTTAAAACTTGTAAAAACTATATGATGACATATATATGGATATATATATATATATATATATATATATATATAGTTAACATGATATTATGATAAGTAAACATATCATTAAGTATATTAACAATGAACTACATATGTAAAAACAAGACTACTAACTTAATGATTTTGAAACGAGACATATATGTAACGATTATCGTTGTAAAGACATTTAATGTATATATATATCATATTAAGATATATTAATAAATCATGATATCATGATAATGTAATAATTTAATATCTCATTTGATATAATAAATATTGGGTTAACAACATTTAACAAGATCGTTAACTTAAAGGTTTCAAATCAACACTTACATGTAACGACTAACGATGACTTAACGACTCAGTTAAAATGTATATACATGTAGTGTTTTAATATGTATTCATACACTTTTGAAAGAATTCAAGACACTTATCAAAATACTTCTACTTAACAAAAATGCTTACAATTACATTCTCGTTCAGTTTCATCAACAATTCTACTCGTATGCACCCGTATTCGTACTCGTACAATACACAGCTTTTAGATGTATGTACTATTGGTATATACACTCCAATGATCAGATCTTAGCAGCCCATGTGAGTCACCTAACACATGTGGGAACCATCATTTGGCAACTAGCATAAAATATCTCATAAAATTACAAAAATATGAGTAATCATCCATGACTTATTTACATGAAAACAAAATTACATATCCTTTATATCTAATCCATACACCAACAACCAAAAACACCTACAAACACTTTCATTCTTCAATTTTCTTCATCTAATTGATCTCTCTCAATTTCTATCTTCAAGTTCTAAGTGTTCTTCATAAATTCTACAAGTTCTAGTTTCATAAAATCAAGAATACTTCCAAGTTTGCTAGCTTACTTCCAATCTTGTAGAGTGATCATCCAACCTCAAGAAATCTTTCTTATTTATAGTAAGATATCTTTCTAATACAAGGTAATACTCATATTCAAACTTTGATTCAATTTCTATAACTATAACAATCTTATTTCGAGTGAAAATCTTACTTGAAATTATTTTCGTGTCATGATTCTGCTTCAAGAACTTTCAAGCCATCCAAGGATCCTTTGAAGCTAGATCTATTTTTATCATTTCCAGTACGTTTATCCAAGGAACTTGAGGTAGTAATGATGTTCATAACATCATTCGATTCATACATATAAAGCTATCTTATTCGAAGGTTTAAACTTGTAATCACTAGAACTTAGTTTAGTTAATTCTAAACTTGTTCGCAAATAAAAGTTAATCCTTCTAAATTGACTTTTAAAATCAACTAAACACATGTTCTATATCTATACGATATGCTAACTTAATGATTTAAAACCTGGAAACACGAAAAACACCGTAAAACCGGATTTACGCCGTCGTAGTAACACCGCGGGCTGTTTTGGGTTAGTTAATTAAAAACTATGATAAACTTTGATTTAAAAGTTGTTATTCTGGGAAAATGATTTTTATTATGAACATGAAACTATATCCAAAAATTATGGTTAAACTCAAAGTGGAAGTATGTTTTCTAAAATGGTCATCTAGACGTCGTCCTTTCGACTGAAATGACTACCTTTACAAAAACGACTTGTAACTTATTTTTCCGACTATAAATCTATACTTTTTCTGTTTAGATTCATAAAATAGAGTTCAATATGAAACCATAGAAATTTGATTCACTCAAAACGGATTTAAAATGAAGAAGTTATGGGTAAAACAAGATTGGATAATTTTTCTCATTTTAGCTACGTGAAAATTGGTAACAAATCTATTCCAACCATAACTTAATCAACTTGTATTGTATATTATGTAATCTTGAGATACCATAGACACGTATACAATGTTTCGACCTATCATGTCGACACATCTATATATATTTCGGAACAACCATAGACACTCTATATGTGAATGTTGGAGTTAGCTATACAGGGTTGAGGTTGATTCCAAAATATATATAGTTTGAGTTGTGATCAATACTGAGATACGTATACACTGGGTCGTAGATTGATTCAAGATAATATTTATCGATTTATTTCTGTACATCTAACTGTGGACAACTAGTTGTAGGTTACTAACGAGGACAACTGACTTAATAAACTTAAAACATCAAAATATATTAAAAGTGTTGTAAATATATTTTGAACATACTTTGATATATATGTATATATTGTTATAGGTTCGTGAATCAACCAGTGACTAAGTCTTACTTCCCGACGAAGTAAAAATCTGTGAAAGTGAGTTATAGTCTCACTTTTAAAATCTAATATTTTTGGGATGAGAATACATGCAGGTTTAATAAATGATTTACAAAATAGACACAAGTACGTGAAACTACATTCTATGATTGAATTATCGAAATCGAATATGCCCCTTTTTATTAAGTCTGGTAATCTAAGAATTAAGGAACAGACACCCTAATTGACGCGAATCCTAAAGATAGATCTATTGGGCCTAACAAACCCCATCCAAAGTACCGGATGCTTTAGTACTTCGAAATTTATATCATATTCGAAGGGTGTCCCGGAATGATGGGGATATTCTTATATATGCATCTTGTTAATGTCGGTTACCAAGTGTTCACCATATGAATGATTTTTATCTCTATGTATGGGATGTGTATTGAAATATGAAATCTTGTGGTCTATTGTTACGATTTGATATATATAGGTTAAACCTATAACTCACCAACATTTTTGTTGACGTTTAAAGCATGTTTATTCTCAGGTGAATACTAAGAGCTTCCGCTGTTGCATACTAAAAATAAGGACAAGATTTGGAGTCCATATTTGTATGATATTGTGTAAAAACTGCATTCAAGAAACTGATTTCGATGTAACATATTTGTATTGTAAACCATTATGTAATGGTCATGTGTAAACAGGATATTTTAGATTATCATTATTTGATAATCTACGTAAAGTTTTTAAACCTTTATTTATGAAATAAAGGTTATGGTTTGTTTTAAAAATGAATGCAGTCTTTGAAAAATGTCTCATATAGAGGTCAAAACCTCGCAACGAAATCAATTAATATGGAACGTTTTTAATCAATAAGAACGGGACATTTCATACCTCTTCCTCGTCATCGGAAGAAACATTGTCAGGAGCACAGTTCATGTTGGTGAGTTTCACTACATTAGCTCGTTCGGGCTCCTGTTCACTGTCTGACCAGTTTAGCCAAACATCATCTGAGGCTTTGAGGACCTTCCCCTTTTCGGCATCTTGGGCGAGCAACATCTTTTTCTTGTAGTACTCGGCATCCTTTTGTTTGGGTAGTCTGCATTCTCGTGCAAAGTGACCTATTTTACCACAGTTGAAACAAACATTATTGGGGTCCTTGTTGTCAGGAGCCCGGTATTGAGTGGTTGAGGTTTCGGGTTTTTTGTAGTATGACGAGCTGGATGAGGTTCGATTGTTGTGGTTTTTGCTAAAACCTCCAGATGATCTCCTGAGATTCAGTTGCTTGCTGAACATTGTGGCAGCCTTGACGAGATCTCGATGTTCTTCATCAACATCAGAGTATGTGTCCTCATCAGATGAAATGGTTTGTTTTGCTTTGAGTGAGTTGGAGCAGTTGGAGGGGGTTTTGGTGGAGCTTTTGTTAACAAACAGAGCCATAGGATCACTGGTTTCAGTGAGGTTAGATTTAGGGTTTTGGGCGGCTAGAACATGTGATGCCCCGTACAAAACCCTCGTGTACGAATCATCAACAACAGGATCATTACAAGGTCAAACACTATATGCTATTTCAAAATACGTTTGCATTCAAGATAAAAGGTGACGTCATAACTAACGTCGAATGTTTTACATCGAAAGTATGCTCCTATGAATAGAGCAAAGATAATAGTACATGACCCTTAGGTCGTTACAAATCATAGTTCCAAATGTAATTAAGTTTGAATGCAAGATAAAGTAGTTCATGCGGTGATAACACTAGAGCAGCGGGTGTCTATGGCAAGACTAGTACACAGCGGAAGCAACCTTAAGCACCTGAGAAAAACATGCTTAAAAACGTCAACACAAAGGTTGGTGAGCTATAGTTTAAGTATAACAGTATGTAAGGTAGGCCACGAGATTTCAGTGCTACAAAGAGCGTTTCAAAACAGTATGATAAAGTATATGCTTAACCGTGGGCACTTGGTAACTAACTTAACATTTATACCCCCTGAAAGTACACTTGGCAAGTGCGTATGTATACGCAGTATTAAACACCCATTAAATGCTAGCGCTACTAGCCCGAGTGGGGATGTCAAACCCTATGGATCCATATCTAAGATTCGCGTTCACCGGTTCAAAAACCAATGACTAAACGTTACCGAGCTAAAGGGAATGTTTCTTCCATTATATAACTCACACATATATAAAGTTTAAGTACTCGTGCCTAGTATGTAAAATATAAAATCCGCATGTATTCTCAGTTCCCAAAATAAGTTAAAGTAAAAAGGGAATGCTATAACTCACAATGATAAAGTAGCGGTAAAGTAAGACTCGGAAAATAAGCAAGTGTGTAGGTTCGGAAAGTCCTCAACCTAAGTCAAATAGTACTAAGTTAGTAAATCATCCCAATAGGTTTAAATGTATGTAAATAAGGTCTTAAAGGTCATCATCATTCATCATCAAACAAAAGGTGTAAGGTAAGTTTCGTTCATGAAAAGAGTTTAAAACAAAGGCTGAGTTCGGCCAGTCACCACGGCCTCTATACCTACTGAAATAAGGTAAGACCAGTGGCCATAGCTCCGTATATGAGTTCTTTAGTTGTGGTAAAAATCCCAGAAGCAAACTCATCTTCGTTTGACCGTGACGACGGTCTAAGTGCGAGTAGGTCAGAATTTTCTGCACAACGTTAAAAGGACATATGGACGATCGGAGGGCCATAAATCCTAAACCGTAACTCAGATTAAGACGAGTCCTAAATGAAAAATTATCTACTCGAACAGAGCTATCTGAAAATCATCTTTACAGTAGCCCAGGTCGTACGGGTCAGACACAGTAAAACAGTAGGTTCCGGGAGTTCTTGGTACTCAATGCTAATCACGGTTCTCATCCTTGATGCATATAGCTTCAAGTGTACAACTCGTTGATGGGTTTACATCATCTCTACCAAGTTTTGACCATCATAACCCAAATGCAAGTCTAAGATGTGTAGCACAACACAATCAAGTGTTGCAAGTGTTTTGATAAACCAAAGTTACATCAAAGTCTTAGATTTAACACATACATGAAATATAAAAGAAATGTAGAACTTCAAACTTGAAAATAAACTAACTAATCAAGATCTTAAGATGTAGAACATAGTTCTTAGTTTGATCTTGAAGATCCAAGACTCAAAAGTCTAGATCTAACATAAGTGTACAAAGTTATAATTAAAGAAAGCTTACTTACATGTTCTTGAACTTTTAAAGTTAACTTTTATTCAAGATAAATGAGATCAAAGTTAACTAGTAACACTTGACCAATTTTAACCAACAAACATGAATTTAAAGTGCATAATATAAGGAAATAAACTAAGTAAACTAGTAACTAGTTCATGGGTTGTTCATACTTTAAAGATTCAAACCAAAGTTTGATCTTTAAGATAGTAAACTTTAAAGTTTACTAACATGAATTACAAGTATGCTTTCACAACACATGAACTTAAATCTTTTTAAAACAACAAGTGTAGAACATAACTAGAAAGCTTATGTTCTTGTTTGTTCTTGTAAATACAAGATAAGATGAAGAATAAACTAAAGAGTTTGATTCTTGTTAACTAGTAAGAAAATAATAACAACTACAAGTAAGTAAGTAAACAATAATCAAGTAAACAACAACAAGTAACAAAAGATGATGATGATTTGAGTACTTGGTCACGGTTTTTAGCAAGAGAAAGGAAGAGGATTTTGTTCATGTTACTTACAAGAATGTAGAGAAAATTGAGAGAGAAATGAATTGCAAGTATTGTGTGTTTTTGGATATGAGAGAATACAAGTGAACTAGTAATACAAAAGTGAAGCCAAAAACTCCCTCTTTGGCCATGTAGGCCGACGGTTTGGAGGAGAGAAGGGGGGAGTGGATTACACACTAGTCTCATGCAAGTAAAGCCTTAAAAAGTTGGATATAAGAGGTAGTTTTATGGGAAAGATGTGGTAACTAGATTCTTATGTAAAAACTAGCTAGTTACATCATTAAGTAATACTTACACATGAAAGACAGGGGCTAATGAATCCATTTAAGATGTAGGGTGGGCTTATAAGCCCAATATCATGAGTTCATAATATTAACAAGGCCCAAGTTCAAGTATTTAACAAGTCAATCCAATTAAAGCCCAAGTAACTAACTAATAATCATAGTTAATTAAAATGATTAATAAAATTTAATCATGAACGTAAATAATACTTGAAAATATTATTCTTGCAATTTTCGTGTGTCACAAAGACGTTTCGGGCAATTAAAGTCAAGTACGGGCAATCATGGCAACATGTAAATGTAATAACATACATTTGTTTAATCACAAGTATTAATAATAATAATTATTAATAATTAACGTTGGAAAATCCAGGGTCGTTACATTACCCACCTGTTAAAGAAAATTTCATCCCAAAATTTTAAGCTGAGGTAGATGGAGGAGTCGGGAAAAGGTGAGGATACTTTTGCATCATTTGATCCTCTCGCTCCCAGGTAAACTCAGGTCCTCATTTGGCATTCCATCGTACTCGGACGATCGGAATCTTGTTGCGTTTCAAAGTTTTGATCTCACGATCCATAATTTCAACAGGTTCTTCCACAAAGTGGAGTTTGTCATCAATTATAAGTTCTTCAAGTGGTATGATGAGTTCGTGTGCAGCAAGACACTTCTTCAAGTTTGACACGTGGAAGGTAGGATGAACTGAGCTCAATTGTGCTGGTAGATCCAAACAGTATGTAACGGGTCCAACACGTTCCAAGATTTCAAAAGGGCCAATGTATCGTGGGTTTAACTTTCCACGTTTTCCAAAATAGATCACACCTTTCCAAGGTGTAACCTTCAACATTACACGATCACCAACGTTGAATTCAAAGTCTTTACATTTAAGATCGGCATAACTCTTTTGACAATCCCGGGCAGTCTTAAGTCTAGCTTGAATCTGAGCAATCTTCTCCGTAGTTTCATGGACTACCTCGGGTCCGGTGATTTTCTTTTCGCCTACTTCGGCCTAACAAATAGGAGATCGGCACTTACAGCCATACAATGCTTCAAAAGGTGCGGCATTAATGCTTGAGTGATAACTGTTGTTGTACGAGAATTCGGCTAACGGCAAATGCCTTTCCCAAGCCTTTCCAAAATCAATGACACATGCACGCAGCATGTCCTCCAAAGTCTGAATTGTGCGTTCACTTTGCCCGTTAGTCTGAGGGTGATAAGTAGTACTCATGTCAAGATGAGTTCCCATGGCTTCTTGCAAAGAACACCAAAATCAAGAAGCAAAACGGGGATCGCGATCGGAGATGATCGATAAAGGCACACCGTGACGAGAAACAACCTCTTTAATGTAAAGTTGAGCAAGTCTCTCCATCGTATCTATTTCTTTCATCACTAAGAAATGTGCAGATTTAGTAAGGCGGTCAACAATAACCCAAATGGTATCGTATCCGCCCACCGTCTTTGGCAGCTTGGTAATGAAATCCATTGTGATCCTTTCCCACTTCCATTGTGGGATTTCCAGTTGTTGGAGTAACCCAGAAGGTCTCTGATGCTCGGCTTTAACCTTCGAGCAAGTCAAACACTTACCAACATAAGTCGCAACTTCCTTCTTAAGATTCGGCCACCAATACTGTTCTTTAAGGTTGTGGTACATCTTGCCCGCTCCGGGGTGAATCGAATATCTTGATTTGTGTGCTTCATCAAGTATAAGGTTCCGTAGATCTCCATAAAGAGGTACCCAAATTCTTCCGGCATAACATCGGAGTCCAGATTCCCTAACCTCGAATCGAGAGACAAGTATGTTCAAATGTTCATGAGTTATATTCTCCTTCTTGAGAGCCTCATCTTGGGCTACTCTGATCTGGTTGTTGAGGTTCGAATAAATGGTGATATTTAGAGCCCTAACACGAAGAGGTGTCGTCCTCTCCTTTCGGCTTAAAGCGTCAGCTACAACATTGGCCTTGCCAGGATGATAGCGAAGTTCACAATCGTAGTCGTTCAGCATCTCAATCCATTGACGCTGTCTCATATTCAGTTGTTTCTGATCAAAGATGTGCTGGAGGCTCTTGTGGTCGGTGAAAATAGTGCTCTTAGTTCTATACAAATAGTGTCTCCACAATTTGAGCGCAAATACAACGGCTCCAAGTTCAAGATCGTAAGTAGTGTAGTTCCGCTCGTGAATCTTCAATTGTCAGGAGGCATAAGTGATAACCTTTGATTGTTGCATCAGTACACAACCAAAACCACTCTTCGATGCATCACAATAAACGACGAAATCGTTACTGCCTTCAGGAAGAGATAGGATAGGTGCGGTGGTTAACTTCTTCTTCAGAGTTTGGAATGCTGATTCGTGTGCGGGTTCCCAAATAAACTTCTTGCCTTTGTGAGTCAGTGCGGTTAAAGGACTCGTAATCAGAGAGAAACCTTCGATAAACCTTCGGTAATAATCGGCGAGACCTAGGAATTGGCGAATATGCGTCGGAGTAGTGGAGGTCTCCTACTTGCTGATAGCTTCAATCTTGGTGGGATCAACTTTGATACCCTGGTCACTCACAACATGACCCAGAAATTGAACTTCCTTCAACCAAAATTCACACTTGGAGAATTTGGCGTAAAGTTGCTCTTGCCTCAAAAGTTCAAGTACTAGTCGGAGGTGTTGCTCATGCTCTTCTTCGGTCTTGGAGTAGATGAGGATATCATCTATGAAGACGATAACAAACTTATCCAGGTACGGCTTGCAGACACGATTCATAAGATCCATGAACACGACAGGTGCATTGGTTAATCCGAATGGCATCACGATAAACTCATAATGACCATAATGAGTTCTAAATGCAGTCTTCATTACATCGCTTTCTTTCACCCTCAACTGGTGATAGCCGGATCGCAAATCGATCTTGGAGTAAATGCTCGATCCTTGTAGTTGGTCAAAAAGATCGTCAATGCGGGGAAGAGGATACCGATTCTTGATCGTTAATTTATTGAGTTCACGGTAGTCGATATACATACGGAAAGATCCATCCTTCTTCTTCACAAACAGAACAGGTGCGCCCCAAGGCGAGAAACTTGGTTGGATAAATCCATGGTCTAACAGTTCTTGTAGTTAACTCTGTAATTCTTGCATCTCGGAAGGTGCGAGTCTATAAGGTGCGTGAGCTACAGGTGCAGCTCCTGGCATTAAGTCGATCTGAAACTCTACTGCTCTCGGCGGCAGTAATCCAGGCAATTCTTCAGGAAAGACATCGGAAAATTCGTTCACAATTCGAACGTTGTTCACATTCTTCACCTCGGTTTCTACCATTTTCACATGCGCTAGGACAGCAAGACGTCCCTTCTTCATGATATTTTGCACTTTCACGCAACTAATGAGGTTCGGCTTCGAGGTACATCTCTCTCCGTAGATGATCAGTGGCTCACCGTCTCCTTGTGGTATACGAAGAGCTTTATCTCCACAAATAATATCGGCCCTTATCTTGCTCAACCAATCCATACCGACGATCACGTCAAAACTTCCCAGTTTGATGGGTATCAAATCGATTTCGAAATCTGCACCAGCTATGTTGATAATAGCTCCTCGACTAATATGGTCAACTTTCTCAAGTTTTCCATTGGTGACCTCGACAAGCATACTCTCTTTTAAAGGGACTAATGACCAATTTATCTTATCGCAAAAGTGTCTACATACATAACTTCTATCGGCACCAGTATCAAATAGGACAGAAGCTAAAAGATTGTTGATAGTGAATATACCTGTCACCAAGTCGGGGTTATCTCGGGCGTCCCTTGCATTAACGTTGAAAGCTCTACCTCGCAGTGGTCCGCCGTCTTTTCTTTTGTTAGGGCACGCATTTCTGAAATGGCCCGTCTGTCCGCATTCGTAGCACTTTTTCAGTCCATTGGTATTCGGCTTCCCATTCAAAGTGGTGACCTTGCAGTCCTTCCCGATATGCCCAGTCCGTTAGAACTTTTCACAAACAACGTTACAATACCCAGTATGGTGCTTATAGAACCGCTTGCATTGTGGTAAGGTTCCCTTGTAGTTCGGGTTTGAGTTGGTGTTCGGATTGGGATTTCCACCGTTGTTGTTTCCCCTAAAACCCTCATGTTGTTTCGTCGGGTTTTGCTCATAGGTCCTTCCCCTGTTGTTATCCCATTTGTACTTCTCACTACTACCTGCTTCAGACTTAGCCTTCTCCGATTCATCGATGATTATTCGATTCATTAAAGTATGCGCCATGCGCATCGCTTCCGGGACATTTGGTGGCTTGGATGAGGTGACGTTTCCCTTAATGCTCTTAGGAAGTCCTCAGAAGTATCTTTCCATTCGCTTGAATTCCGGGGTGACCATTGTCGGACACATCAGGGCTAATTCCAAAAATCTCCTATTGTAACCATCAAGGTCGTTCCCAACGGCCTTTACCTGCATAAATTCCATTTCCATCTTTTGTATCTCGGTTCTCGAACAATACTCCTCAATCATGGCACACTTAAATTCTTCCCATGGCGTAGCATACGCCTCATCAATGCCTTGTGCCTATGCCATTGTGTTCCACCACGTGAGCGCGCCGTCAGACAGCGTGCAAGAAGCAAATTTGGTTTTGCAGTCCTCCGAACAGTTACTAACTCGGAATACTGATTCTAGCTTTTCGAACCATCTAGTGAGACCAACCGGTCCCTCAGTGCCGCTGAAGTTATGTGGTTTACAGCTCTAAAATTCCTTGTAAGTACACCCATTTCGAGCGGGTGGGATAACCGGTGGTGGCAGACCTTGAGGGTTCCTTTCCGCTAGGGCTGTGGTGACTCGTTCGTTAATCATCTCTTCAATCTGAGCAGCGGTAGGTGTTTATGTTGATCGTCCGTTGGCCATGATGTTCTAAACAAAAATTTTGACTCAAGTCAAAATCCAGTATTCAAATAATAATAATACAGTATATAGTAACCAACATGGAATCAAAACATCACATGTTATTAAATAACGCATCTAGGTACAAATACCACAGAATCATCGTACAGTAATGTAAATAGAACATCGTGCAAGAATTAAATAACGCAAAGTTCCATTCATTAATAATAATAATAAGTTTCATACATCTGAATAAGTCCGTACAATACATAAGTGAAACATAAAACTACAACTAGATTACATAATGAAATCTAAATACAAAAGCCCTACGGTGAAGGTGGGTGTAGGATGTCCAATACATGGGACATTTGGTCCTCGAGCTCAGTAACTCGGGCTCGGAGGATCCCCACCTCCCTTGTCAATTCTTCAATAGCGGGAGATGGTGGGGCAGGCGGTGCTGGCGGTGCAGGTGGTGCGGGTGGTGCCAGTGGTGCAGATGTAGATGGTCTGACTCCAGAAATAGTCAGTACGTAACGGGGTGCCTTACACACGAGTGGGTCGGCAGGGTACGGCACAAGCCGCTTACGGGCAGTAACCCTACGACGCCGATCGAATGCGTCAGTGAATGCTCGTCCTCCGTTGATCCCCGGAATAATAGTACCGTCGAAGTGATACCGCTTCTTCGGCAGGGTGGAGGGTGGCTGTACAGGTGCATCAGGGTCCTCCTCATCGGAGTCATCATCACTCGAGTCGTCTGTGGATGAGTCATCGGATGAAGAATCAGCAGATGATGGGTCGTCCGAATCATGTGGTGGTGACTGCACGGGCGGCCCTCCTTGGGCGGCTATCATCTGTCTGTACCTAGCGGGTCCGATCGGAATGAGACGTCCATCAGGGGCGCGTCGGCACCAATGGCGATACCGGTTACGGAACGGACCTTCCCCGAACTCCGCGGGAATCACAATCTCACCGGAGCGGGGCTGTGATCCTGAGGGTCTGGGGGCAGATGGAGCTGGAATCTTCGAAGGGTCCTGGGCTCTGCTAGAAGTAACCACTGGGGCAGGCGCCTGGCTGCTAGTCCCGGAAGATGAAGCACCGGGGTCACTCGTGGGTAGCGGGATCGGTGTGTCGGCATCAGCAGCAGGTGGGGTGGCTGACGAGTCTGAACTGCCCAAAATGATAGCAGGTGGAGTATCCAACATCTGAACAAGAAAAATAAATTTTTCCATGTCAGTAAGTCATAAAGCAAGCACGTATTAGGCCAACAGTCTAAATCATGTGTAACAGTAAGTAGCATGGCAATAACGACAAGTATCATGCAATCGAAAGCAGATAATAGCATGCAGTAGTGAAATCATGTAATAGCATACGGCATATAGTAGTAAAAGTAAGCAGCAGCATGCAGTAAGTTCAGCGAAAACAAGTAAACTAGCAAGTTGTAGATTAGTCCTATTAGTGAATCCTACTCGGGTCGGTCTTAGACTCACTAATGCAGCCTAATTCCCTACAACCAATGCTCTGATACCAAATGTGATGCCCCATACAAAACATCGTGTACGAATCATCAACAACAGGATCATTACAAGGTCAAACACTATATGCTATTTCAAAATACGTTTGCATTCAAGATAAAAGGTGATGTCATAACTAACGTCGAATGTTTTACACCGAAAGTATGCTCCTATGAATAGAGCAAAGATAATAGTACATGACCCTTAGGTCATTACAAATCATAGTTCCAAATGTAATTAAGTTTGAATGCAAGATAAAGTAGTTCATGCGGTGATAACACTAGAGCAGCGGGTGTCTACGGCAAGACTAGTACACAGCGTAAGCAACCTTAAGCACCTGAGAAAATATGCTTAAAATGTCAACACAAAGGTTGGTGAGCTATAGTTTAAGTATAACAGTATGTAAGGTAGGCCACGAGATTTCAGTGCTACAAAGAGCGTTTCAAAACAGTATGATAAAGTATATGCTTAACCGTGGGCATTTGGTAACTAACTTAACGTTTATACCCCCTGAAAGTACACTTGGCAAGTGCGTATGTATACGAAGTATTAAACACCCGTTAAATACTAGCGCTACTAGTCCGAGTGGGGATGTCAAACCCTATGGATCCATATCTAAGATTCGCGTTCACCGGTTCAAAAACCAATGACTAAACGTTACCGAGCTAAAGGGAATGTTTCTGCCGTTATATAACCCACACATATATAAAGTTTAAGTACTCGTGCCTAGTATGTAAAACATAAAATCCGCATGTATTCTCAGTTCCCAAAATAAGTTAAAGTAAAAAGGGAATGCTATAACTCACAATGATAAAGTAGCGGTAAAGTAAGACTCGGGAAATAAGCAAGTGTGTAGGTCCGAAAAGTCCTCAACCTAAGTCAAATAGTACTAAGTCAGTAAATCATCCCAATAGGTTTAAATGTATGTAAATAAGGTCTTAAAGGTCATCATCATTCATCATCAAATAAAAGGTGTAAGGTAAGTTTCGTTCATGAAAAGAGTTTAAAACAAAGGCTGAGTTCGGCCAGTCACCACGGCCTCTATACCTACTGAAATAAGGTAAGACCAGTGGCCATGGCTCCGTATATGAGTTCTTTAGTTGTGATAAAAATCCCAGAAGCAAACTCGTCTTCGTTTGACCGTGACGACGGTCTAAGTGCGAGTAGGTCAGAATTTTCTGCACAACGTTAAAAGGACATATGGACGATCGGAGGGCCATAAATCCTAAACCGTAACTCAGATTAAGACGAGTCCTAAATGAAAAATTATCTACTCGAACAGAGCTATCTGAAAATCATCTTTACAGTAGCCCAGGTCGTACGGGTCAGACACAGAAACAGTAAAACAGTAGGTTCCGGGAGTTCTTGGTACTCGATGCTAATCACGGTTCTCATCCTTGATGCATATAGCTTCAAGTGTACAACTCGTTGATGTGTTTACATCATCTCTACCAAGTTTTGACCATCATAACCCAAATGCAAGTCTAAGATGTGTAGCACAACACAATCAAGTGTTGCAAGTGTTTTTATAAACCAAAGTTACATCAAAGTCTTAGATTTAACACATACATGAAATATAAAAGAAATGTAGAACTTCAAACTTGAAAATAAACTAACTAATCAAGATCTTAAGATATAGAACATAGTTCTTAGTTTGATCTTGAAGATCCAAGACTCAAAAGTCTAGATCTAACATAAGTGTACAAAGTTATAATTAAAGAAAGCTTACTTACATGTTCTTGAACTTTTAAAGTTAACTTTTATTCAAGATAAATGAGATCAAAGTTAACTAGTAACACTTGACCAATTTTAACCAACAAACATGAATTTAAAGTGCATAATATAAGGAAATAAACTAAGTAAACTAGTAACTAGTTCACGGGTTGTTCATACTTTAAAGATTCAAACCAAAGTTTGATCTTTAAGATAGTAAACTTTAAAGTTTACTAACATGAATTACAAGTATGCTTTCACAACACATGAACTTAAATCTTTTTAAAACAACAAGTGTAGAACATAACTAGAAAGCTTATGTTCTTGTTTGTTCTTGTAAATACAAGATAAGATGAAGAATAAACTAAAGAGTTTGATTCTTGTTAACTAGTAAGAAAATAATAACAACTACAAGTAAGTAAGTAAGTAAACAATAATCAAGTAAACAACAACAGGTAACAAAATATGATGATGATTTGAGTACTTGGTCACGGTTTTTAGCAAGAGAAAGGAAGAGGATTTTGTTCATGTTACTTACAAGAATGTAGAGAAAATTGAGAGAGAAATGAATTGCAAGTATTGTGTGTTTTTGGAAATGAGAGAATACAAGTGAACTAGTAATACAAAAGTGAAGCCAAAAACTCCCTCCTTGGCCATGTAGGCTGACGGTTTGGAGGAGAGAAGGGGGGAGTGGATTACACACTAGTCTCATGCAAGTAAAGCCTTAAAAAGTTGGATATAAGAGGTAGTTTTATGGGAAAGATGTGGTAACTAGATTCTTATGTAAAAACTAGCTAGTTACATCATTAAGTAATACTTACACATGAAAGACATGGGCTAATGAATCCATTTAAGATGTAGGGTGGGCTTATAAGCCCAATATCATGAGTTCATAACATTAACAAGGCCCAAGTTCAAGTATTTAACAAGTCAATCCAATTAAAGCCCAAGTAACTAACTAATAACCATAGTTAATTAAAATGATTAATAAAATTTAATCATGAACGTAAATAATACTTGAAAATATTATTCTTGCAAGTTTCGTGTGTCACAAAGACGTTTCGGGCAATTAAAGTCAAGTACGGGCAATCATGGCAACATGTTCATGTAATAACATACATTTGTTTAATCACAAGTATTAATAATAATAATTATTAATAATTAACGTTGGAAAATCCAGGGTCGTTACAGAACATCAGGTTGATGATTCATTAGTTTCCCTACAACTTCATGGATGTTGTACTTCTTGGTGTTTTTGGAGGCACGAAAGTTTTTTCCGTATGGTGTCCAGGTGGCATTTAGTTTCTTCAGAAATTTCATGTTCAGCTCATGATTTTCCTTTTTCATTCCAACCTTCTTTAGCTCATTAATGACTTCACAGAAATGCCTGTAGCAGTCCTTTAGAGGTTCATCAAGTTTCTGAAAGTAGTCCTCATACATTGCGAGAGCTATGTCAAGTTTTGTCTGATCGGATTGGCTGTATCCTTCCTGTTGACGGGTGATTTCATCTAGAAGTTCTTTTCCAGATTTCAGAGAGCTGACGGACTTGTACATGTCATGAGGAAGGGCTTGCATGATAATGGACCTGGAATCGATATCGGCTTGAGCTCTCTTGGCTTCTTCACCCTGGAGTTCATAGGGTTTTAGAACCGCGCCGGTGTCAGGGTGAAGTGAGATCTTAGGTCCATTGAGAAATGATTCCCAGAGGTATTTGGTTTGTTCTCCTTTTCCATCGATGAAGTTGTCAAACCTTCGTTTCCATTCGTCAAATAGTCCCTCGAACAGCATGGGAGGACGGGTATCCGAGCCCAGGACCAAAGCATCACAGTTTGCAGTAGCCATCTTAACTAGTAGTGTAAACTGAGTGGTGCAAAAGAGAGGAATTTTAATAAGAGATTAGTAAGAGGATGAGTTTGAGTGTAGAGAATCACTTGTGTAATCAGAGTGAAATTAGGGTTTTGGTGTAAAACCACTTGTATAAGTCAAGTGGTTTTTGAGCAAAGCCAAACTTCAAGTTAGACTATGTTTTCGAGCAGCAACAAAGTAGTAAAGAAAGGGAGGTTTTCGAGCAGGACAGTTATGGAAGCAAGATCCTAGGTTTTCTAGCAGGTAAGATAATAGAGCACTAGAAAAGTTTTAGAGCAGGCAATGTATTCGAGCAGTTAAGGTATTCGAGCACATAGCTAGTTCTAGAGCACCTAAATTTTCGAGCAGATAACTAGGGTTTCAAACAAAACCAAGCTTTCAAAATAGGGTGGTTTTCGAGCAAAGCCAGGTTCTCTGGAAACTAAGTTTTCGAGCACAATGAGACAAAATTTAAGATTTTCGAGTTGCAAAAGTTTTTCGTGCAAGGTTTTAGGGTAGTAAAAATCACTGTTTTCAGTCAATCTTTTAATATTGAACACAATTTTTCGAGCAAATACTCAAATTACACACTGTTCTCGAGCAAAGATCACACTTATCACAATTTTTTCGAGCAATTTGACTGAATAGCACTTAATTCAGTTTGTTTAAGTTCAAGTTGTTTGACTTTTAAGAGAGAGAGAGTACCAATTCACATGAACACTTACACAAAAGTACAAGCTTATGCATAAAAGGACAAGTCCTTTGTCCTCTATGACACAAATCAAGGGATTATGTCAAGGACATGTCCTTTTTACACCTAAAACTATTGGGTAATAGAAATTTTGGTGGGTATTGACTACAAGTCCAAAGTTTGGAGCCAAAACTGACTCCACACTTGGGAAAGTGAACAGGTTTTTAGAGCAAAAACCTTATGGTTTCACTGTAGTGATACTACCCTGGGAGGTTTTCGAGCAGTCTCAAACCCAGAAGGGGTTTCGAGCACCTGTTCTGGGAAAAACTTAAGCAATTCTTAAGAAGATTTAGCAGAGTTTAAGGACAAATTAGCAATGAATCATGTAACTTTAGGACCTTTAATTAACCTTAACATGAGTGGAGTGCAAAATTTTAAGTACTTTTTGAGTAAATCATGTAAAATGGTGATAAAATCATCATATCTCAGTCATGGCAGCAGAAACATGAGCATATGGGCATTGAATATGAACCAAGTACATGAGCTAAGCACTAAATTACCAGAAAACTTCATGAATTACATACCATTTTGACATACATCTCTTTTTCCTAAGGTAGAAACATGTTAAACATACTTCATCATACGAGAAACATGACACAGATTAGGGTCAAAAGAACTTTTTCGTGCATAAAATAATTTTAGAACAAGTTAATCAGAGATATAGCATGCATATTTTAGAACATGTTAAGCATTTAACACAGATTTCAAGCAGAAAGATAGATATACTTAACAAACAACAACCAATTTCATTACTAAATGAAGATAAATCGTGATACCTCAACCGAAAACACCAAACACTCCAAAACACTAGTCTAAGAGCTTCAATCCTTGGATCTACAAGAAAGATAGCAAGTCCCGCTCTGATACCAATTGTTAGTCCTTAAAAAAGCCTAGATCGACGGTTTATGAGTTGATTAGTGGGTTCGAAGTATTAGTTATCAAGAACACATGAGAGAAAGGATTAGATGATTTAGTGTACAAATGGATAACTAGTTACAATAGTTGTGGGGAGGTTGTTTATATATGACAACCTCCCTAGTTACAAAAGATACAAAGTTACCATGGTAAAACAGTAAATACAATACATAACAAAGATAAAACCGTGCGACACTAATCTATTACATAAATATATGTCAACAGCTTTAATTAAATGCGATAATCTGTTTTTGATTGCTCTGTCGGATATGTCACTATAAATCCATTCTCTTCGTTTTCTTATTTTCACAACTCACACCCTCTATTCTTTCTCCTTTAATTCATAATTTGAATCATTCGTCAATATGCTACATCCAGTTCTGATCCTTGATATACTCTTAACTTTCATATCTGTCATTCTTCTCTTTCATCTACCACCGGAGGATTTTATTTATTTTTATTATTACCTTGGGGTTATAGTAATTTTAATTCTCCCGTGCCTTTACGTGGCAATACGTATTGATATGCACGGTTTGTAATTTATGTGTTGTTGTCGAGCTTTATACTTTCTTTTATATCCAAGAGTTCCATACTTTTGTCTCCTCTTCCCGACTTCAAGTCAAGCGAATAATGGTCCAGAATTCGTAGGTATGGATTTTGAAATGAACATAGTTAATGTTCTAAGAAGGATATTGTAATGGCACGATTTTGATTTGTCAAATTACCAGAATATCCGGAAAAGACCGAATCATCAAGAAAACTATTTTCTTGATATATTTAGAGTTTAAGTAGAATACAAGAGTCGTGTAACATGGTACATGATGACGTTATGATCTGTGAATCATCACGTTTCATCTAGAAACTCAGCATGACTTACTGTAATATAATCACGTTGATCAAGTGTCATTATATTATATTAATTCATGCTTCAGTTTCCATCACTACTTTAAAAACATACATAATTTGAACTCGAAGGTTTACAGAATATAGAAACTAAACAGTTTCCTTTATGATGTACTATAGATAACACGAAGAGATAAATGATTTTAGATAAGAGTAATTATGCAAATATCTTCAGAAATATCGAGGATATTTATAATGAAAGATATGATAATATCTTAGAATATCTAAGATCAGAGGATGATGAAGAATATTATCCGCAAAGGTTTTAAAGTAAGGAGTAAGGTATTCGCTAAAGACTTCAGCAGACACCGAATCATTTGGATTCTTTGAAGGCAGATTTAGTCGTTGTGATTTGTCCACAGCCACCTTCATGGTTTGCTCAATTCGTTTTCTAGTTCCAAACCTTCTCTTTTTCTGAGCTTTGCCAACACACTATTCTTTATCATCAAACTTTTGACTGTTAAGGTCGTTTAAGGTTTTTGCTGCTTCATCATCATTTTTCCAAAAATTCAAAGAACTAGTTCGCAGTTTAGGGTATTTTTCAGAAACTTCACATTCGAAGTGTGTAAGTCTAGGAAATAGACGTTATATGTACATATATAACTGTTGGCGTAGATTTGATGGAACATTCGAGAATAATGATTGAAGCTTTTTGGTATGACAATTATCGTTACAAGATGCAGATGAATACATGATAGGGTTTCAATGAATATAATGATTTTTCGGAAAGTTAAAGATCAATAAAGTTGTTGATAGTTTTACTGCTAATGTGGTGGGATATAAACGGTTCCCCGGTAACGATGACTAAGGGCAAACTTATATCAAGGTTATAATGAGGCTTATTCGAATGAAAAATCGAAGTTGATTTGCTGGAGGTGTGACAAAACTTGCTACTTTGAAAAAGAATTGCAAAGTTATTTTCGGTAATAATAATGTCAAAGGATCTAGCACAGTTTTGAATTCAAAGTATGGTTTTGTAAGATGTGAAAATCTAATAGTTATATTTTCTTTTAAATCTTGACTCGGATTCTGATCTGTCAAAAATCAGAATGTGTAATCGAATTTGTATGAAAATGGTTGTTATGATTCTTATGGAAGAATATATATCGCTGTGAATGTAGTGAGTATAGTTAACGATTCTTGAATCAAAATTGAAGAATGTACAGTGTAACATATTAATTGTGAACTTAAATATTTCCCGGGTATTACCTACCCGTTAAAAATTTCACAAGTAACATTTTGTACAGAAGAATTTTACTACAGTCTTTATGAAAATATATGTATGTATATTTTCTTCAGATATAATACAGATTTAATGAGTTAATATCATATTAAGCTCATTTTATTTTCGGATGGATTAGAAACGAATAATCTCTAAAACATTAAAGATTTCATAATCTTCGCGGAGTATTTCACTAATGTAATCAATACTTCATTATTCAGTTTTATTGATATTTTCTCAGTGAATCATGTTGGTGCTCATGGAACTCTTGCTAAGTTCGCAAGGTACGAATGATGTTTTCTGGAAAGTTTCGAGTACATTGAAAATGAAAGTGTAAAATCAAACGTATAATTGAATAATACACTTAGTTTTTTTTTATGAGAAGGAATTCATTGAATTTGAAACAGAGATTGTAGTCAACGATGGTCATGTCGTTAATGAAGGATGTACATCATTGCATATTAGTAATATGAATTAACTGAGTAGTACCTACCAGTTAAGATTCACACGTAATAGCTTAGTACGAAAAGATTTATTTTGATTTCAAAATTCATATATATAAAATATACATATAATTTATTCAGGAAAAATGAGTTAATACTTCATAACTCGTTGATACAATATACGCGTTGTTGATTTGTAATGATATTGGTGATTATGGAATTGGCGGAGCTTGTAGTGCTACAAGTTTTACCGGTGTTGGTGATACACACGGTACTATTGATGCTGCTGGTAAAACAAGTCTAGCTTGTAAATCGTGCACCATTTCGGTCAGGGTTTCTACTCTTTCCTCTATCGTTTCGGTCCACTCATCTGATTTGCAGTTACGGCTGGAATAGATAATCTCTAAGACTTTAGAGATTACATAATTGCCGCAGAATATTTCTCCAATGAAGTTATGAATCAATCCTTCATCGGTTATTGTTGTTGGTACTCCTTGGTATCTATGGTGAGTATTACGTTGATGCTCGTGGAACAAATTGTGATGTTGAGGTGTGGGATGCGGAGGTTGTTGTTGGTGGTGGTAATGGTACTGTTGGTGTTGATGATGGTGGTACTGTTGATGCCGGTGATGTTGTTGGTGCTTGTAACCTTTGCACCATATTCTCCAAAGCCAATACTCGAGCGCGAAGCTCGTTGACTTCTTCTACTATACCGGGATGATTGGCGGTTCGCATGAGCAGATGAATAAGATCCAGAATTTGTGATAGTATATAATCATGACTTGATACTCTGGAGATGAGAGAGAAAATGGTATAACGAACAGGTTTGCCGGTAAGTGCTTCAGGTTCTTCGCCAAGAGGGGAATGTGGTGGATGGAAGGGATCACCTTCTTCTTATCTCTAATGATTAAGTAGGCTACGAACCCATCCCCAACTCATCCAGAATAAATGATGGCTAATTGGTTGATCCATCACACTGCTTTCGGAGCTCGAGTGGTAATCCATGTTGGAATAGTTGTCGGAATCTAAGGAATTTGAACTAGATACTTGATCCATATAATCAGGGAATTGATTTTTGATATGAAATAGATTATAGGACTTAGATTGGTATTCTTCAACACATAATTTACATATGTATATATAATACCAAAATCCCATAATTTACGGAGAAATTTTCGGAAAATGTCAGGAAAAGTTTACAGTAACAGATACGCTAAGATATGAATTTTGTCTATACACTATTCATGCAATAAATGCAGGCAAACGTGTCTAGACTTAAGAATGATAAGCATGTAATTTCTGACAAGAAATGATAAGCAAAACTCGTTAAAAACAGATACGATCATAGTCCAGACTCACTAATGCATCCTAACAATTACCAGTTAAACACACTAATGCAAATTCTGGTTCCCTATGACCTCAAGCTCTGATACCAATTGTGATGATCCTTCCAAATCCATTTGGACGAATACATCATTCATCGATTTCACAGTGAAGTACTGACCTCTACATGATACGTTTTGTAAACATTGCATTCTTTAGAAAAGACACACCATAATTGAATATCAAATTCCAAGGTTTTTGACGTTTGATGATATCTACATATTGACAATCACCGTAATTAATAGTTTACAATACTACATCCGTTGATAATGCCGTCAAAATAAGATACATGGTGATGATTTTGTGAATGCAACGTTTTCTCGAATAAACCATGTATGACTCCATGCACATAGCTTGTATCACATATAAGCAAACAGCAGAAGACTTCTAGAAACCTGAGAATAAACATGCTTAAAAGTGTCAACACAAAGGTTGGTGAGTTCATAGTTTTAATGTTGCGCATAATCTGTATATAAAGGTGGATCACAAGATTTCAGTTGTTTCATCCAGAAACGTTTATCAAAATATTCTACAAGATTGAGCACCCTAGTAACTAAACTTTAACGTTATAATAAGTACCCCTGTTTTAACATACATACAACCAACATGTACAATACATGCAATCCAACGTGTACTAAACTCAAATAGTATACGTCTGTTTTATAGTTCAAGCTAGGGTTTCTATACCTGGAACAGACGGGGATGTCAAGCCATATGGATCCATATACAACTACTCGCGCCCACCAGTTCTTATAACTGGCAGTTACTAGTTACCACAGCTAAGGGTTTTTTGGTTCAAACTCGGTGTAGAATTTAGTATGTACTTGTATCCATTGCGTTTAAAATAAAGTGCATGTATTCTCAGCCCAAAAATATAGATTGCAAAAGCAATTAAAAAGGGAGCAAATGAAACTCACCTTAGCAGCACATAAATTCATTCATCGAAATGTGATCGAAACTCGGAATGCAGAGTAACCATAGATCTCAACCTAGAGAACATATGTTGGTCAATACATGTCTAACAAGCTAGGTCAGGTCATAGTGTATCACAATCCTAATGCTCGAGACCGACATACAAAAGTCATCTCAAAAGTTAATCTGACACAATATGATCTTTAAATCTATACATGTCTATTAACATAGTATAAGTCTTGATAATTGAACGAATTTATAGTTTATCAAACTCAAAATATTATTTATTTCAGGAGCTATATTGTATTTGAACTATCATGGCAATCGAACATATTTTATTATTTCACATAGTTTTCCAATACTTGTAAAATCAGATTATAGTGTTTATAAAGCTTTAAAACATGATAAGACAGTCAACTTTGACAATTGATCAACAAAACTGTGACGACCCGGAAATTTCTGACCAAATTTAAACTTTATCTTTAAATGATTTAATATTTTCGACACGATAAGCAAAGTCTGTAAAGTTGAGTCTGAAGTTTTGGAACTATATTCATGTAATCAATTATTCTTTGACTGTTCTCGAAGATTCACGAACAATATATATATATAACTTAATGTGTATGTGTGTGTGTGTGTGTGTGTGTATATATATATATATATATATATATATATATATATATATATATATATATATATATATATATGATTTCAAGTTATTTAGTAAATGATAGTAACATTCGATTATTGATTCGATTGATATTTAGATAAGTTAACTAAAACGTTTAAGATGAACCAGTAAAACACTAATTTGCTACAGTATTTTCGAATTGCTACAGTACCCGAAAAGCTACAGTGTTTTCGAAAAGCACTATTTGCTACAGTAAAAAAACTTTGCTACAGTACCTTTGCTACAGTAAAACACTATTTTAAAATGAAAATGTATATATGTATATGTATATACTATGAGACGATGATTTATAGAAGCAAATAACCAAAACACTTAATTAATTAAAGCTACACTTCGAGTGACATAGTTTATCAATGATTAAGTTTAATTTTTGATAAAGGTACACGTCGCGTAACGAAAAGTACTGGTTTTCTAAGCGTACGAAAATGCATTCGAGAAACCGGAACCGGGACATAAGTCGAGTGACAACGTACGAGTCATCGGAATGAAAATTACAAGTCAACTATGCACGTGAATTTAATATAATATATAATTAATTATATAAATTAAATATATTATATATAATTAAATAATATGTCGACGAACTAGCAAACAAACAATTGAGCTGTAAAACCAACCCATGCGATCACATGGGAATTGGTCATGGGAGCCATGCGATCGCATGGTGACCCTGGACAGAACCTATCTATAAAAGCTCGATGATCCTGCTCGATTCATTCATATATTTCATCTATCTCTCTCGTACACACACACACACACACATATATATATATATATATATATATATATATTTATTATTATTATTATTATTATTATTATTATTATTATTATTATTATTATTATTATTATTATTAAAGATTAATATTATTATTATTAATCTTATTATTATTAGTATTTGTATATCGTTATTATTAGTATTATACATAAAATAATACGACGGAGTCATGAGCGAATTATTTCAAAACAAGCTTTTCGAACGGGATAGAGCTAAGGAAATTATGGGTTATAGCTATGGAGGTTATGGGTGTAGTTCGGGAGTATAGCTCGTGAGTCAAACCTAGTGTTTATCATCTTCGTTGCGTCTACGTACTTTCCTGCAATATTGAATCACAATATTGATACGTGAGCATTCATATCTTATCTTTTATATATTAATTGTGTATCCATGTCTAGTGCTCGAGTTTATATGTTTATGCATGCTTGTATACTAAATTTTGTCGTTAAACAGTTTATGATGAATCACGATTTAAATACATATATTACTGATAAAAGGTATATGATATGCATGTTTTTGGAAAGCTGACGAAAAATCAATAATTTTCATTTAGAAATCGTGTAATATCGGTTAAACGAATTAAAAGATATGTTCAACTGAATTATGATTGATATTAATTAAAATTGCTTTTGAATCTGCAATTAATATTTAAACAACTTGTATGTAAGATTGATAAATTGGATTTTTGAATATTACTAGCCGAGTAAATGAATCCTTATATAAGGCACATATTGTATTGTTGAACAATTGTCAAAATTGATTATTTTATCATATTTTAAAGCCTTATAAAAACTATAGTCTAGTTTTACAAGAATTGGGAAACTATGTGAAATGTTAAAATATTTCGATTATCATAATCATTCAACTATAGTATTGAATCAGATTGACTTTTCGAAATGACTTTTGATAACTTTTGTATGTCAATCTTGAGCATTAGGATTATGATACACTATTACCTGACTTAGCTTGATAGACATTTATTGACCAACATATGTTCTCTAGGTTGAGATCTACGGTTATTTGGTAATCTGAGTTTCAGTCACATTTTGGTGAACGACTTTATATGCTGCTAAGGTGAGTTTCATTTTCTCCCTTTTTAATTGCTTTTGAAATCTATATTTTTGGACTGAGAATACATGCACTATATTTTAAACGCAATGGATACAAGTACATACTAAATTCTACACCGAGTTTGAACCGAAAATTCCTTAGCTTTGGTAACTAGTAACTGCCGGTTATAAGAACTGGTGGGCGCGAGTAGTTATATATGGATCCATAGGGCTTGACATCCCCGTCTGTTCCGGGTATAGAAACCCTAGCCTGAACTATAAAACAGAAGTATACTATTTGAGTTTAGTACACGTTGGATTGCGTGTATTGTACATGTTGGTTGCATGTATGTTAAAACAGGGGTACTTATTATAACGTTAAAGCTTAGTTACCAGGGTACTCAATCTTGTAGAATATTTTGATAAACGTTTCTGGATGAAACAACTGAAATCTTGTGATCCACCTTTATTTACAGATTATGCGAAACATTAAAACTATGAACTCACTAACCTTTGTGTTGACACTTGTTAGCATGTTTATTCTCAGGTTCCCTAGAAGTCTTTCGATGTTTGCTTATATGTTATACAAGATATGTGCATGGAGTCATACATGCTTTATTCGAGAAAACGTTGCATTCACAAATCATCACCATCTATCTTATTTTGACTGCATTGTCAATAGAAATATTATTGTAAACTATTATATTACGGTGATTGTCTATATGTAGAAATCATCAGATGTCGAAAACCTTTGATTTAAATATTCATTTATGGTGTGCCTTTTCAAAAGAATGTAATGTTTACAAAACGTATCATATAGAGGTCAAATACCTCGCAATGAAATCGATGAATGACGTGTTCGTCCAAGTGGATTTGGAGCGATCGTCACAAAAACAAAACGTGCCTTATATAGAAATTCATTTACTCGATTAGTAATATCTAAAAATCCAATTTATCAATCTCATAAACAAGTTATTTAAATATTAATTACAGATTCAAAAGCAATTCCAATTAATATTAATCATAATTCAGTTGACCATAACTTTTAATCCGTTCCTCGAAAACACACGATTTCTAAATGAAAAGTTATAAATTTTTTGACAGCTTTCCAATGACATGCATATCATATACCTTATATTAATAACATATGTATCAAATTCGTGATTCATCAGAAACTATCTAATGAAAAATTAAAGCATACGAGCATGCATAAACATATATACTCGAGCACTTGACATGGATACACTATCAATATATAAAAAGTTAAGATATGAATGCTCACGTATGAATATTGTGATTCAATATTGCAGAAAAGTACGTAGACGCAACGGATATGATAAACACTAGTTTGACTCACGAGCAATATCCTCGAACAATACCCATAACCTCCATAACTATAACCCATAATTTCTTTAGCTAAACCCCATTTGAAACTCATTTTGACATCACTTGAGCATAACCTTGTCGTAATATTTTATGTATACTACTAATACTAATTTGGAAATATAACTAGAAATTTTAAAGAGTAATAATATATGTGTGTTACGAGTGATCGATAGATTCATATATATAGTAATATTATAATATAATGATTTAAATAAATATAATAATATTAATATAATAATAATAATTTAATAATAATAATAAAAAACGTGGATCATCTAGCCGCCCCACTTGTCTTTTGTCATTTTTTTTGACTCCGTGTTTTCACGAACTGGTATTTCGTGCTCTTTTGCTAATAATTGACGGGTAAAAAATATTATGAATAAAATTCCACATTTTATATTTGAATACATATATTTTTTTTGGTCTTAAGCTTAATAAAACTAGTTGTAAAAAGGTTCGTAATATAGAGTTTGTACGCGTAGTATGTGTTTTCCTAGTTTTTGACTGGACAAAATTATATAATATAATAATATAAATATAATATAATAATTATAATAATTCGTAACAAGAATCAAAATAAATATTAAAAGTCGTATTTTTTAAATACTTCATGGATATTTTATGTAACTTATAATTAATAATTTCTATCATGTTGCTTTCATGTGAATAGTAAATTAATTAATTTCATTTCATTTACTATTCATATGAATAGTAAATGAATTAATTTCGATTCAACTATTTAAGTTACATTGTTGTACGTTGTGCTTTATAACTTGTACATCTTTGATTTAATTGCGTTTTTCTTATAATTTAAAAAAATACATCATAAAAAATTAAACGATTATATACGTAAAATTTTTAATTTGAAATTGCATCATTCAATAGTAAATCTTTATCATATCGTATATAAATATTATTTGCATGTTTTCATATATATATATATATATATATATATAATTATCACAAGTTATGACGTTCGTGAATCGTCAAAATTTGGTCGTGGTTAAATGAATGTATGAACACAGTTTAAAATCCTTGAGATTCATCTTAACAAACTTTGCTTATCGTGTCGGAATAATATAAAGATAAAGTTTAAATTTGGTCGGAAATTTCTGGGTTGTCACAACTGTTGTATGATGGATTGCTTAAGCTTAATCTGTATATAGATTCCATTTACTTAGCGGTGCGCTAATCCCCCACATTCCTCCCCCTGCAGGTTTAGCTACTGCTGATGGGATCGGGCATTGATGTAGAAGATATGTTTGACTTGCAACTCTGATGTAGACTTTTGTAACCATGTCTGTAATAACGTAACACCGTTTGATAAAGTAAACTTAATTAAGTAATTTTTGTACTAATGTAATTACGTTGTGATTTTATTAAATAAGACTTCCGCTGTGTTATAAAAAAATGGTTGGTGTTACAAGTTGGTATCAGAGCATAGGTTTAACAGCAAGTACATGCGTGCATCTTGTTCTCAAACCTTGAGTGGAGTCAAACATGTATGTGGGTGGGGATAAGTGAATGCAGGGATACGTGTACGTTAGTTGTGTTGAGCTAACCAGTTATCCACTAAACTTTTGTGTGAGTTGTTTTATAGCACAGGCGGCCCGACAAACCCCGGAACATACAGAGCACCAGACGAGGGTGTTGAGTCCGAAGATGATGATCAACAGAGTTATATTCATGAGTTAGAAAGTAAACTGAAAGAAGCTCAGGATAAAATTATTGAGATTGAGCTGGTAAATCCTGCGGGAAATGATGACAAGCCACCTGGATTTCCGACAGCACAATCCCACACAGTACCCAACATGAACCAAACTTAATTCCAATACCCAATGCAAAATTAACCACCTCAACAGTACTACATGCCACCACAAAATACTTTTCCTTTTCAAAATCCAATGTTAATAAACCCGTACCAAACACAGATGTTCCAACAACCCTTTGTTCAACCCCATAAGAAATGTACTTATAAACAGTTCTTAGATTGCAAACCCCCAGAGTATTTAGGAAGTTCTGACCCGACAGAAACTATGAATTAGTTGATGGAGGTTGAAAAGGCTTTGGAAGCCTGTCAGTGTGAACCAGAGTTGCGAGTTATGTATGCTTGTAGATTGCTAAAGGGTAGAGCTATGGTTTGGTGGAATGCGTTGACGTCAAGTATTCCAAAGGAGAATGTTAAGCAAATTACTTGGGAACAATTTCAATGGAAAGTAGGTGAACAATATTGTTCCTCGTTTGATCTTAACCGATTGAAAACTGAGTTTTTAGAAATGAGAATGACGCCTCAGATTGCAATTGATGAAGTGATTGGTCAGTTTATGGATAAGTTGAGATTTGTCTCTCAGTGGGTACCAGATGAAGCATCAAGAAATCAACATTTTGTTAATATGATCTTGCCAGAATACAGAAGGTCAGTAAGGATGGCGACTAGTTTGTCTTAGGCCTTTGTTATAGCTAGAATGGTGGAAAGTTATCTGAAAGGGGCAAGAGGAATGATGACAGGGAGTGTGATGACTCCGAGTGGTCAAATGGGTGGTCAATCCATTGGTAAGTCAAAGAAATCATTTGGGTTTAGACAGAAAAGTAAGAGTCGACAGAGTGGTTCAGGGTCTGGATTAGGTAGAGGGAATTGGTGTCACACTTATAAGTCTACACACAGTGGTCAATGCTCAGAGGCTACCAGAAGATGTCTGAGATGTGGTGCAGTAGGACATGAGTCCCAAAGGTGTTCGTTTCTATGAAATGTGTGTTGGAGTTATCATCAACCAGGGCATCGTGCTATAAGTTGTCCGTCCAAGAGTGTGAGTTTCGGGGTAGGGTCAGGTGCGCATTCAGCATCAGTTGTAGGGTCTACTACCTCAAGTGGGCAGAAGAGGAAGAACCCTCCCACAGCAGAGGCCAGAGCTTTTCAGATGTCAGTTGAAAAGGCTACTGAAACTGACGATGTGATCACCGGTATGTTTTTAATCAACTCAATACCTACTCGTGTATTGTTTGATTGTCGTGCGAATAAGTCTTTTATGTCAGTAGACTTTTGTGCTAAATTGAACTTACCTGCTACTGTGCTGCCTGAACCAGTTAGAGTAGAGGTAGGTGATGGAAAGATCACACCCGTCACAACGTTTGTGACTTGTGACAACCCAGAAATTTCCAACCAAATTTAAACTTTATCTTTATATTATTCCAACACGATAAGCAAAGTTTGTTAAGTTAAATCTCAAGAATTTTAAATTGTGTTCATGCATTCATTATAACCTCGACCAAATTCCAACGATTCACGAACCGTTATATATAAATAAATATGTATATATATGTATATATATTATAACTTGAGAATATTAATAAAGTATTAAACGTATAATACTTTACATGAACGTATTTGTTTCAATATGTTTATCGATGGAATTAGAAGATAATATCAAATGATTAATTTATCAGATACATTGTGATATGATTACGGGTCTATGTTATGAGGTCCACTGTGATTTAAGAAATCTATTCTTTTTTACAACATTCGGAAAATGGTAAAGTGATTTATAAGTAAGAACATGAAGTGTAACTAACTTAGATGTTGGATATCGACAAGTAAGTAACTCGACATTTTTCATTAAAGATGATTTCACACGTTTATTTAACCTTTGAACTTTATCCCATGCTTCACCAACAGACTGTAATTTAAAAACTTGAAACCTATTATGAATATATATGATTCTACTTTTCTAAAACGTTTTATGATATAACGATTTCCATTATTTTAACCTTTAAACAAAATGATTCTTAAAAATATATTTGGTTTTGGAAAACAAAATTATTATATTTATTTGATTTAGTTTCAAACGTACAAAAACGTTTTCAGTTTAAAAAGAACTTTATTATTAAAACGTATATAACTTTTATAAATATCTAGAACCACTTTTGACAACTCATTACTCAACCAGTATGATAAAGATAACGATATTTATATTTTATTTTATTAAATATATATAACGATTTAAATTAATATTATATATATTTATACGCGTATTATACGTGCATAGTTTTATACTTTTACTATACTTAAACTTTACCTTTACTTTATTTTTTACTTTACTTTGACTTTAATAATTCACTTTAATAATTCATACTTTAATAATTCACTTTAATAATTCATACTTTAATAATTCACTTTAATAATTCATACTTTAATAATTCACTTTAATAATTCATACTTTAATAATTCATACTTTAATAATTCACTTTAATAATTCAAAAATTTATTATAAATAGAATTCAATAGGTTTCATTATTTCATAGAAACTTGAAAATATTTTTCTCTAAACTCTCTCAATCGATTTACATATATATATTTACTCCGTATTATTTCAAGATATTATTAGTATACATAAAATATTACGTCGGAGTGCGGTCCGGGTGATTTCGAAATTGTTTTTCGAGTGGGATTGGATTAAGGAAATTATGGGTTATAGCTATGGAGGTGATTGGGTATGGTTTATGGGTATGCTCATGAGGTCAATATAGTGTTTATCATCTCCGTTGCGTCTACGTACCTTTCCTGCAATATTGAATCTCAATATTGATACGTGAGTACTCATAATTTAACTTTTACATACTAATAGTGTATCCCTGACTAGTGCTCGAGTATATAGGATTATGCATGTTTGTACTTTTGATACTGCCTTTAGTTAGATTATGTTGAATCCTGAATTAGTTATATATGCGACTGAGATAAGGTATAAGATATGCATGTCGTTGGAAAGCTAGCGAAAAATTAAGAACTTTTTATTTAGATATCGAATGATTTCGATGAACGGATTTGAAGTTATAGTCCATCGAATTTTTGTATTATTATTAAAAATGATTATTATTATCGTCGTTATTATCGTCGTTCTAGTTTTATCTTATTATTATTATTATTATTATTATCTTTATCAATAAAAGGATTTATCATTAAAAATTGTTTTTTTTATTATTATTACTATCGTTATTATCATTAAAGTTATAATTAGTATTATTATTATTATTATTATCTAATTATTATTATTATTATCTAATTACTATTATTATTATTATTATTATTATTATTATTATTATTATTATCATTATTATTATTATCATTATTAATTATTAATATATATATATCATTATTTAAAAATGGTTATTGTTATTATTATTATTATTATATTATCATTATCGTTAATAATGTCATAGTAATTATCATTATTAGTATTATTGTAATTAAAACTAATATTAGTAACACCTAATTATTTTGATTACTATTATTATCATTATTATGAGCACGATATAAAAGACGATTAAAAGCTATTAAACGAAACGATTAGGAAATAATGAGTAAGAGTATCATGATGAAACTAAAATATTATAAGATATTGATTTAGATAAAATTATCGTTCTTATTATTTTTATCATTACTATTATTATTAAAAGTATCGTTAGTATCAAAACTATCATTTTAACAAAAATTATCATTTTAACAAAAATTATCATTTTAATAGAAATGTCATTGTTACTATAAAATATCATTTTTATTATCATTTTAAATAGAATTATTATTTTAAAGATAATATTAAAAATTATCGTAAATATTAAAGTTATCATAATTAGAATTATCGTTTTATCATAATATCACCTTAGTAATTATAAATATTGATATTTTTATAATAATAATTATTATTACAAAATAATACAACTTTTACTTACTAACATTATAGATATTATTTTATCAAATAAATATGTAATACAAACATATTTTACTACGTGTAATAAATTACTTTAATAATACCTATCATATTATCTTTATGATATTAAATGAACCCTATAAATTTTATTACTTAATATATATGAAAGTATATTTTATTATATAAATTTTAATATAAAATTTTATTTATTAATAAATGAATTATATTATTTACTCTAATAAATCTTTTAAAAATATTTAAAAATATAAAACGACGATATTTAAAATATATTATTAAACAATGTATAAATTTTGGAAATCATTTTGAGTCAAATTGACTTTTGTTGACTTTTGCATATTAGTCTCGAGCATTAGGATTGTGGTACACTATGACCTGACCTAATTGTTAGACAAATATTGACCAACATATAATTATATATAATTAATTTAGGTTCGTGAATCCGAGGCCAACCTTGCACTAGTTCAATGACGTTATATGTATTTTCACTACGAAATACAGTATGGTGAGTTTCATTTGCCTTTTTACCCTTTATATTTTTGGGCTGAGAATACATGCGCAATTTTTATAAATGTTTTACGAAATAGACACAAGTAATCGAAACTACATTATATGGTTGAATTATCAAAATCGAATATGCCCCTTTTTATTAAGTCTGGTAATCTAAGAATTAGGGAACAGACACCCTAATTGACACGAATCCTAAAGATAGATCTATTGAGCCCAACAAGCCCCATCCAAAGTACCGGATGCTTTAGTACTTCAAAATTTATATCATGTCCGAAGGAGGATCCCGGAATGATGGGGATATTCTTATATGCATATTGTGAATGTCGGTTACCAGGTGTTCAATCCATATGAATGATTTTTGTCTCTATGCATGGGACGTATATTTATGAGAACTGGAAATAAAATTCTTGTGGTCTATTAAAATGATGAAAATGAATGATTATGATAAACTAATGAACTCACCAACCTTTTGGTTGACACTTTAAAGCATGTTTATTCTCAGGTATTAAAGAAATCTTCCGCTGTGTATTTGCTCATTTTAAAGATATTAATCGGAGTCTTTCATGGCATATTTCGAAGAACGTTGCATTCAAGTCATTGAGTTCATTAAAGATTATTATTATTAAGTCAATTAATAGTTGAATAGTGGATATTATGAAATGGTATACATGCCTGTCAATTTTCGATGTAAAGAAAGTTTGTCTTTTAAAAACAAATGCAATGTTTGTAAAATGTATCATATAGAGGTCAAATACCTCGCGATGTAATCAACTATTGTGAATCGTTTATAATGTATATGAACGGGTCCTTTCAGTTGGTATCAGAGCGGTGGTCTTAGCGAACCAGGTCTGCATTAGTGTGTCTAACTGATAAGTCGTTAGGATGCATTAGTGAGTCTGGACTTCGACCGTGTCTGCATGTCAAAAGTTTTGCTTATCATTTCTAGTCGGAAATCATCTACTTATCATCCATAGGAAATTACCTGCTTATCATTATTAGTTTAGACACATCTTGCTACATTAATTGCATGAGTAGTGTATAGACAAAATTCATATCTTAGCGTATCTGCTAAATCATATCTTATCGTATCTGTTACTTTAAACTATGCCTGACATATCCCGCAAATTCCTCCGTAATCTATGAAATCTTTTGATCTCTATATATAGATATCCTAGGTAAATAGAATACCACCCGATAGCCGAAAAATCATTTTATATCGAAAAATCCTTTATCCAATCGTACGAAATGGAATTTGTCATCAGTTCAAGTCACTCGGATTCCGAAATAGAATCTCACTCAAGCTCCGAAAGCAGTGTGACCGGAATGGATCAACCAATCAGTCATCACCTATTCTGGATGAATTGGGGATGGGTTCGTAGCCTCCTCAATCATTGGAAACAAGAAGAAGGCGATCCTTTCCATCCACCACATTGCCCTCTTGGCGAAGAACCTGAAGCACTTACCGGTGAACCTGTTCGAGACACCATTTTCTCTCTCATTTCCAGGGTATCTCATCACGATTATATACTACATCAAATTCTAAATTTTATTTATCCGCTCGTCCGAACCGACAATCACCCCGATGTAATAGAAGAAGTCAACGAGCTTCGCGCTCGGGTAGTGGCTTTGGAGAATATGGTGCAAAGATTACAAACACCAGCAGCAGCACCAGCAGCATAACTAGTACCACCATCATCAACGCCAACAGTACCATTACCACCTCCAACCACAACCGCGTTGTAAACCTCAACTTCACAATCTGTCCCACGAGTATCAACGTCATACGTACCATAGATACCAAGGAGTACCAACAACAATAACTGACGAAGTATTAATTCTTAACTTCATTGGAGAAACATTCCGCGGCGATTATATAATCTCTAAAGTCTTAGAGATTATCTAATCTAGCCCTAACCATAAATCAGTTAAGCGAACCAAAATGATAGAAGGAAGAGTAGAAACCCTGACAAAAATGGCGTGTGATTAACAAGTTAAACTTGTTTTACCAATAGCATCAACAGTACCGTCAGCGTCACCAGCATCGTCAGTACAGTCAACATCAGAATCAACAACACCTATAACATCACAAACTCCGTCAGTTCAAGAATCACTGTTTACATCATTACGAATCAATAACGTGTATATTGTATCAACAAGTTATGAAGAATTAACTCATTCCCTCTAAAGAAATTATATATATATTTTATATATATATATATATATATATATATATATATATATATATATATATATATATATATATATATTTTGAAATAAAAAAATAAATCTTTCCGTGTTAAAGCTATTGTGTGTGAATCTTAACTACTCGGTTAATTCATATTACAAATATGCAATAATGTACATCCCTCACCCGCGACTTAACCATCGTTAACTACAATCTCTGTCTCAATTCAACAAATTCCAATTCCTAATAAATCAAGTATATATTTGATTTTACACTTCATCATTGATGTAACCGAAACTTTTCAGATAACATCATTCGTACTTTGCGAAGTTCACAAGAATTTAACAAAAACCAGCATCACATCTCAACAAATAATGAAGTATTGATTCATAATTTCAATATTATTGAAGAAATACTTATGTAACCTCTAAAGCCTTAAAGGAATTATTCAATTCTAGTTCCAACCGTAAATCGAATGAGTTTAATTTAGTATTAACTCATTAAAATCTATGTTACATCTGAGAAGAATATATACATATATATTTTCATAAAGACTGTAATAAAATTCTTATGTACAAAATATTAATTGTGAAATTTTTTTTAACGGATAGGTAATACCCGAGAGATATATATAAATTCACAATTAATATGTTAAATTCTTCGAATCAGATTAAGTAAATTATCAATTATACTTCCTACTTTCACAATAATATACATTCTTTCATAGAAATCAAAACAACCATACTCATTCAAACCCAATTACATATTCTGATTTTAAAATCTCAGAATTCAATTTGAGATATAACCGGTACCATCACTTTTAGATTCCTACATCTTTCAAAGCTATACTTTGACTTCAAAAGTGTGTTAGAACATCAAATGTATGTTAACGATTACAATCTGTGTTCAAACCCTTTGAAAATCTCTGAAGACACTTCAAATAATGAGCAATCGAGATGATGATCCAACCACATATTACCCACAGTTATGTACTTAAAAAGCTCTCGAAACCAAAGTCATAATTCAACACATATCTGTGTCAGATCTTTTGGCATTTATTAGCAAAAATAACCTTGCAATTCCTTTGCAAAGTAGCAAATTATATCACAGCTCCAGCAAGACAACTTCGATTTTTTCATTCGGAGTAGCCTTATCTTAATTTTGATATATGTGATTACCCTTTTGTTACCGGAGAACCTTTCATATTCCACCACATTAGCAATAAACTTACCAACAACTTCACTGATCTTGGGCATTCCGAAGAATCATTATATTTATCGAAACCTCATCATTTACTCATCTGCCTCTTGTAACGAGAATTGCCATATGAATCATTGGGAATTAGAAATCAGTATTTTGAAATCTCACAGCATGTTGACGCCAACAGTTATACATAACGTCTATTTCCAAGGCTTACATACTTCGAATGTGAAGTTTCTGAAAAACACTCTGAACCGCGAACTAGTTCTCGAAATGCTGATGAAGTAACAAAAACTGTAAATGACCTTAGCAGTAAAAAGTTTGATGATAAAGATTAGTGTATTAGCAAAGCTTAGAAATAGAGAAGTTTTAGAACTGGAAAATGGATTGAGCAAAGTATGAAGGAGGCTGTGGACAAATCACAAAGACTGAACTTGCCTTCAAAGAATCAAAATGATTCAGTGTCTGTTGAAGTCATTAACGAATACCTTGCTCCTGACACTAAACCCTTACAGACAACATACTTCATCATCCTCTGATATTAGAAATTCTAAGATATCATCGTATCTTTCATTATAAATATCCTCCATATTTCTGAAGATATTTCCATAACTATTCTTATCTGGAATCATTTATCTCTTTGCGCTATCTGTATTACATCAAAAAGGAAACTGTTTAGTTCCTATACTCTGTAAACCTTTGAGTTTAAAATATGAATATTTTTGAAGTAGTGTTGGAAACTGAAGCATGAGTTAGTATAATATAATGACACTTGATCAACGTGATTATATTACAGTAATTCATGCTGAGTTTCTAAATGGAACGTGATGATTCACAGATCATAACATCATCATTTGCTATGTTATACGACTCTTGTATTCTATTTAACCTCTAAAATATCAAGAAAATATTTCTTGATGATTCGGCTTTTTCTGAGGTATTCTGGTAATTTGACAAGTCAAGATCGTGCCATTACAATTTTCTTCCTAGAACATTAACAATGTTCATTCCAAAATTCACATCTGCAAATTCTGGACCATTACAAGCGGTGCTTAATCGCAAGAAGAAGAAACGAAAGGACAAAACTCCGAAATAGAAATTGGGGTATAAATTGCAGCAAATAAAAGAGAGCATTAATTGTGGATGACAATGATTATAGAAGATAGAAACAGAGACTTTGAAATATAAGGGAAGATATAAAGCTCAACGACAAACCAAAAGTTATAAACCATATATATCGATGCATATAGCAATATAAAGACACGGGAGAACTAGAAACACTATAAATCCAAGAGTATAGTAGAAGTAAATAGATTTTTCCGGCGGTAGATGAAAAAGAAGAATGACCGATATGAAAGTTAGAAGTATATCAAGAATCAGAACTGGATGGAGCATATTGATGAATACTTTAAAATATGAGTTGAGGGGGAAAGAATAGAATGTGATGAAACATGACTAGGAACTTAGAAATCAACAGATTTAACTCACACAATGACGGAATAAGTGAATCAAACCCTCTAGTGAATAGGTTAAGCTTTTTGGGATTAATTTAGTCATACCACAACTAAATCAATTGTGATTAGATCAACACTTAGAGCTATTATTCACCACCTGGGTGATTTGGGTTGAGAGAGAATCGGAGGAGCTCACCAGATCTGAGTGTGTGTAACAAATGAGAGGCTTAACCTAAAATGAAGAACATAAGACTTTATATACCCCTGCTATTGACTCACCCGCACGATTCATCCATCACACATATGAGTTGGCTTCATCAGCCTTACGGGTGATCACTCACTCGTGTCTTCTCATTTAGGTTGTAATTGTGACTTAGCTCAACATCAACCGTGCATATGAGCCTGTCAGCCGTACGGGTGAGGCTTCACTCGGACGTCTGACTAAGTCTAACATAGTCAAACATCCAAATCTCGTTCCTGAAGTTCCTGTAACCACATACAAACACGGATAGGATAATAACGAACGATCATGGTGGCCTGTAAATTGTTGTACCTGCAATGGACGTGGGTAGATGTCTAGGGACTTGCATAAAATGCATCAACAGAAGGTGTGAGTTGTAAGAAAACGAAGGAGGTGAATTTATAAGAAAATTTCTGACAGAACAATTAAATGGACGATCGCATTTAAAGCGGATCCTAATTCCCTTTGTTACCGGATAATCAAATCTTATTACAAAGATTTTCTTCAAATCCCTTGAAATCTGGAAATCAATCATATCTACGTCAAATGATAAGATGAATCTACACTTACTCATTTCACTCTTCTATGTTAGCTTCATTCGTACTCTTCATATAAATGGATTGTTTATCCAAATTATTCGCTGATGATAAAACTCTAATGTTCAGCCTGTATGCATCATGAAAACATACTTATTATCATTCACGACCTTTCCACTCAAATTTCGGGACGAAATTTCTTTAACGGGTAGGTACTGTGACAACCCGGAAATTTCCAACCAAATTTAAACTTTATCTTTATATTATTCCAACACGATAAGCAAAGTTTGTTAAGTTAAATCTCAAGAATTTTAAATTGTGTTCATGCATTCATTATAACCTCGACCAAATTCCAACGATTCACGAACCGTTATATATAAATAAATATGTATATATATGTATATATATTATAACTTGAGAATATTAATAAAGTATTAAACGTATAATACTTTACATGAACGTATTTGTTTCAATATGTTTATCGATGGAATTAGAAGATAATATCAAATGATTAATTTATCAGATACATTGTGATATGATTACGGGTCTATGTTATGAGGTCCACTGTGATTTAAGAAATCTATTCTTTTTTACAACATTCGGAAAATGGTAAAGTGATTTATAAGTAAGAACGTGAAGTGTAACTAACTTAGATGTTGGATATCGACAAGTAAGTAACTCGACATTTTTCATTAAAGATGATTTCACACGTTTATTTAACCTTTGAACTTTATCTCATGCTTCACCAACAGACTGTAATTTAAAAACTTGAAACCTATTATGAATATATATGATTCTACTTTTCTAAAACGTTTTATGATATAACGATTTCCATTATTTTAACCTTTAAACAAAATGATTCTTAAAAATATATTTGGTTTTGGAAAACAAAATTATTATATTTATTTGATTTAGTTTCAAACGTACAAAAACGTTTTCAGTTTAAAAAGAACTTTATTATTAAAACGTATATAACTTTTATAAATATCTAGAACCACTTTTGACAACTCATTACTCAACCAGTATGATAAAGATAACGATATTTATATTTTATTTTATTAAATATATATAACGATTTAAATTAATATTATATATATTTATACGCGTATTATACGTGCATAGTTTTATACTTTTACTATACTTAAACTTTACCTTTACTTTATTTTTTACTTTACTTTGACTTTAATAATTCACTTTAATAATTCATACTTTAATAATTCACTTTAATAATTCATACTTTAATAATTCACTTTAATAATTCATACTTTAATAATTCATACTTTAATAATTCACTTTAATAATTCATACTTTAATAATTCACTTTAATAATTCAAAAATCTATTATAAATAGAATTCAATAGGTTTCATTATTTCATAGAAACTTGAAAATATTTTTCTCTAAACTCTCTCAATCGATTTACATATATATATTTACTCCGTATTATTTCAAGATATTATTAGTATACATAAAATATTACGTCGGAGTGCGGTCCGGGTGATTTCAAAATTGTTTTTCGAGTGGGATTGGATTAAGGAAATTATGGGTTATAGCTATGGAGGTGATTGGGTATGGTTTATGGGTATGCTCATGAGGTCAATATAGTGTTTATCATCTCCGTTGCGTCTACGTACCTTTCCTGCAATATTGAATCTCAATATTGATACGTGAGTACTCATAATTTAACTTTCACATACTAATAGTGTATCCCTGACTAGTGCTCGAGTATATAGGATTATGCATGTTTGTACTTTTGATATTGCCTTTAGTTAGATTATGTTGAATCCTGAATTAGTTATATATGCGACTGAGATAAGGTATAAGATATGCATGTCGTTGGAAAGCTAGCGAAAAATTAAGAACTTTTTATTTAGATATCGAATGATTTCGATGAACGGATTTGAAGTTATAGTCCATCGAATTTTTGTATTATTATTAAAAATGATTATTATTATCGTCGTTATTATCGTCGTTCTAGTTTTATCTTATTATTATTATTATTATTATTATTATTATTATCTTTATCAATAAAAGGATTTATCATTAAAAATTATTTTTTTTTATTATTATTACTATCGTTATTATCATTAAAGTTATAATTAGTATTATTATTATTATTATTATCTAATTATTATTATTATTATCTAATTATTATTATTATTATTATTATTATTATTATTATTATTATTATTATTATTATTATTATTATTATTATTATTATTATTATTATTATTATTATCATTATTATCATTATTATTATTATCATTATTAATTATTAATATATATATCATTATTTAAAAATGGTTATTGTTATTATTATTATTATTATTATTATATTATCATTATCGTTAATAATGTCATAGTAATTATCATTATTAGTATTATTGTAATTAAAACTAATATTAGTAACACCTAATTATTTTGATTACTATTATTATCATTATTATGAGCACGATATAAAAGACGATTAAAAGCTATTAAACGAAACGATTAGGAAATAATGAGTAAGAGTATCATGATGAAACTAAAATATTATAAGATATTGATTTAGATAAAATTATCGTTCTTATTATTTTTATCATTACTATTATTATTAAAAGTATCGTTAGTATCAAAACTATCATTTTAACAAAAATTATCATTTTAACAAAAATTATCATTTTAATAGAAATGTCATTGTTACTATAAAATATCATTTTTATTATTATTTTAAATAGAATTATTATTTTAAAGATAATATTAAAAATTATCGTAAATATTAAAGTTATCATAATTAGAATTATCATTTTATCATAATATCACCTTAGTAATTATAAATATTGATATTTTTATAATAATAATTATTATTACAAAATAATACAACTTTTACTTACTAACATTATAGATATTATTTTATCAAATAAATATGTAATACAAACATATTTTACTACGTGTAATAAATTACTTTAATAATACCTATCATATTATCTTTATGATATTAAATGAACCCTATAAATTTTATTACTTAATATATATGAAAGTATATTTTATTATATAAATTTTAATATAAAATTTTATTTATTAATAAATGAATTATATTATTTACTCTAATCAATCTTTTAAAAATATTTAAAAATATAAAACGACGATATTTAAAATATATTATAATCATGTATAAATTTTGGAAATCATTTTGAGTCAAATTGACTTTTGTTGACTTTTGCATATTAGTCTCGAGCATTAGGATTGTGGTACACTATGACCTGACCTAATTGTTAGACAAATATTGACCAACATATAATTATATATAATTAATTTAGGTTCGTGAATCCGAGGCCAACCTTGCACTAGTTCAATGACGTTATATGTATTTTCACTACGAAATACAGTATGGTGAGTTTCATTTGCCTTTTTACCCTTTATATTTTTGGGCTGAGAATACATGTGCAATTTTTATAAATGTTTTACGAAATAGACACAAGTAATCGAAACTACATTATATGGTTGAATTATCGAAATCAAATATGCCCCTTTTTATTAAGTCTGGTAATCTAAGAATTAGGGAACAGACACCCTAATTGACACGAATCCTAAAGATAGATCTATTGAGCCCAACAAGCCCCATCCAAAGTACCGGATGCTTTAGTACTTCGAAATTTATATCATGTCCGAAGGAGGATCCCGGAATGATGTGGATATTCTTATATGCATATTGTGAATGTCGGTTACCAGGTGTTCAATCCATATGAATGATTTTTGTCTCTATGCATGGGACGTATATTTATGAGAACTGGAAATAAAATTCTTGTGGTCTATTAAAATGATGAAAATGAATGATTATGATAAACTAATGAACTCACCAACCTTTTGGTTGACACTTTAAAGCATGTTTATTCTCAGGTATTAAAGAAATCTTCCGCTGTGTATTTGCTCATTTTAAAGATATTAATTGGAGTCTTTCATGGCATATTTCGAAGAACGTTGCATTCAAGTCATTGAGTTCATTAAAGATTATTATTATTAAGTCAATTTATAGTTGAATAGTGGATATTATGAAATGGTATACATGCCTGTCAATTTTTGATGTAAAGAAAGTTTGTCTTTTAAAAACAAATGCAATGTTTGAAAAATGTATCATATAGAGGTCAAATACCTCGCGATGTAATCAACTATTGTGAATCGTTTATAATGTATATGAACGGGTCCTTTCATGACTGGGGTTAGTATCGATATTGAAGGAAAGTCATTTCATATGACTTGTTTAGTGTTACCCATTCCTAGTTTTGACGTAGTGTTAGGAATGGATTGGCTGAGCCCACTTAGAGCTAGTATTAAGTGTGATAGGAAAATGATTTCCTTTCGTTTAGCCGATGGAACCCGTGTTATAGCCCGAGGGGAACGGGGTGGGTATAATTTTTCGTTGATATCAATGATGAAAGCCAAGAAATCCTTATCCAGTAGTTTCAGAGTTTCCATAAGTGTTTCCAGACGAGTTACCAAGGTTACCGCCGGTAAGAGAAGTAGAGTCTAAGATTGAATTGGTGCCGGGAGCCACTCCAGTTACCAAAGCCCCATATCATTTAGCACCATCAGAAATTCGTGAGATGATGTCACAAATTCAGGAGCTATTAGATCGTGGGTTTATTAGACCAAGTTCTTCTCCTTGGGGTGCACCAGTATTATTTGTTAAAAAGAAAGACGGTACCATGCGTATGTGTATAGATTATCAGGAGTTGAATAAGAGAATAGTAAAGAATAAGTACCCGTTGCCTAGAATATATGATTTATTCGACCAGTTACAGGGTGCTTCATACTTCTTCAAGATAGATTTACGATCTGGGTATCATCAGGTTAGAGTTGCAGAATCTGACATCCCGAAGACAGTGTTTAGAACTAGGTACGGTCATTATGAGTTCTTGGTCATGCCGTTTGGGTTAACCAACGTGTCAGCAGTCTTCATGGATCTGATGAATAGGATGTGTCAACCGTTTCTAGATAAATCCGTGATTGTGTTTATATACAACATATTAGTGTATTCAAAGACAGAGGTCGAGCACGTTGAACATTTAAGACAGGTGTTGAATGTGTTGAAACAGGAACAGTTATTTGCAAAATTTTCTAAGTGTGAAATCTGGTTGAGAGAAGTGCAGTTTTTGGGTCATGTAATTTGTACAGAGGGTATAAAAGTTGATCCATCAAAGATTGATGCAGTTATGAATTGGAAATTGCCAAGAAATCTGACAGAAATTAAGAGTTTTCTGGGATTAGCTGGTTACTACCGAAGGTTCATAAAATATTTCTCGAAAATAGCGGGTCTGTTGACTAAGTTGACTCGAAAAGACATAGCCTTCCGATGGGGTGATGATCAAGAGAAGGCTTTTCAGACTTTGAAACAGTTATTGTGTCAGGATCCAGTGTTAGCATTATCAGAAGGTTTAGATGACTTCGTGGTCTATTGTGATGCGTCCTTCACCGGGTTGGGTTGTGTATTGATGCACGGAGATAAAGTGATTGCTTACGCCTCGCGATAGTTGAAAGTTCATGAAAGAAATTATCCTGTACATGATTTAGAAATGGCTGCTGTAGTGTTTGGTCTGAAGCTATGGAGACATTATTTGTATGGGACACATTGTGTAATATGTACTGATCACAAGAGCTTACAATATATTTTCTCTCAGAAAGAATTGAATATGCGTCAGAGACGGCGGCAAGAGCTGATTAAAGACTACAATTGTGAAATCAAGTACCATCCGGGTAAAGCAAATGTCGTAGCAGATGCGTTAAGTCGTAAAAAGTCAGGTGAGAATGTGAAATTTCTGCGTTTGAATATAACTTCAGATTTGATCGATCAATTACGAACTGTTCAAGCCTGTGCTTTGGAGGATGAACATATTAAATCTGAACTTATGACTAACTGAAAATTTGACCTAATTGATGATTCTCGTGGAATTAAGACTTTAAATAATCGTATTTGGGTGCCTATGCTTGGAGACTTGAGGGATTTGATCATGACTGAAGCTCACAAATCCAGATTAACAGTACATCCAGGCAGTAATAAGATGTATCATGATTTGAAATCAGTGTATTGGTGGCCGACTATGAAAATAGACATCGCTCGTTTTGTTGAAAAGTGTCATATTTGCGCGCAAGTGAATGCAGAACACCAGAAATCGTATGGTTCATTACGTCAGTTACAGATACCAGAATGGAAATGGGAACACATAACGATGGATTTTGTGACAAAAGTACCTAGAACTCAGAGAAAACACGATATGATTTGGGTAATAGTTGATCGTTTGACCAAGAGTGCTCATTTTCTGGCTACGCGTGAAACAGCTTCGTTGAGTGAGTTAGCAGATTTGTATGTGAAAGAAGTGGTTAGTCGTCATGGTGTGCCGTTATCTATAGTTTTTGATAGAGATTCTAGGTTTGTGTCGAATTTCTGTAATAGTCTGCAACAGAATTTGGGTACACGTGTGAATCTGAGTACAGCTTATCATCCTCAGACAGATGGTCAGAGTGAACGAACGATACAGACGTTAGAGGATATGTTGAGAGCATGTGTATTAGAATATGGTGGTTCATGGGATACACATTTTCCATTGGTCGAATTTGCTTATAATAATTCTTATCATTCGAGCATAGGAATGCCGCCTTACGAAATGTTGTACGGCGGTCATTGCAGAACTTCGACTTGTTGGTTAGAAGCTGGAGAGAAACAGTTTGCAGGTCCCGAAATTGTTCAAATGACAGCTGAAAAAGTTTCTATTGCGTGAGAAAAGTTGAAAGCTGCCAGAGATAGACAAAAGATGTATGCAGATCCGCGTAGATGTCCGGTAAACGTGGTAAGCTTGCGCCAAGGTACATTGGGCTGTTTCCAATTAGCGAGATTTTGAATGACCAGACAGTTGTGTTAGATCTTCCTTCTGAGTTAGCTGGTATTCATAATACCTTCAACGTGTGTTATTTACGTAAGTGTAAAGTCGATGAAGATATACAGATCATACCGCTAGTAGATTTGAAGGTTGATTTGAGTAACAAGTTGGTTGAGGAACCAATTCGAGTAGTCGAAAGAAAGGTTACTAAGTTAAGAAAGAAAGAGATTCCGATGGTTTTAGTAGAATGGAAACACAGCTTAGGGCCTAACTTGACATGGGAGACAGAAGAGTTGATGAAGACCCGTTACCCTCATCTGTTTGACCAAGACCAGATTCCGAGGATGGAATCTCTTTAAGGGGGTGGATTTATAACAGACTGAAATCGAGGTTAGAAGTGAGATTACTTAATTGCCCTTAGGTTTATATTTGTGTTTAAAATATGCTTTTATTTTAATAATATGTTTATTATTAGTTAAATATGTGGTTAAGACCAGTTTGTGACAATGGTCATAGAAATGGTTCGTTTTTTGAATTTGGACTCCGTTAGAACTGCCAAATTAAGTATGAAAGATATTAGATAACTGTTAAATACCCGTGTGTTGTGGGGTATAGGTTTTAATAACCCATTTAGAGTGTAATCTGCTTCACTCTTTTCATTTCTTGAACATTCTCAAACTAGTCCCGTACCTAAACTCTTCATCACCTTAAAACCCTAAATTGATCTAAGCTAGAAATTGAATCAAGAGGCTTTAGAAACTGAATCATATCATCCTTGTAAGCATTTATCCAGGTTAGCATGCTTGAATTCGTGGTTTAATTCTTAAGAATTGGGTTTTGGGTGTAAATGAGTTTTATGTATTTTTGAGCTTGAATCTTGATAAATTGTGTTTGTTATGCTTAATTGATGTTAGAAATAGTTGCTATATAGTTTATATTATGTTTTTCAAGTGGTTTTGGTGTTAGAACTTGCAAAAATCAAGATTTGGAGTCAAAAACGCGAAAAACAGCGAGCTGGAGCTGTTCATCAGCTCCCACAAGTTTGAGGGCTCAACCACGTGGTTAAGCACGCATTTGAGGGCTCAACCACGTAGTTGAGGGCTCAACTGCAAGTTTGAGGTCTCAGCCACGCGGTTGAGCACTGGTCAGCTTTTGGTAAATTTGAAAAGGGCGTAACTTTCAAACTGTAACTCCGTTTTTGACGAATAAACTATCGTTGGAATCGTCTTGAGGTGTACTTTCCAATGATAAGGTTTTAAGAACCTGTATCAAAATTTATTTTGGTCAGAAAAGGGTTTTTAGGGTGTATGGCTTGTTTTTCACACATGTGAGTGTCGTTATTGATTAAATTTGTGATGTAGACTTATCATATAGAGAATGCATGATTGTATGTGTTAAATTACAGTATGTATTGATATTTCATGTGTGCATTTTGGGGTTGAAACCCATCTATACAATTGCTGCTAGTGTTCTTCATCACTCGCACGAGTGAGCCTTCACTCGTACGGTTGGGGTGGTCAACCGTGTTATGAACTGTACGAGTGAGTGGTTAAGGAGAGCTATTGTGTAATAACCTGACTTTTTCCGTTAAATACTTAACAACCATTTGTTAAATTCAATGTTTTCCCGCACCAATTTTTATTATTATTATTACATTAGTTTTATAGGTGTTAAATAAAACACTACGGTTAATGAAAAAAAAATGTGAGATCATCATTATTTTTTTGTCCTGATAAAAAAAATTTAAAATTCAAATTTGCTCACCCACTACATATTCTGTAATATACATTTATATCATACTTTGATATAATATATAAAGAAATAATTAATTACTACTCCGTATTATTTTATATAAACATGTGGTATGTAAATATACAATTGACAAAATTGCCCAAATAGTCCCTGTGTTTGTGTTATTTATCCCAATTCGTCCCTATGTTACTAAAGCTGCTAAAATCATCCTTAATACCAATAATTAATCTCAATTTAATCCTTCCTTAAACTTCTGTTAAAACCTCCGTTACTTTACTGTCACGTGCTAGTCACCTGACCTGCAGTAACCGTTTCATATTCTAATTATTAGGGTTTTGATTTAGATAATGCACTCTAACCATCTACGTTCATTCTAAACACATTCTCTGGAAAAAAAAATATATCTCCACGAACAACAATGTCTGAGAAGCATGGTTGGATTAAACGACCAGAAGTATGCGATTATGACTCCCAGTTGATTTATGGTTAGAACATGAATACTTTCTTTTTTGTTTCTTCATTGCTTAGGATCACCAGATAGTACTGTTACATCGAAATTTATATATATATATATATATATATATATATATATATATATATATATATATATATATATATATATATATATATATATATTTTCAGATTCATACAAGGAACTATTTACCATTAATGTTCATCATCAAGGTCACTTCATTTGTAACCCTAAACGTCACTATGTTGGTGGATTGTTGAATCCTTTTGATTTGGTTGAATGTTCTGTATTTTCTCTTGATGTGTTAGATGGTATTGTAAAGGAATTGGGGTATTCAGGTGATGATGTTATGTATCATTTCAGAAAACCTGAAAGTGATTTGGATGGTGGACTGTGTCCTCTAGCTAGCCAATCTGATGTTGTTAATATGTTAAGCTACGTTCCTCAATTTCAATACTTTGATGTGTATGTGGAACATGGGGTTACATCTATAGGTAGAGCAGGTCATAATGAAACACTTTCACTTACTGGTCTATGTTGTTTGCTTAAACTAATTTTATTTAGTTGTTTGCTTTAGTCAGGTTTGATTAAAATTAGACAAAACAGTCAACTATGGTCAACATGTGCTTAAACTAATTTTATTTAGTTGTTTGCTTTAGTCATGTTTGTTTAAAATTTGACAAAACAGTCAACTCTGGTCAACATGTGCTTAAATTAGTGAAGTCTGATGAAAAAATGTCAAAATAGTAGACTTGGGTCATGAATTGCTAAAAAAAAGTCAAGTTTGATAATAATTTGACAAAACAGTCAACTCTGGTCAACATGTGCTTAAATCAGTGAATTTTAATGAAAAAATGTCAAAACAGTCGAGTTTGCTTAAAAAGGTGTACTTTGGTCATGAAATGCTTAAAACAGTCCACTTTGGTGAATGGAACTAATTCTTGTAACTTTAGTCACAATACACAAAGTTATGTGTATTCTATGACCAAAAGCCACTTTCCACTGTCATAATAATATACAAGTCCATTTGTCATAATAATACACAAGTCAGAAGTCACAAGTAACATTGAACAAGCATAATAATACACAAGGTCAAAAGCCATTGTCCAAGTTCAAAATAGTCACTAATTATTGTAACATTTGGTCATAACTTGGTCAGTAAACAAGTCATATTGAACAATCATAACTTGGCATCTTTATGGTGAAACAAGTCACAAATTCACAATTGGTGTTTGTACACATTGGTCAATAACAGTCACAATAACATTCACAAAATACATGAATTGGTCAATAACAGTCAATAACATTTTTATTCAATTGAAAATGCTGAGTTACATCATTCATCAAATTAATCCCCCATTACAAATCAACTACAATCTAGTTAAAATACCAATACAAAAAAAACAAAACCAACTTAAAAAAACTATTTTCTTCCATCTTTGCAATTGGGCATCTTTATCATGTATAATTTCTACCATTGGAGGATCCACCCATCCAATGAAGCCACAATTCTTTCCTACCTGTAGCATAACAATTAACATGCCAATTATTATCTGTACATTGTAAATTGACGAAAAAAATTATTAAATTGTTCATCTTACCTTTCGAGAACAACAATAGAATTGGCGACCAGGATTCTTTGATGTAGTAGAAGTAAGAATAATTGCCTTGCTACCACAAACACATTACACGCCCATTATTTGGAAGGCTGATTTTGGTGGTTTTGGGGAGCAGATATAAGACGAAGAATGTTTAGGGTTTTGAATAGAATTGATTGGGATTGTCGAGTTAATTTTATACAGGTAACAATCACGTGACAGTAAAGTAACGGAGGTTTTAACAGAAGTTTAAGGAAGGACTAAATTGAGACTAATTATTGGTATTAAGGATGATTTTAGCAGCTTTAGTAACATAGGGACGAATTGGGATAAATAACACATACACAGGGACTATTTGGGCAATTTTGTCTATACAATTTAGGACACAATTTAGGCAATCAAATGAAAATGAAGTGTATCATATTATGTATTAGGAGTACAATTTTTTTTTTACTTTTGTAATAAATAAATTAATTAAGGACTACATTGCACATTTGAGAAAATAACAACAATTAAATAAATAAATAAAAAATTAGGTCCATGCATCCATGTATGGGTGTTTAATATTATTTTTGTGAAGTATATAACTAATAAAAATTTTACTCCATGAAGTAATAGATGGCGTACAAGAGTGATAGTCAACATTTAACGACTATTACACGTGTTATTTGAAAAATAATGCTTACGTCAAGCAGTCCTAACGAAGTTAAATTTAAATACCAATTAATCATGTTATAATTCAGTAGACTTATAACTACCTTTAGTGGCCTATTACCTACTTAAATATATAAGAACAAAGAGAGAAGAAATATTGATATTGATATTTCAAGAGAAAATGGTACACCATTAAATGGCTACCATACATGCCTATTTATAGTGTAAAATATTACTATGCAAGCTATACAAAGTTGACTAAAATTTATCATTCATATGACTTTTTGTACTCATATTATAACACTCCCCCTTGGATGATCAATTTTATTATAGTGCAACTAGTACTGTCTCATTAAAAACCTTGCTAAAGAAAAACCCAGTGGGATAAAAACTTTAGTCAAGGGAAAAAGAGTGCAGTATAGAGTTGACTCCCCCTCAAGTAGACATCGTTGAGTCGTCACATATTTTGAACTTGCTTCATGCCAATATTGTGAACGTGTGTTCTGAAAACAGCGGTTGACAGTGCTTTGGTATAAAGATCAGCAGAGTTGTTGATTGAACGTATCTCATTTTAATCTGTTGTCTTTTACGAGATCTTGAGTATATGAGAAAAATCTGAGATTTTCATCTGAAACTATATCATCTAAATCTTTTATGTACAAGTTTAGCCCATGTGATTTGTCTACAGTCTCCTACATGGTTTGCTCAAACCCTTGTTTCAATTCCTATTCCATTTTAGTCTTTTTGAGCCTTAAGATCGATGGTTTTGGCACCTCGTCAGTATTTATATTTTGTTCTGTCACTTTTGATACTCCTCTTTCATTTGTATTATGCAAGCTGCATTATCTTCATATATAGTTGTTGGTGAAGATAGTTGTTGGTCTTTTAAAGCGTTCTAGTCTACAAGAATCAATAATGATTTGTGTCATTGATCTCAACCAAACACATTTTCGAGTAGTTTCATATAATGCAATCACTCGTCATGATTTGATGATGTTGCAACAAGTGTTTGTTTTAAGAACGCCATGATTTTGTGGTACCTCCATTTAGGAATACATATCGAGTTTGAGATTTATATTTATGAGGATTTGATGAATGACCTGCATATACATAATCAACCAAATCTTGTTTTGAAGCGTTAGAATAAAATAATTTTAAATCAGCAGTTTCTCAAGGGTATCAAAATATGTGTTTATCCCATTCCAATGTCTTTTTGTAGGGGCTGAGCTGAACCTTGTCAACAAATTAACTGCAAAAGAAATGCCAGGTCTTGTACAATTTGTAAGATACATAACAGCCCCAATTGCACTAATATATGAAACTTCTGATCCGTTAATATCTTCATGATCTTCACGGGGATGAAATGGATCAGTGTCAATATTGAGTGATCTAACAACCAATTGGTTTTATCTTTAAAAATGTTTTAAAATCTTTTCAGTATAAGTTGTTTGATGTACAAGTAGACCATTACGCATATGCTCAATTCGCAATCCAAGGCAATACTTGATTTTTTTTTCAAGATCTTTCATTTAATTTTTATTTTTATTTTAGAAGTTGAATGATTTCATAGATCTCTTTATTTGTTCATATGATGTTATGATCATTGACATAAACAACTTACAATCACATATCCGGATATTGTTTGCTTAATAAGAACACATGTTCAAATAAGATTATTTGTATACCCTTTGCTTATCAAGTAATCACTTAATCGGGTATACCACATGCCACTCGATTGTTTCAATCCCATATAAAGACCTTTATGATTTAATGGAATACATTTCCTTGGTTCATTAAATGCTGTTGATACCTTAAACCCTTTAGGTATCCTCATATATATATCGCTATTAAGTTGTCCATATATATAAGTAGTAACAACATCCATGAGATACATTTTTAAGAAACTGTCGCGTTGATGAAGTATCTAAAAGTAATTGTATCTATTACAGGAGGATAAGTTTTCCTCATAATCCATTCCTGGTCTTTGAGAGAAATCTTGAGTTACAAGTCTGACTTGACCTTGTAAGTTCATTTTTAATATTTCCTTTTCGAATTAAAATTCATTTGTATCCCATACGTTTTACATCTTTAAAAGTGATAACTATTGATCCGAAAACTTTTCTTTTATTGAGCGATTCAAATTTAGCTCGTATCGCTCCTTTCCAATGATCCTAATCATGTTTATTTTGACATTCCATGACAAATTTTGGTTCTGGATCATCATCATCATTCATGATGTCATATACAACATTATATGAAAATATCTCATCAAAGTTTTTCATTTCATTTCGGTTCCATAATATTTTTGAATGTACATAACTGATTGAAAATTCTGTATTGACATCATCAATCTCCTCTGCAGAAGGAGTATTGATTTATGGTTCTTCTTGAACATTTTCTTTTACCTCATTATCAGCTGATTTTATTTTTTCAAGGATTTTTATCATTGGAACCAATTGGTCTCCCACGTTTCTTGCGTGGCGAAGACTCATGAGTTACATTATTGCCAGCTTTTGGAATTTCAATTCTAGCTTAAGCATTTACTATTGGTATATATGATTTAGTCACTCCTTTTTGTATCTGTAAATGCATCAGGTAATTTATTTGCAAGTTCTTGCATATGCATTATTTTGAACTTTCTGTTCGCATTCTTTTGTACGATGATCAAGATACATTAATTTATGTTTACACCATGAAACATCTTTTTCTTTATTTTTCATTTCTCCCCCTAATCTAGGGAACAATATTTCATTAAAGTGACAATCAGCAAAACATGCTGTAAAAACATCACCCGCCATGGGTTCAATATATCTTATAATTGAAGATGTTTAATATTCAATATATATATATATATCCTCATCCTCCTTTGAGGAACCATTTTAGTGCGTTGTGGCTATGCAACTAGAACATATACTGCACAATCAAATATTCTAATGGTGGGAAATATTTGGCTCTCGGCCAAAATCAAGTTGTAAGAGAGAATATTTATGACTTGCACTTGGTTTAATGCGAATTAATGTTGCATCATGTAAATTTACATGTCCCCATATAAATATTGAGAGTTTTGTACTCATTACTAATTGTCTAGTTATTAGCTGCAAGGGTTTATCTATTGATTCAGCTAAACCAATTTTTGAATGCACATAAGCAACTGGATGTTCAACAACAATCCTTATAGACGTATAATAATCATTTAATGCTTGAGATGTTAACTCACCAGCATTATTAAGTCTCATCATTTTAATGGTGTAATCAGAATAATGTGTTCTCAAATTAATAATTTGTGCAAGAAACTTTGCAAATGCCATATTACGGCTTGATAACACACAAACATGAGACCATCCGCTAGATGCGTCTATTAGAACCATGAAATATCAAAATGGTCCACATGATGGATGAATTGGTCCATATATATATAACCTTGAATTCTTTCAAGAAAACATTGGTGATTCTTTCTCAATATTCTTTTCATTAATCACCATATGTGCTTTTTCATTAATCTCCATATGTGCTTTTTCATTAATCACCATATGTGTTTTTCATTAATCACCATATGCGCTTTTCATCATATATCCTTTTCACCATTTGCGCTTTTAATCATATGCGTTGCACTTTTCATCATATGCACTTTTGATCATATGCGCTGCGCTTTTTATCATATGCGCTTTTAATCATATGTGCTGTGCTTTTCATCATATGCACTTTTCATCATATGCGCTTTTAATCATATGCGCTGCGCTTTTCATTATATGCGCTTTTTAATCATATGCGCTGCACTTTTTATCATATGCGCTTTTAATAATATGCGCTTTTTAAAGTCATTTTTCGTAGTTTTTTTTTTTTAATTTACATATGTGTTTTGAGTAGAACGTGTTTGATGATTTTCTCGCTTACCTACCAATCTACTTGTGTTCTGTAGCTATCTCTTCAAATTGAATTAAGAAAATACAATTTGGGTCCGATCAACATTCAATTAGGTGGTGTTTGTTTTTTAGTTTGAAGACCTTATCATGTCTTATGTCTGCGGGTGGGCAGACGTTTTAGTTTCAGACCGTTTGCTTTTTTTTTTTTTTTTTTTTTTTTTTTTTTTTTGCAGATATAAGACAAAATAAGATCTTTTTATGTCTTCCAAATAGAAGCTCCAAAATATTGCTTCTAAATTCAGAAGCTGTTTTAACATTAGCATTGATCTGTATAATGAAAACGATTTTGTAGCTATATTCACTTACCCCGTAACATATTATCGACAACAAACACCCACCTGCCCCCATATGCGAAAACTTGGAGAGATGCTTATAAATAGCTTGTCTAAAAATGATTGAGAGGCTCGAGTATTGATTCGTATATTATTTTAAGCTAATATCCTTTTTAAAGGCTTGATATGATGAGTAATTTTTTTTCTTTATACTACTGTAGAAGAAATGTAGAAGAGAAGCACAAAGAAGATAAGGTGTGATGTATATGAGATAAATAATAGGGAGTAGTATTTATGGCCTTCAACCTATCCACGTAGTCATTTTTATTTCCTACAGAAATTGACTTTTACATTCATTGTACATAAGTACTCCGTAATATATAAAGTTAAGTATAAGTTGGAACTGTATTAATTGGAAAAATGTTTTTGAAACATGTGATAAATTTAATATTATTGTGTGTACTTTGTCACAACCCAACATAAGTTCGGGACAACTTTCTAACTAAACAATGTTAATTTTTAGATAAAAACCAAAAGATAAAATAATTTAGGATTTAAAAAAATATTTAGCAGACATAAAAACAAACAGTCTTCAGTCTTTAACATACAGATCTTCAGGCCACATCTTATTTACAGACATGGTCCGCAGATCTTCAGACAAAAACATCTTTAAAAAAACAAACAGCACCTTAGTGTTTGAAAAATAGTTGCGTGAAAAACATAAATTGTACAAAACAGTATAATGATAATGATGTGGGTCATTTTGAAGTGGTTGAGTCTAAGTACCTAACAGTTGGATCACATTTTAGAGTTAAAAGTTGTTAATGCATTAGTTAATTTAGTCTTTTTAGTTAGTATGTCTTTGTCGGTATATAAGACATAAGAAACCAATATAATAATAAAAATATTTTCGATCATTTTATACAATCAATTACTAGTTGAGAGTTGGTCTCAATTTATACTAACATCATTATTATTATTTTTATGTTTACATATTTTCAAATTATGGCTTAACATATCAAATATATATGGTCTTATTCAGTCACACCTTTTGACGGTCAAACATTAGAATGTCACCCTATTGTTTAGCTTTGCTTAACCCCTTTATGGAACATGGGTTGGACTTTTTTTTTTTTAAATTAATGTTCTTAAATGAAAACTTGTGTTCACAGCTGTGAATTTATGTGCTTATCGTCTTTTTCTATGTATTTTAATCGCAAAACATAATTGCTGTTTTTTTTTTTTGGTGCAGTTACTCTTTTCTCTACCCTCGTTTGAGAAAACCAAACCTCCTAACGGAGAATATGTTATTACTGTATGGGCTCCAAAGGTTAATGCTTGAACCTGCCCTAAACTATAATTCCAGTAACTCATTTTCTGAACTTATCATCATAAATGTTATATAACATAAATATAAATGTTAGTGAAGTTAATAAGAGTTAGATTACAGAAATATAATTCAGGCGGTATAACCGACAATATATAACTTAAATAACATCAATATATATGTTAGTCAAGTTAATAAAAGTTAGATTACAGAAATATAATTCAGGCGGTATAACCGACCATATTTAAATAACATAAATATAAATGTTAGTGAAGTTAATAAAAGTTAGATTACATAAATATAATTCAGGCGGTATAACCGACCATATATAACTTAAATAACATGAATATAAATGTTAGTGAAGTTAATAAAAGTTAGTAAACATAAATGATAGTTAGGTGACAGTGTCGACCATATATAATTTAGGTGGCAGAGCTAACCATATAATGAGAACAATACAAATGCACTAAGAACTTAATAAAAATTAGTAGTTCAAAATGTTAGTAGTCCAAAACTTGATATATTCGAGTCTGAAAATTATTAATAATTTCATACCTTGATTAGTGACTCGTGATCGTTTGAGATATCCTTTGATTACACTAAGCTCTTCATGCTGATAACGTGTTATAATTCAGTAGGCTTATAACTACCTTTAGTGGCCTATTAACTACTTAAATATATAAGAACAAAGAGAGAAGAAATATTGATATTGATATTTCAAGAGAAAATGGTACACCATTAAATGGCTACCATACATGCCTATTTATAGTGTAAAATATTACTATGCAAGCTATACAAAGTTGACTAAAATTTATCATCCATATGACTTTTTGTACTCATATTATAACAAAATGATAATAAAAAGCTCTTTGCCAAACATTGACATAATACATACATTACGAAATAGAGAATGGATGGATGTCCAAATTTGACTTACATTTATCAAGTTAAAAATTTGCATTTGCATGTGGGTTTCTATTTTAAATTGGTGATTTGGTGGTTCATGAAATGTGTAGTGTTTCAAAGTCAAAAGAAGGTAGCTTTTCACATGTGCAAGTTGTAGTTGGTTATTGGTTCTTTTCACATATAGTTTTCACATGTATACGTGGCTATATATATATATATATATATATATATATATATATATATATATATATATATATATATATATATATATATATATATATATATATATATATATATATATTGTAACAACTATATCAAGTAGAATGAACGTCACAGTCATGCCCACATTCTCTAAATAGCCCACTTACTCACTTTATCAATTGTTTTGCTTCTTTCTTTCGTAAATTAAAATAAACAATAAACAATTATTTTGAAACATTGCCCACCACTTTTGACCAAAGGAATAACAAAACGGCACTGGTTGATTTCAACTTATCAATAAAGAATCATTTATAGTATTATTTTATTTAATATTTTATTTTATTGCCTTACTAAATTATCATTTGTTTCCAAATATGAGTTAGTTAGAGTCAGAAGTTGTAGATAAAGGAGTATTATTAATTATATTTCTCAAATTCCATATATACTCATATATACTTAAGTAGCTAGGGGCTATCTCTTCTTTGAATAAAATTTATAAATATTTGTTTCTGAGTTTTGGCAAATTATCTTGATCCATATTACTATACCACTAATTCCTCGCTTAGGTGAGATCTAAAAACTCTATTTTCCATATTTATTTTCTAATCATATGATTTTGATGTTCTATGCTCAATTGGCCACGTTTGTACATGTATTTAGTCGTTATATTGTCCGAATTGCGAGTTAGGGTTTAATCACGAATTGTATTTCTATGCTACTGATTTTGTGACTTTGTTTTCTGTAATTGAAAAGTGTTTAGATGGATAGCTATCAAAAAACTATTGAATTTACTCACTTAAATCGCATGATTTCGTTTAGTATAGCCTAAGTTATGATCGTTTGAAGTTTCGGTACGTAATTATGCAACAAAATAAAAACTGCAATTTGTGTGTAATGATTACTTGAATGTTCGTGCTACAACATGTTAACTAGGAATTTGTTTATGAACCAAACGACCATTTAACATGCTTTTTGATGACCAAGCTTTTATATTCTGTAAATTACATGATTAGTAATTGAAAATTCATGTAGACTTCATATGATAAGTGTTTCTAGATATTCGTATATTTAACTCCGAAAATGACTACCTGAATAGGAACGAATCTGTTTATTTTGCACAAATAAATGTCTAGCATGAAGTAGGAGTTGAGTTGGACTTTGTGCTTTTGGTATGTAGTAGTATATGTGTTACTTAGCATATATTGTTTGTATGTTAAGCTCTGAATGCTTTGTTTGCTATGTGCTACATGCGCGCCGAAACCGATTGTCTGAATTCTGTCTAAATCAGAAAGTCTGTCAAGTTGGTCAAAACTGTACAAATTAGCTACATGGAATTATTTGATTACTTTACCACTTATAATTTGAGGTGTTTAGAGTCATCTCCAATTACGCGTTCATTAATTTCTATTTTTTAAATTAAATGAGAATTTTTACAAAACTGATGCGCAAACAGAAACTGAACTTGATTGTGTTGCATGCTACGTGAGTTCTAGGAATCGTATGATAGTGTCCTTAGACTTTTTAGAAAGCTTATAACATGTAATTATGATATGGAGTTTTTCATGATTGCATAAATTTTGTACTATAAGATAATATGCTAAGTTTGCTACATGTACATGAACTTTGTGCACAACGATAAACTGAAATTGTGAAATTGACCATTCATGATCTAAAACGTGTTGTTTGACTTAGGTTTGACATGTTGACCAACATTTGACATGAACCTACTGATGTTGACCTTAGTTGGCTACTTTAACCAAGTTTGACTTTTGGTTTGACTTCAGTTGACTTCGTTTGACTTGCATGAACTAGTTGACCGTATGTTGACTTTTACTTTGAAACGCGTCGAGTCGAGCAATAAGACAACTTATACTATGAAACCACATTTGTTTAAGACATATATGTTGACCAACCTAAATACGTATACTTAGGTTGCATTACTCGGCTATAATCCGTACAAGTAATTGTCCACTTTTCAACCCGAGCTTTATTCGAAGGTGAGTCTACATTCCTGCTTTTTACATGTTTTCAGGGATGAGAATACACACTGTTATACTAATATTATCAAATGCTTTTGTATTGACAAGAGTACTATATATGCATATTGAGTTTGTTCAAAAAGCCTCTAGCTTGAATACTTTTAATACCATCGGTGTAAGCACAATTTAGATGGACGGATCCGTTAGGTTGACAACCTCAGCCTACAATATTAACTGTGGTGCATTTACTTTGAACATTAAATACACTCGAACAAGTGTATAACATTTTATGAGGTAAAGGCGAGTATAGTGGATTCTATACTCGGGTCATTGCTAGTATTCAGGTGCTCATAGATTATAAAAACGTTTCGCAACTTAGAGTTGTACTTGTAAAATCTCGTGGTCAAGGAACTTAAACTATTTTTCTGATAACTGTTTTTCAGATACTATGATACGTTACTTGAAACTGTGGTTTACAAACATTTGAAACTAGACATGGTAATGTCTACAATTATATGAAATGAAACTATTTTGATGTCACACATTTGGAACGTGACATCACTGATTACGAACAGTTAACACTTGACATTGCTGTATGCAAACTTTTGACATAAAACTTTAGTGGTATTCCACTGATAAACGTTTTGGAATATTATTTCTTAAACATATTGTATAGTTTACCTAAAACCTGTAGATTCACTCAACATTATTGTTGATCTCGTTTTGCGTGTTTTATTCTCAGGTATTAATTGCTTCCGCTGTAAAATATTGCTGTTACGTAGAAGTCAAGCCAAGCACTGGGACCAGAGTTAACACTCTGTTAAAGGGATTTTTGACGGGGTGTTAAAGATGGTATCAGAGCGTTAGTCTTAGCGAACCAGAATTTGCATTAGTGTGTCCAACCGGTAGTTGTTAGGATGCATTAGTGAGTCTGAACTTTGACCGTACCTGTTTATTTAAGTTTTAGTTATCAATTCTTGCCGGAATGTATATGCTTATCATTCTTAGTTTAGACACATCTTACTGCATTTATTGCGTAGGTTGCATATAGATTAATCCTATTTTATCGTATTTATTACGCTAGATTTTACCTAACACATTTCCTTGATTCCCTCCGTAAATTACAGAATCTTTTTACTATATATACGTATTCAAGGAGACGAAGATATAATTCTGTATTCAACACCCATTTCATATCAAAAACCCTTTATCTGATCGTATAATATGGATTTCTCACTTGATTCCTCGAGTTTTGAGAGTGATTCCAAGATGGGGATCCACTTGAGCTTCGAAAGTAGTGTAACCATAATAGATCAACCAATTAGCCATCATCTGTTCTGGATGAATTGGGGGTAGGTTCGTAGTTGACTTAATCAATGGAGACGAGAAGAAGGAGATCCCTTCCACCAACCAAATTCGCCTCTTGGCGAAGAACCTGAAGCACTTACCGGCGAACCCGTCCGAAACACCATTTTCACCCTCCTTTCCATGATATCCCGCCACGATTATATAATATCAAGAATTCTAAAACTTATTCATCCCCTTGTTCCAACCGCCAATCATCCTGGAGTAATGGAAGAAGTCAACGAGCTTCGTGCTTGAGTAGTGGCTTTGGAAAATATGGTGCACAATTTGCAAGCAGCACAAGCACCAGCACCAGCACCAGCACCAGTAGCGCCACAAACCTCAACATTGCAAGCACCGCAAGCACCATGAGCATCAAAACCTCAGACATCATTTCCACTCCTCTTTCTGGGTTGTCTCGCGACGATTATGTAATCTCTAAAATTTTGGAGATTTTTCATTCCCTAATTTTGACTACTAATCAAGTGGAATTAGTAAAGTATTAACTCATTATTTTCTGTTCACGTTTGTAAGATTTATGTGTATAAATATATATACGTAAATATATATGGACCATGTAAGGGCTATCCTCTGTCTTTCACAAATAATTTGGATGATTCAGTTTCTGACGAAATCTTTAGTCAACATCTTGCTCTTCTCGTATTATAATTCTTTGCAAAAGAATTTTCTTTATCATTCTTCGATTATAAAAAAATTAAAGAATATTCTAAGATATCATCATATCTTTCTTCATTATAAATATCCTCAATATTTCTAAAGATATCCTTATATCATTCTCGTTCGTAATCATATTGTACCTTCGAACTATTCTTAGTACACCATATAGGAAATTATTTTGGTTTCTAAATTTCAGTGAAACACTTGAGCTTTTAATTCATAGACATTTTGCGAGTATGTTGGAATGGAAGCATGAGTTAGTGCAATATAATGACACTTGATCAACGTGATTATATTACAGTAAGTCATGCGGAAGTTTTAATGGAACGCGACGATGATAAAGCTTGATCAACCTTACTGTCACCACAAACCATGTTATTCGCGTCTTTTATATTCCTTGTTACCATTTGAAAACACAAGATCACATTTTATTATTATTTGTGATCCCAGAAGTTTGCTAGTATATAACCGTGCTATTACAATATTCTCATTCGGAACATTAGTTATGTTCATTCAAAATTTCAAAAATACGTACGGGCTTGATACATTTTTACTCACTCTACTTATGTTGAGGAGAATAAACACAAAAGTATAGAGCTTCGAAAAATAAGTAAGAATTAAGACGACAATAACATAGAATTTACAAACCATTTATATCAACAAATATTGAAAAACAGAGACAAGGAAGAATTACAAATGCTACTACCCCAAGAGCATTGTAGAAGAATAGATATTCTTCTGGTGGTAGGCTAAAAAGAAGGATAACTGCGTACACTGTCAAAATGGTAACAAAGATCAAGAGTGGATGGAGCATTTTCACAAAATACTGGAAAAAGGAAAATTAAAATAAGAAGATTGGAGTTGAGAAAATAAGGAAACAGAGACGTTTGATTTATATCAAAACTTTCAGTAATAGCAACACGTCAATCGATGCATATTGATGTATTAAATTGAGAAGGATTCTAATATCCATAAAGATCTAAAGAGATTTTCAAAACCCTTAAATTTTAGAAATCACTCGTGATTATATTTAAAAGTCAAGGCAGACAATTATTATCTTATCACAAGTATTGGTGACAACTTTTTCCATACATTCCGCGTAATCTCTATAGTTTCATCCACATAATTTTTTTGAGCAACTTTACACTTAAACCTAACTTCACCCCTCATAATTGAATTGTTTCATTCATATGTCCTTAATAGTGACAAATTTTAATCTCATTCGCTTTGTATGCATCACGAAACTGACGGCATTCGAAAATCCTTTCCATGTATCAATTTCGAGGAAATAATTATTCTTATTAAACTCTGTTATGGTTCTCGTAAAGAATCCAAATTCAAATCAAATCTAATCTATTGATACAAGAATATTTTTTTTATTATTATCGACTACCATCAGCCAAATTTCGGGACGAAATTTTCTTTAACGGGTGGGTAATATAACAACCCGACTTTTTCCGTTAAATACTTAACAACCATTTGTTAAATTCAATGTTTTCCCGCACTAAATTTTTTATTATTATTATTACATTAGTTTTATAGGTGTTAAATAAAACACTATGGTTAATGGAAAAAAAAATGTGAGATCATCATTATTGTTTTGTCCTGATAAAAAAAAAAATTCAAATTTGCTCACCCACTACATATTTCGTAATATATGTAGTGACCCGAACTTTTCCATGTTTATATATATATTAAATGAAATTGTTATTTACATGATTATGTGTTTCCAACATGTTAAGCAATCAAACTTGTTAAGACTTGATTAATTGAAATAGGTTTCATATAGACAATTGACCACCCAAGTTGATCGGTGATTCACGAACGTTAAAACTTGTAAAAACTATACGATGACATATATATGGTTATATATATAGTTAACATGATTTTATTATAAGTATGTATCTCATTAGGTATTTTAACAATGAGTTATATACATAAAAATGAGACTATTAATTTAAGAAACTCTAAAACGATATATATATATATATATATATATATATATATATATATATATATATATATATATATATATATATATATATATATATATATATATAACGATTATCGTTATAACAACGTCTTACTAGGTACATATGAATCATATTAAGATATTGATACACTTGGTTAATTATGTTAAATGATAAGAAAATTATAATAAGTGTATTAACAATGAAATACATATGTAAAAATAAGACTACTAACTTAATGATTTCGAAACGAGACATATATGTAACGATTATCGTTGTAACGACATTTAACTGTATATATATCATACTAAGATATATTATATATCATAATATCATGATAATATAACAATTTAACATCTCATTTATTATAATAAACAATGGGTTAACAACATTCAACAAGATCGTTAACCTAAAGGTTTCAAAACAACATTTACATGTAACGACTAACGATGACTTAACGACTCAGTTAAAATGTATATACATGTAGTGTTTTAATATGTATTCATACACTTTTGAAAGACTTCAAGACACTTATCAAAATACTTCTACTTAACAAAAATGCTTACAATTACATCCTCGTTCAGTTTCATCAACAATTCTACTCGTATGCACCCGTATTCGTACTCATACAATACACAACTTTTAGATGTATGTACTATTGGTATATACACTCCAATGATCAGCTCTTAGCAGCCCATGTGAGTCACTTAACACATGTGGGAACCATCATTTGGCAACTAGCATGAAATATCTCATAAAATTACAAAAATATGAGTAATCATTCATGACTTATTTACATGAAAACAAAATTACATATCCTTTATATCTAATCAATACTCCAACGACCAAAAACACCTACAAACACTTTCATTCTTCAATTTTCTTCATCTAATTGATCTCTCTCAAGTTCTATCTTCAAGTTCTAAGTGTTCTTCATAAATTCCAAAAGTTCTAGTTTCATAAAATCAAGAATACTTCCAAGATTGCAAGTTTACTTCCAAATTTTCTAAATCCATTCCAAGTAATCATCCAAGATCAAGAAACCTTTGTTACTTAAAGTAGGTTATCTTTCTAATACAAGGTAATAATCATATTCAAACTTTAATTCAATTTCTATAACTATAACAATCTTATTTCAAGTGGAAATCTTACTTGAAATTGTTTTCGTGTCATGATTCTGGTTCAAGAACTTTCAAGCTATCCAAGGATCCTTTGAAGCTAGATCTATTTTTCTCATTTCCAGTAGGTTTATCCAAGGAACTTGAGGTAGTAATGATGTTTATAACATCATTCGATTCATACATATAAAGCTATCTTATTCGAAGGTTTAAACTTGTAATCACTAGAACATAGTTTAGTTAATTCTAAACTTGTTCGCAAATAAAAGTTAATCCTTCTAACTTGACTTTTAAAATCAACTAAACACATGTTCTATATCTATATGATATGCTAACTTAATGATTTAAAACCTGGAAACACGAAAAACACCGTAAAACCGGATTTACGCCGTCGTAGTAACACCGCGGGCTGTTTTGGGTTAGTTAATTAAAAACTATGATAAACTTTGATCTAAAAGTTGTTATTCTAGGAAAAATATTTTTATTATGAACATGAAACTATATCCAAAAATTATGGTTAAACTCAAAGTGGAAGTATGTTTTCTAAAATGGTCATCTAGACGTCGTTCTTTCGACTGAAATGACTACCTTTACAAAAACGACTTGTAACTTATTTTTTCAACTAAAAACCTATACTATTATAGCACACGTCGAGAAACTACAAACTGAAGAAAAGAGCATCCATGATGTTCCCGTCGCAAAAGAATTTCCCGATGCATTTCCGAAAGAATTACCGGGACTACCTCCACATCGATCTGTTGAATTTCAAATAGATCTTGTACCAGGAGCTGCACCAATAGCTCGTGCTCCTTATAGACTCGCACCCAGCGAGATGAAAGAACAGCAAAGCCAACTGCAAGAACTATTAGAACGTGGTTTCATTCAACCAAGCACATCACCATGGGGAGCTCCTGTTTTGTTTGTCAAGAAGAAGGATGGTACATTTAGGTTGTGTATTGACTACAGAGAGTTGAACAAACTTACCATCAAAAACCGTTATCCACTGCCGAGAATTGACGACTTATTTGATCAACTACAAGGCTCGTCGATTTATTCGAAGATCGATTTACGTTCTGGATATCATCAAATGCGAGTAAAGGAGGATAATATTCCAAAAACTGCTTTTAGGACGCATTATGGTCATTACGAGTTTATGGTTATGCCGTTTGGATTGACTAACGCACCAGCTGTGTTCATGGACCTTATGAACCGAGTGTGTGGGCCATATCTTGACAAGTTTGTCATTGTTTTCATCGATGACATACTTATTTACTCAAAGAATGATCAAGAGCACGAAGAACATTTGAGAAAAGTGCTAGAAGTATTGAGGAAAGAAAAACTGTACGCTAAGTTTTCAAAGTGTGCATTTTAGTTGGAAGAAGTTCAATTCCTCGGTCACATAGTGAACAAAGAAGGTATCCAAGTGGACCCGGCAAAGATCGAAACCGTTGAAAAGTGGGAAACCCCAAAAACTCCGAAGTATATACGTCAATTTTTAGGATTGGCTGGTTACTACAGAAGATTCATCCAAGATTTCTCCAAAATAGCAAAACCCTTGACTGCATTAACGCATAAAGGGAAGAAATTTGAATGGAAGGATGAACAAGAGAAGGCGTTTCAATTATTGAAGAAAAAGCTAACTACGGCACCTATATTGTCATTGCCTGAAGGGAATGATGATTTTGTGATTTATTGTGACGCATCAAAACAAGGTCTCGGTTGTGTATTAATGCAACGGACGAAGGTGATTGCTTATGCGTCTAGACAATTGAAGATTCAAGAGCAAAATTATACGACGCATGATTTGGAATTAGGCGCGGTTGTTTTTGCATTAAAGACTTGGAGGCACTACTTATATGGGGTCAAAAGTATTATATATACCGACCACAAAAGTCTTCAACACATATTTAATCAGAAACAACTGAATATGAGGCAGCGTAGGTGGATTGAATTGTTGAATGATTATGACTTTGAGATTCGTTACCACCCGGGGAAGGCAAATGTGGTAGTCGACGCCTTGAGCAGAAAGGACAGAGAACCCATTCGAGTAAAATCTATGAATATAATGATTCACACTAACCTTACTACTCAAATAAAGGAGGCGCAACAAGGAGTTTTAAAAGAGGGAAATTTAAAGGATGAAATACCCAAAGGATCGGAGAAGCATCTTAATATTCGGGAAGACGGAACCCGGTATAGGGCTGAAAGAATTTGGGTACCAAAATTTGGAGATATGAGAGAAATGGTACTTAGAGAAGCTCATAAAACCAGATACTCAATACATCCTGGAACGGGGAAGATGTATAAGGATCTTAAGAAACATTTTTGGTGGCCAGGTATGAAAGCCGATATTGCTAAATATGTAGGAGAATGTTTGACGTGTTCTAAGGTCAAAGCTGAACATCAGAAACCATCAGGTCTACTACAACAACCTGAAATCCCGAAATGGAAATGGGAAAACATTACCATGGATTTCATTACTAAATTGCCAAGGACTGCAAGTGGTTATGATACTATTTGGGTAATAGTTGATCTTCTCACCAAGTCAGCACACTTCCTGCCAATAAGAGAAGATGACAAGATGGAGAAGTTAGCACGACTGTATTTGAAGGAAGTCATCTCCAGACATGGAATACCAATCTCTATTATCTCTGATAGGGATGGCAGATTTATTTCAAGATTCTGGCAGACATTACAGCAAGCATTGGGAACTCGTCTAGACATGAGTACTGCCTATCATCCACAAACTGATGGGCAGAGTGAAAAGACGATACAAATGCTTGAAGACATGCTACGAGCTTGTGTTATTGATTTCGGAAACAGTTGGGATCGATATCTACCGTTAGCAGAATTTTCCTACAACAACAGCTACCATTCAAGCATTGAGATGGCGCCGTTTGAAGCACTTTATGGTAGAAAGTGCAGGTCTTCGATTTGTTAGAGTGAAGTGGGGGATAGACAGATTATGGGTCCGGAGATAATACAAGAAACTACCGAGAAAATCATCCAAATTCAACAAAGATTGAAAACCGCCCAGAGTCGACAAAAGAGCTACGCGGACAGTAAAAGAAAAGATATAGAGTTTGAAATTGGAGAAATGGTCATGCTTAAGGTTTCACCTTGGAGAGGCGCTGTTCGATTTGGTAAACGGGGGAAACTAAATCCAAGGCACATTGGACCATTCAAGATTATAGATCGTGTCGGACCAGTAGCTTACCAACTGGAGCTACCTCAACAACTCACGGCTGTACATAACACTTTCCACGTCTCAAATTTGAAGAAATGTTTTGCTAAAGAAGATCTCACTATTCCGTTGGACGAAATCCAAATCAATGAAAAACTTCAATTCATTGAAGAACCCGTTGAAATAATGGATCGTGAGGTTAAGAGACTTAAACAAAACAAGATACCGATTGTTAAGGTTCGATGGAATGCTCGTAGAGGACCCGAGTTCACCTGGGAGCGTGAAGATCATATGAAGAAGAAATACCCGCATTTATTTCCAGAAGATACGTCAACACCTCCAACTGCTTAAAATTTCGGGACGAAATTTATTTAACGGGTAGGTACTGTAGTGACCCGAAGTTTTCCATGTTTATATATATATTAAATGAAATTGTTATTTACATGATTAAGTGTTTTCAACATGTTAAGCAGTCAAACTTGTTAAGACTTGATTAATTGAAATAGGTTTCATATAGACAATTGACCACCCAAGTTGACCGGTGATTCACGAACGTTAAAACTTGTAAAAACTATACGATGACATATATATGGTTATATATATAGTTAACATGATTTTATTATAAGTATGTATCTCATTAGGTATTTTAACAATGAGTTATATACATAAAAATGAGACTATTAATTTAAGAAACTCGAAAACGATATATATATAACGATTATCGTTATAACAACGTCTTACTAGGTACATATGAATCATATTAAGATATTGATACACTTGGTTAATTATGTTAAATGATAAGAAAATTATAATAAGTGTATTAACAATGAAATACATATGTAAAAATAAGACTACTAACTTAATGATTTCGAAACGAGACATATATGTAACGATTATCGTTGTAACGAAATTTAACTGTATATATATCATACTAAGATATATTAAATATCATAATATCATGATAATATAACAATTTAACATCTCATTTGTTATAATAAACAATGGGTTAACAACATTCAACAAGATCGTTAACCTAAAGGTTTCAAAACAACATTTACATGTAACGACTAACGATGACTTAACGACTCAGTTAAAATGTATATACATGTAGTGTTTTAATATGTATTCATACACTTTTGAAAGACTTCAAGACACTTATCAAAATACTTCTACTTAACAAAAATGCTTACAATTACATCCTCGTTCAGTTTCATCAACAATTCTACTCGTATGCACCCGTATTCGTACTCATACAATACACAGCTTTTAGATGTATGTACTATTGGTATATACACTCCAATGATCAGCTCTTAGTAGCCCATGTGAGTTACCTAACACATGTGGGAACCATCATTTGGCAACTAGCATGAAATATCTCATAAAATTACAAAAATATGAGTAATCATTCATGACTTATTTACATGAAAACAAAATTACATATCCTTTATATCTAATCCATACACCAACGACCAAAAACACCTACAAACACTTTCATTCTTCAATTTTATTCATCTAATTGATCTCTCTCAAGTTCTATCTTCAAGTTCTAAGTGTTCTTCATAAATTTCAAAAGTTCTAGTTTCATAAAATCAAGAATACTTCCAAGATTGCAAGTTTACTTCCAAATTTTCTAAATCCATTCCAAGTAATCATCCAAGATCAAGAAACCTTTGTTAATTATAGCAGGTTATCTTTCTAATACAAGGTAATAATCATATTCAAACTTTAATTCAATTTCTATAACTATAACAATCTTATTTCGAGTGAAAATCTTACTTGAAATTGTTTTCGTGTCATGATTCTGCTTCAAGAACTTTCAAGCTATCCAAGGATCCTTTGAAGCTAGATCTATTTTTCTCATTTCCAGTAGGTTTATCCAAGGAACTTGAGGTAGTAATGATGTTCATAACATCATTCGATTCATACATATAAAGCTATCTTATTCGAAGGTTTAAACTTGTAATCACTAGAACATAGTTTAGTTAATTCTAAACTTGTTCGCAAATAAAAGTTAATCCTTCTAACTTGACTTTTAAAATCAACTAAACACATGTTCTATATCTATATGATATGCTAACTTAATGATTTAAAACCTGGACGCACGAAAAACACTGTAAAATCGGATTTACGCCGTCGTAGTAACACCGCGGGCTGTTTTGGGTTAGTTAATTAAAAACTATGATAAACTTTGATTTAAAAGTTGTTATTCTGGAAAAATGATTTTTATTATGAACATGAAACTATATCCAAAAATTATGGTTAAACTCAAAGTGGAAGTATGTTTTCTAAAATGGTCATCTAGACGTCGTTCTTTCGACTGAAATGACTACCTTTACAAAAACAACTTGTAACTTATTTTTCCGACTAAAAACCTATACTTTTTCTGTTTAGATTCATAAAATAGAGTTCAATATGAAACCATAGCAATTTGATTCACTCAAAACGGATTTAAAATGAAGAAGTTATGGGTAAAACAAGATTGGATATTTTTTCTCATTTTAGCTACGTGAAAATTGGTAACAAATCTATTCCAACCATAACTTAATCAACTTGTATTGTATATTATGTAATCTTGAGATACCATAGACACGTATACAATGTTTCGACCTATCATGTCGACACATCTATATATATTTCGGAACCACCATAGACACTCTATATGTGAATGTTGGAGTTAGCTATACAGGGTTGAGGTTGATTCCAAAATATATATAGTTTGAGTTGTGATCAATACTGAGATACGTATACACTGGGTCGTGGATTGATTCAAGATAATATTTATTGATTTATTTTTGTACATCTAACTGTGGACAACTAGTTGTAGGTTACTAACGAGGACAGCTGACTTAATAAACTTAAAACATCAAAATATATTAAAAGTGTTGTAAATATATTTTGAACATACTTTGATTTATATGTATATATTGTTATAGGTTCGTGAATCAACCAGTGGCCAAGTCTTACTTCCCGACGAAGTAAAAATCTGTGAAAGTGAGTTATACTCCCACTTTTAAAATCTAATATTTTTGGGATGAGAATACATGCAGGTTTTATAAATGATTTACAAAATAGACACAAGTACGTGAAACTACATTCTATGGTTGAATTATCGAAATCGAATATGCCCCTTTTTATTAAGTCTGGTAATCTAAGAATTAGGGAACAGACACCCTAATTGACGCGAATCCTAAAGATAGATCTATTGGGCCTAACAAACCCCATCCAAAGTACCGGATGCTTTAGTACTTCGAAATTTATATCATATCCGAAGGGTGTCCCGGAATGATGGGGATATTCTTATATATGCATCTTGTTAATGTCGGTTACCAGGTGTTCACCATATGAATGATTTTTATCTCTATGTATGGGATGTGTATTGAAATATGAAATCTTGTGGTCTATTGTTACGATTTGATATATATATAGGTTAAACCTATAACTCACCAACATTTTTGTTGACGTTTAAAGTATGTTTATTCTCTGGTGAATACTAAGAGCTTCCGCTGTTGCATACTAAAATAAGGACAAGATTTGGAGTCCATGTTTGTATGATATTATGTAAAAACTGCATTCAAGAAACTGATTTCGATGTAACATATTTGTATTGTAAACCATTATGTAATGGTCGTGTGTAAACAGGATATTTTAGATTATCATTATTTGATAATCTACGTAAAGCTTTTTAAACCTTTATTTATGAAATAAAGGTTATGGTTTGTTTTAAAAATGAATGCAGTCTTTGAAAAACGTCTCATATAGAGGTCAAAACCTCGCAACGAAATCAATTAATATGGAACGTTTTTAATCAATAAGAACGGGACATTTCAATATACATTTATATCATACTTTGATATAATATATAAAGAAATAATTAATTACTACTCCGTATTATTTTATATAAACATGTGGTATGTAAATATACAATTTATGACACAATTTAGGCAATCAAATGAAAATGAAGTGTATCATATTATGTATTAGGAGTACAATTTTTTTTACCTTTGTAATAAATAAATTAATTAAAGACTACATTGCACATTTGAGAAAATAACAACAATTAAATAAATAAATAAAAATTAGGTCCATGCATCCATGTATGGGTTTTTAATATTATTTTTGTGAAGTATATAAGTAATAAAAATTTTACTCCATGAAGTGATAGATGGCGTACAAGAGTGATAGTCAACATTTAATGACAATTACACGTATTATTTGAAAAATAATGCTTACATCAAGCAGTCCTAACGAAGTTAAATTTAAATACCAATTAATCTAAATGATAATAAAAAGCTCTTTGCCAAACATTACCATAATACATACACTACAAAATAGAGAATGGATGGATGTCCAAATTTGACTAACCTTTATCAAGGTAAAAATTTGCATTTGCATGTGGGTTTCTATTTTAAATTAGTGATTTGGTGGTTCATGAAATGTGTAGTGTTTCAAAGTCAAAAGAAGGTAGCTTTTCACATGTGCAAGTTGTAGTTGGTTATTGGTTCTTTTCACATATAGTTTTCACATGTATACGTGGCTATAGAAAAATAAATAAATATATATATATATATATATATATATATATATATATATATATATATATATATATATATATATATATATATATATATATATATATATATATATATATATATATATTTGTAACAACTACATCAAGTAGAATGTACGTCACGGTCATGCCCACATTCTCTAAATAGCCCACTTACTCACTTTATCAATTGTTTTGCTTCTTTCTTTCGTAAATTAAAATAAACAATTATTTTGAAACATTGCCCACCACTTTTGACCAAAGGAATAACAAAACGACACCGGTTGATTTCAACTTATCAATAAAGAATCATTTATAGTATTATTTTATTTAATATTTTATTTTGTTGCCTTACTAAATTATCATTTGTTTCCAAATATGAGTTAGTTAGAGTCAGAAGTTATAGGCAAAGGAGTATTATTAATTATATTTCTCAAATTCCATATATACTCACATATACGTAAGTAGCTAGGGGCTATCTCTTTGAATAAAATTAATAAATATTTGTTTCTGAGTTTTGACAAATTATCTTGATCCATATTACTATACCACTAATTCCTCGCTTAGGTAAGATCTAAAAACTCTATTTTTCCATATTTATTTTCTAATCATATGATTTAGATATTCTATTGCTCAATTGGCTACGTTTGTACATGTATTTAGTCGTTATATTGTCCGAATTGCGAGTTAGGGTTTAATCACGAATTGTATTTCTATGCTACTGATTTTGTGACTTTGTTTTCTATAATTTAAAAGTGTTTAGATGGATAGCTATCGAAAAAATATTGAATTTTCTCATTTGAATCGCATGATTTCGTTTAGTATAGCCTAAGTTATGATCGTTTGAAGTTTCGGTATGTAATTATGCAACAAAATGAAAACTTCAATTTGTGTGTTATTAATTGGCTTATGAACTGATGTTAGTTGTATAGACAACTGAAAAACACATAAAATGGACTAGGATATCAAGTAAACGGATTTGTAAAAGTCATTTTATGATTACTTGAATGTTCGTGCTACAACGTGTTAACTAGGAATTTGTTTATGAACCAAACGACCATTTAACATGCTTTTTGATGACCAAGCTTTTATATTATCTAAAGTACATGATTAGTAATTGATAATTCATGTAGACTTCATATGATAAATGTTTCTAGATATTCGTATATTTAACTCTGAAAATGACTACCTGAATAGGAACGAATCTGTTTATTTTGCACAAATAAATGTCTAGCATGAAGTAGGAGTTGAATTGGACTTTGTGCTTCTGGTATGCAGTATTATATGTGTTACTTAGCATATCTTGTTTGTATGTTAAGCTCTGAATGCTTTTTTTGCTATGTGCTACATGAGCGCCGAAACCGATTGTCTGAATTCTGTCTAAATCAGAAAGTCTGTCAAGTTGGTCAAAACTGTACAAATTGGCTACATTAAATTCTTTGATTATTTTACCACTGATAATTTGAGGTGTTTAGAGTCATCTCCAATTAGCCGTTCATTAATTGCTATTTTCTAAATTAAATTAGAATTTTTACAAAACTGATGCGCAAACAGAAACTGAACTTGATTGTGTTGCATACTACGTGAGTTCTAGGAATCGTATGATAGTGTGATTAGACTTTTTATAAAGCTTATAACATGTAATTATGATCGGGAGTTTGCCATGATTGAATGAATTTTGTACTATAAGATAATATGCTAAGTTTGCTACATGTACATGAACTTTGTGCACAACTATAAACTAAAATTGTGAAATTGATCATTCAAGATCTAAAACGTGTTGTTTGACTTAGGTTTGACATGTTGACCAAAATTTGACATAAACCTACTGATGTTGACCTTAGTTGACTACTTTGACAAAGTTTGACTTTTGGTTTGACTTCGGTTGACTTCATTTGACTTGCATGAACTAGTTGACCGTATGTTGACTTTTACTTTGAAATGTGTCGAGTCGAGCAATAAGACAACTTATACTATGAAACCACATTTGTTTAAGACATATATGTTGACCAACCTAAATACGTATACTTAGGTTGCATTACTCGGCTATAATCCTTACAAGTAATTGTGCACTTTTCAACCCGAGCTTTATTCGAAGGTGAGTCTACAGTCCGCTTTTTACATGTTTTCAGGGATGAGAATACACGCTGTTATACTTACATTATCAAATGCTTTTGTATTGACACGAGTACTATATATGCATATTGAGTTTGTTCAAAAACCCTCTAGCTTGAATACTTTTAATACCATCGGTGTAAGCACAATTTAGATGGACGGATCCGTTAGGTTGACAACCTCACTGTAACGACCCGACTTTTTCGACTTGCTTTTGTGCTTAGTGTTTTCGCGAGACTGCGTACTGAGCTATATTATACTCTGGGGACCCCCTACATGTTGACTACTTTCATTTATATGTTAAAACGTATCATTAAGTACGTAGGATACTTAACTTAACCCCCGGAAGCCTTTATGACCGTTAGTGTTACTTGACGTTTTTAACGAACTGCGTACTGCGTACACGTTTAAATTTTGTCGTAATCGGAATATTATGACTATGAAATACTAATTGTTATTTTATAATAACAATTACTTGGGTTTTTGGATGCTTAATTACGCTTAGTAATTTACTAGTGCACACTAGTCAGTCTTGTTGGACTTTCTACCTTGTTGGACCTTAGCCCACCCTACACTATTTAGTGGACTATTTAATTAGCCCAATTTAAATAAGTTAGTGACCCATATTAATGAAAGGCAAATGCCCATTTATTAGAGGAAACATACTAGCATTTTTGTCAAGTATTATCCTTAATGTTGCATGAGATCCTAACATAAGCACCAACTTTAGACAACCATTAACCAAAAAGTAAAAAGGTGTCCCCCTTGTACCCCCACTAAACCTACGGCCTAACCACCCCACCCACACCCTCACCACCTATAAATACAAGCCTTATTCCATCCATTTTATACTTGCTTTCATTTGTAATTTACACACACTTACTCTCTAATTCTTTCTCTAGTTCTTTCTATCTCTAAAAAGTGTAAGTATTTGATTTTTCTTCTTCTTCTTCCTTTCTCTCTCTCACAAAATCATCATCATCATCATGGGTCTAGCTTTTTAGCTTTTGATCTTGATTACATCTTGTAGATTCAAACATGGATTTGAATCCTTCAAGAACATGGAAGATTCAAGCTTTCTAGCTTTGAATCTTCACCTATTTTGTAGATCTAAATCTTTTAGCTTTAATCTTGTTTTTTTGTTATAAAGATTCAAAATAGTGTTTGTAATCTTCATGTAACTTAAATATCCAAGCTTTATGCTTCAAGATCTTCAAGAACAACCAAGATTCAAGCTTTGTAGCTTTGAATCTTCATTTCTTTTGCTGGATCTAAGGTTTCTAACTTATGATCTCATTATTATGTTATAAAGATCAAAACTTGTGTTTGTGGTCTTCATATAACTTGAAGATCTAAGCTTTATGCTTCAAGGTCTTCAAGAACACTAAAGATTCAAGCTTTCTAGCTTTGTAATCTTATAACTTGTGTGAAAAGGATCTAAGCTCTCTATCTTAGGGTTCCATCACTTCATTTGATTAATATTGTGTTCATATTTGTTTGATTGAAGTAAAGTTTGTAGCTTTAGTTGTAAATAGGACTTGTATTTGTGTTAAGACTAAGGATATGATGTAACCTTGGTTCATCATTCATCCAAGACTATTAAATGAGTTGTGTTCTCACTTGGTCTTGACATATTGTGTGTTGATGGTTGAATCTTGGTCAAGGTGATGCTAACCCATCAAAGAGTTGTATACTTGAAGCTTACAAGCATCAAGGATGAGAACCGTGATGAGCATCAAGCACCAAGAACCCCACCGGAGCACTTGTTTACTGTTTTTTGGGATCTGATCAGATATCTGGACTTCTGAAAATTGATTTTCAGTTAGTTCGTTTCGAGTAGATGACTTTTCGTTTAGGCCTCGTCTTAATCCGATATACGGTTTAGGATTTATAGCCCTCCGAAAGTCACTACGCCTTTGTAACGTTGTGCTGAAATTTCTGACCTACTCGCACTTATACCGTCGTCACGGTCAAATGAAGACGAGTTAGGTTCTGAAAATTGGTCAACGGTTAGAGGACTCATATACAGAGCCATAGCCACTGACTACTTTTCATTTTGTATAGAGGTCGTAGAAACTGACCGAAGTCAGCCTATTGTTTCGATCTCTATTCTTGTCAAACTTACTTAGCTTTTATGATGATTAATGATGATTATGATGACACTTAAACTTAATTTATTCACTTTTACATTTATTGGGACAACATACTGACCTAGTGACCTTTGACTTAGGTTGACGACCTTTTGGACCGACTTACTACTTGCATACTTTCATTATCGACCTTTACTGCTTATTCACTGTGAGTTATAGCTTCCCTTTTTACTCATACTATTTTTAGGACTGAGAATACATACGCTTTTATATTTTACTTACTTGACACGAGAACTTAAACTTATTGTATGTGTGGGTTATATAACGGCATAAGCATTCCCCTTAGCACGGTAACGTTTAATCATTGGTTTTGAACCAGTGAACGCGAATATTAGATATGGATCCATAGGGTTTGACATCCCCACTCGGGCTAGTCGCGCTAGCATTTAACGGGTGTTTGATACTTTGAGGACATACGCACTCGCCAAGTGTACTTTTAGGGGGTATTACTATTACGTTAAGTTAGTTACCGGGTGCCCACGGATAAGCATATACTTTTCATACTGTTTTAAATACGATAACTCGTGGTCTATATTACTTTACTGTTTACAACTATAGCTCACCAACATTCGCGTTGACTTTTAAACGTGTATTTCTCAGGTGTTTAGACGATGTTGCTTCCGCTGTTAAACTTGCTGTCTTGGTGTTAGACTTGCTGTTATGGACCTGCTGTGTTAGATTTCCGCTGCAATACTTAGAGATGTCTCAATCATGAAACTTTTATCCTGCATTCGTAACTTATGTTATTTTCAAATAATGACTTTGTAACGACCTTTATGTCACGTAATCTTTTGTAAACGCTATCTTTTTATGAATGCAAAACTGATTTTCAAAAAGCATGTAGTATTTGACTGTGTAAAGATCCTATTGTTGACGAATCGTACACGATGGTTTTGTACGGGGTGTCACATTTGGTATCAGAGCATCGGTTGTAGGGAATTAGGTTGCATTAGTGAGTCTTGACCGAACCAAGTAGGAATCACTGATAGGACTAATCTACAACTTGCTTGTTTAATTGTTTCTGTGGAACTTACTGCATGCTACTGCTTACTTTTACTACTATGTGTACTTGTTGTATGCTACTGCTTATTCTCGCTACTGCATGCTACTATCTGCTTTCGATTGCATGATACTTTTGTAGGATTTTACTAATATTGCCATGATATGTACTGCTAGGATGCTGTAGTGCCTAATTACGTGCTTGCTATATGTCTTACTGACATGGAAAAAGTTATTTTACCTTGTTCGGATGTCAGACATGCTGCCTATAACCTTTAACTTCGAGAGTGACTCAGGGACGACAGTTTCCTCGCCTACGATTGTTGCTGATTCACAGATCCCATCACCACTACTCTCCGACGACTCTGGCGATTCACCTTCTAGTGGACTCTTGCTTGACCTTATGGACGTCTCAGATGGAGACGAGGATCCAGATGAGATTCCAGCTCCACCTAGCCCTAGACTCCCGGGGCCACAGCACCATCCCAGCGGTACTGTGATTCCTGGGGGAAATGGGGACGGTCCTTTCCATAATAAGCGAGGACATTAGGTCAAACACCTTACTGATGGACGTGTCGTGCCAATCCCACCTAGCAGATATCGACTTATGACCACCGACCGGGCAGATCCACCTTCAGATGATTCAGACAATTCATCATCCGACAACTCCAGCGAGGAGGATCCCGAGGAAGATTCTGAGGAGGACCTTGAGGAGGAGCCCGTGCAGCCACCCTCTACCCCGCCGAAGAAGCGGTATCGTTTCGATGGTACCATTATCCCAGGGATTAACGGAGGAAGACCGTTCGTGGATGCACATGGATAGTTGGTTAGGGTCACAGCCCGTAAGAAGGTCGTACCGTATCCCGCCGATCCATTCGTGCGTAAGACCACCCGCACTGTGCCGTCTACATCTGCACCACCAGCACCATGTGCACCGCCTGCACCGCTTTCCCCACCAGCATCCCCCGTCATCGAGGAACTGACGAGGGAAGTGCATATCCTCCGTGCTTGGGTAACTGAGCTCGAGGAACAGATGTCCCACCTGATGGACATCATTTACCCACCATCACCGTAGGATTATTGTATTAGATTTCCTTATGTGACTATGTTGGTAGTTTCATGTTTTACTCACGTATTGTACGAACCTTATGCGAATGTATGCAACTTTCTTATTAATGAATAGAACTTAATGTTGTTTGAATTTTGTACGGTGTTCTATTTACGCCACTGTATGATGATTTTGTGGTATATGTATCTGGTTGCTTTACTTAATTAATTGTGTGTTGTGTTCCATACTGGGTGCCTTATGCTATAATATTATGGAATGCTGGAATTTGACTTGAATCGAAACTTTTGTTCAGAGGAACAATGGCAAACGGAAGAGTCCCGAGGGAAACGCCCACAACGACACAGATTGAGGAAATGATTGCTGCTCGAGTAGCCGCAGCTATGGCGAATGCCAACCCTGCTCCAGCTCCATCGGCTAACCCAGCTGTTCAGAACGGGTGTACCTATAAGGAATTCCAGAGCTGCAAGCCCCACAATTTCAGTGGTACTGAAGGGCCAGTTGGACTGACGAGATGGTTTAAGAAGTTGGAAGCTGTGTTCCGTGTGAGCAACTGCTCAGAAGTGAACAAAACTAAGTACGCTTCATGTACTCTGTCGGACGGCACTTTAACCTAGTGGAACACGCTTGCTCAGGCTAAAGGAATTGACGAGGCTTATGCTACCCCATGGGAGGAATTCAAAGGGGCTATGATCGAGGAGTACTGCCCCAGAACGGAGATTCAGAAAATGGAAGCTGAGTTTTGGGAGCTGAAGGTTGTGGGAACCGACCTTGATGGATATAATCGAAGGTATTTGGAGTTAGCTTTGATGTGCCCCATGATGGTTACCCCGGAATTTAAGCGAATGGAACGATACTTGTGGGGACTTCCCAAGACCATTCAGGGAAATGTTACCTCTTCGAAACCAGCAGATGTCCCGGAAGCTATGCACATGGTGCACACCCTGATGAACCAGATCGTCTGCAAGGAACCAGAGAAAGCAAAATCAGAATCAGGAGCTAGTTATGAGAAGCGTAAGTGGGAAGGCAACAAAGGGAAGGTCTTTGATCAGAACCCAGCTAAGAGGCATGAGGGATTCAAGGGAAACAACGACTGAAGGAACCCCAACCCGAACCCTAGCTCGAACCCTAACTACAACAGGTAGTCTTCTGCAGTGCAAGAGATGCTACAAGCATCATACAGGGTACTGCAACGTGGTCTGTGAAAAGTGTGAGAGGACTGGGCACATTGGCAGGGACTGCAAGATCACCACCCCAGCTGTGAAGACAAACCCTACTGGACCAAGAAAGTGTTTTGAGTGCGGTCAACAGGGCCACTTCAAGAATGAATGCCCGAACAAGAAGAAGGATGGCGGGCCAGCACGTGGAAGAGTCTTCAACATGAACGCCCAAGATGCCCGTGAGGATCCTGACTTGGTCACAGGTACATTCACTATCAATAACCTATTAGTGTTTGTTCTGTTTGATACCGGTGCCGATGGGAGTTATGTAGATAGACACTTTTGCTCTAAGATAGATTGTTCATTAGTACCTTTGGAGGAGAGTATGCTTGTTGAGGTAGCCAATGGAAAACTTGAGAAAGTTGACCAAATTGGTCGAGGAGGTATAATAAACTTAGCTGGTGAAGATTATGAGATTGATCTAATACCTATCAAGTTGGGAAGCTTTGATGTGATTGTCGGTATGGACTGGTTGTCCAAGGTAAGAGCCGAAGTTATCTGTGGTGAGAAGATTCTTCGGATACCTCGCGAAGATGGTGACCCTTTGATTGTTTACGGAGATAGATGTAGTCCGAAGTTGAACCTTATTAGTTACTTGAAGGCACAAAAGGTTATGAAGAAGGGACGCTTTGCTATTCTGGTACATGTGAAGAAGCTGGAAGTTGAAGAGAAAAGCGTGGATGATGTACGAATTGTGAACTAATTTCCCGACGTCTTTCCAGAAGAATTGCCTGGATTACCGTCGCCGAGATCAGTAGAATTTCAGATCGATCTAGTGCCAGGAGCTGCACCCGTAGCTCGCGCACCTTATCGACTTGCACCTTCCGAACTGCAAGAGTTGCAGAGTCAACTGCAGGAATTGCTAGACCGTGGATTTATCCAACTGAGTTCATCGCCTTGGGGCACACCTGTTTTGTTTGTGAAGAAGAAGGATGGATCTTTTCACATGTGTATCGATTATCATGAACTGAACAAGAAGTTGACGATCAAGAATCGGTATCCCCTTCCCAGGATTGACGATCTTTTCGATCAGCTGAAAGGATCCAGCGTTTACTCCAAGATTGATTTACGATCAGGTTATCACCAGTTGAGGGTGAAGGAGAGCGATGTGATGAAGACTGCGTTCAGAACCCGTTATGGTCATTATGAGTTTCTTGTGATGCCATTCGGTTTAACCAACGCACCTGCTGTATTCATGGATCTCGTGAATTGAATATGCAAACCATACCTGGACAAGTTCGTTATCGTCTTCATAGATGATATCCTCATCTACTCCAAAAACAAAGAAGAACATGAACAACATCTTCGACTAATGTTGGAACTTTTGAGACAAGAGCAACTTTATGCCAAATTCTCCAAGTGTGAGTTTTGGTTGAAGGAAGTCCAATTTCTCGGTCATATTGTGACCAACCAGGGTATCAAAGTTGATCCTGCAAAGATCGAAGTTATTAGCAAGTGGGAAACTCCTACTACTCCTACTCATATCCGCCAATTTTTAGGCCTCGCCGATTATTATCGAAGATTCATTGAAGGTTTCTCTCTGATTGCACGCCCATTAACCGCACTGACTCATAAAGGGAAGAAGTTCGTTTGGGCAACCGAGCAAGAGTCAGCATTTCAAACCTTGAAGCAGAAGTTAACCACCGCACCTATCCTATCTCTTCTCGAAGGTAGTGATGATTTTGTTGTGTACTGTGATGCTTCAAAAAATGGTTTTGGTTGCGTATTGATGCAAAGAACGAAGGTTATTGCTTACGCCTCTCGACAACTGAAGATTCACGAGCGAAATTACACAACGCACGACCTTGAGCTTGGAGCCGTTGTCTGCGCACTCAAACTGTGGAGACACTACCTTTATGGAACCAAGAGTACTATCTTCACCGATCACAAAAGCCTCCAAAACATATTCGACCAGAAGCAGCTGAATATGAGACAACGTCGATGGATTGAGACGTTGAACGACTATAATTGTGAACTTCACTACCACCCTGGCAAGGCAAATGTTGTATCTGATGCCTTGAGCCAAAAGGAGAGAACGGTACCTCTTCGTGTTCGTGCCTTGAACATCACCATTCAGACGAATCTCAACAGCCAGATCCGCATAGCTCAAGAAGAGGCTCTCAAGGAGGAGAATATTTCTCAAGAGCACTTGAACATTCTCGTTTCTCGATTCGAGGTTAAGGAGACTGGACTCCGATACTTTGTCGGAAGAATCTGGGTGCCTAGTTATGGGGATCTACGGAGCCTTATTCTAGACGAAGCCCACAAGTCAAGGTATTCGATTCATCCAGGAGCTGGTAAGATGCACCACGACCTCAAGGTTCAATATTGGTGCCCAAACCTCAAAAGGGATGTTGCAGCTTATGTTGAGAAGTGTTTAACTTGTTCCAAGATCAAAGCCGAACATCAGAAGCCGTCTGGATTACTCCAACAACCCGAAATCCCGCAATGGAAGTGGGAAGGAATAACAATGGATTTCATCACGAAGCTACCGAAGACGGTAGGAGGTTATGATACCATCTGGGTTATTGTTGACCATCTTACCAAATCTGCTCACTTCCTAGCCATGAAGGAAATTGATACGATGGAGAGACTGGCGCAGCTATACATAAAGGAAGTTGTATCTTGCCACGGTGTACCCTTATCGATTATCTCAGATCGCGACACCCGTTTCGCTTCTAGATTTTGGCGTTCCTTGCAAGAAGCCTTGGGAACTCATCTCGACATGAACACTGCATATCACCCGCAAACTGACGGACAAAGTGAACGAACGATTCAGACCTTGGAGGACATGTTGCGTGCTTGCGTTATTGATTTCAGAAAAGCTTTGAAAAAGCATTTGCCGCTAGCCGAATTCTCTTACAACAACAGTTATCATTTGAGCATTAATGCCACACCCTTCAGAGCGTTATATGGCTGCAAGTGTCGTTCTCCTATTTGTTGGGCCGAAGTAGGTGAAAAACAACTCACCGGTCCCGAACTCATCCATGAAACAACCGAGAAGATTGTCGAAATTCAAGCGAGGCTCAAGACGGCCCGTGATCGTCAGAAGAGTTATGCCGACCTTAAACGCGGGGATCGTGAATTTCAAATCGGCGACCGCGTTATGTTGAAAGTCGCACCTTGGAAAGGTGTAATCCGTTTCGGAAAGCGTGGGAAGTTGAATCCGCGATATATTGGTCCTTTTGAAGTTTTGGAACGTGTGGGACCCGTTGCTTACCGTTATCTTTCGACTCAGTTGAGTGCTGTTCATCCCACCTTCCACGTATCGAATCTGAAGAAGTGTCTTGCAGAACCAGAACTCGTCATACCACTTGAGGAGCTTACGATTGATGACAAACTTCATTTCATGGAAGAACCTGTCAAAATTATGGACCGTGAGGTCAAAACCTTGAAACGCAACAAGATTCTGATCGTCCGAGTCCGATGGAATGCAAAACGAGGACCTGAGTTTACTTGGGAACGAGAGGATCAAATGATGCAGAAGTATCCTCACCTCTTCTCGACTCTACCGTCTACCTCATCCTAAAATTTCGGGACGAAATTTTCATTAACAGGTGGGTAATGTAATGACCCGACTTTTTCGACTTGCTTTTGTGCTTTGTGTTTTCGCGAGACTACGTATTTGTGCGTACTGAGCTATATTATACTCTGGGGACTCCCTACATGTTGACTACTTTCATTTATATGTTAAAAGGTATCATTAAGTACGTAGGATACTTAACTTAATCCCCGAAAGCCTTTATGACCGTTAGTGTTACTTGACGTTTTTAACGAACTGCGTACTGCGTACATGTTTAACTTTTGTCGTAATTGGAATATTATGACTACGAAATACTAATTGTTAGTTTATAATAACAATTACTTGGGTTTTTGGATGCTTAATTACGCTTAGTAATTTACTAGAGCACACTAGTCAGTCTTGTTGGACTTTCTACCTTGTTGGACCTTAGCCCACCCTACACTAGATAGTGGACTATTTAATAAGCCCAATTTAAATAAGTTAGTAACCCATATTAATGAAAGACAAATGTCCATTTATTAGAGGGAACATACTAGCATTTTTGTCAAGTATTATCCTTAATGTTACATGGGATCCTAACAAAAGCACTAACTTTAGACAACCATTAACCAAAAAGTAAAAAGGTGTCCCCCTTGTCCCCCCTACTAAACCTACGGCCTAACCACCCCACCCACACCCTCACCACCTATAAATACAAGCCTTAATCCATCCATTTTACACTTGCTTTCATTTGTAATTTACACACACTTACTCTCTAATTCTTTCTCTAGTTCTTTCTCTCTCTAAAAAGTGTAAGTATTTGATTTTTCTTCTTCTTCTTCCTCTCTCTCTCTCACGAAATCATCATCATCATCATGGGTCTAGCTTTTTAGCTTTTGATCTTGATTACATCTTGTAGATTCAAACATGGATTTGAATCCTTCAAGAACATGGAATATTCAAGCTTTCTAGCTTTGAATCTTCACCTATTTTGTAGATCTAAATCTTTTAGATTTAATCTTGTTATTTTGTTATAAAGATTCAAACTTGTGTTTGTAATCTTCATGTAACTTAAAGATCCAAGCTTTATGCTTCAAGATCTTCAAGAACAACCAAGATTCAAGCTTTCTAGCTTTGAATCTTCATTTCTTTTGTTGGATCTAAGTTTTCTAACTTATGATCTCATTATTATGTTATAAAGATCAAAACTTGTGTTTGTGGTCTTCATATAACTTGAAGATCTAAGATTTATGCTTCAAGGTCTTCAAGAACACCAAAGATTCAAGCCTTCTAGCTTTGTAATCTTATAACTTGTGTGAAAAGGATCCAAGCTCTTTAGCTTAGGGTTCCATCACTTCATTTGATTAAGATTATGTTCATATTTGTTTGATTGAAGTAAAGTTTGTAGCTTTAGTTGTAAATAGGACTTGTATTTGTGTTAAGACTAAGGATATGATGTAACCTTGGTTCATCATCCATCTAAGACTATTAAATGAGTTGTGTTCTTACTTGGTCTTAACATATTGTGTGTTGATGGTTGAATCTTGGTCAAGGTGATGCTAACCCATCAAAGAGTTGTACACTTGAAGCTTACAAGCATCAAGGATGAGAACCGTGATGAGCATCAAGCACCAAGAACTCCACCAGAGCACTTGTTTACTGTTTTTTGAGATCTGATCAGATTCCTAGACATCTGAAAAATTTAATTTCAGTTAGTTCGTTTTGAGTAGATGACTTTTCATTTAGGCCTCGTCTTAATCCGATATACGTTTTAGGATTTATAGCCCTCCGAAAGTCACTACGCCTTTGTAATGTTGTGCTGAAATTTCTGACCTACTCGCACTTAAACCATCGCTACGGTCAAACGAAGACGAGTTAGGTTCTGAAAATTGGTCAGCGGTTAGAGGACTCATATACGGAGCCATAACCACTGACTACGAGTCTTTTCGTTTTGTATAGAGGTCGTAGAAGCTGACCGAATTCAGCCTATTGTTTCGATCTCTATTTGTCAAACTTACTTAGCTTTTATGATGATGAATGATGATGATGATGACACTTAAACTTAATTTATTCACTTTTACACTTATTGGGACAACATACTGACCTAGTGACCTTTGACTTAGGTTGAAGACCTTTCGGACCGACTTACTACTTGCATACTTTCATTATCGACCTTTACTGCTTATTCACTGTGAGTTATAGCTTCCCTTTTTACTCATACTATTTTTGGGACTGAGAATACATGCGCTTTTTATGTTTTACTTACTTGACACGAGAACTTAAACTTATTGTATGTGTGGGTTATATAACGGCATAAACATTCCCCTTAGCACGGTAACGTTTAATCATTGGTTTTGAACCGGTGAACGCGAATATTAAATATGGATCCATAGGGTTTGACATCCCCACTCGGGCTAGTCGTGCTAGCATTTAACGGGTGTTTGATACTTCGAGGACATATGCACTCGCCAAGTGTACTTTTAGGGGGTATTACTATTACGTTAAGTTAGTTACCGGGTGCCCACGGATAAGCATATACTTTTCATACTGTTTTAAATACGATAACTCGTGGTCTACATTACTTTACTGTTTACAACTATAGCTCACCAACATTCGTGTTGACTTTTAACCGTGTATTTCTCAGGTGTTTAGACGATGTTGCTTCCACTGTTAAACTTGCTGTCTTGGTGTTAGACTTGCTGTTATGGACCTGCTGTGTTAGATTTCCGCTGCATTACTTAGAGATGTCTCAATCATGAAACTTTTATCCTGTGTTCGTAACTTATGTTATTTTCAAATAATGACTTTGTAACGACCTTTGTGTCACGTTATCTTTTGTAAACGCTATCTTTTTATGAATGCAAAACTGGTTGTCAAACAGCATGTAGTACTTGACCGTGTAAAGATCCTGTTGTTGACGAATCGTACACGATGGTTTTGTACGGGGCGTCACACTCACCCTACAATATTAACTGTGGTGCATTTACTTTGAACATTAAATACACTCGAACAAGTGTATAACATTTTATGAGGTAAAGGCGAGTATAGTGGATTCTATACTTGGGTCATTGCTAGTATTCAGGTGCTCATAGATTATGCAAACGTTTCGCAACTTAGAGTTGTACTTGTAAAATCTCGTGGTCAAGGAACATAAACTATTTTTCTTATAACTGTTTTTCAGATACTATGATACGTTACTTGAAACTGTGGTTTAAAAACATTTGAAACTAGACATGGTAATATCTACAATTATATGAAACGAAACTATTTTGATGTCACACATTTGGAACGTGACATCACTGATTACGAACAGTTAACACTTGACATTGTTGTATGCAAACTTTTGACATAAAACTTTGGTGGTATTCCACTAATAAACGTTTTGGAATATTATTTCTTAAACATATTGTATAGTTTACCTAAAACCTGTAGATTCACTCAACATTATTGTTGATCCCGTTTTGAGTGTTTTATTCTCAGGTATTAATTGCTTCCGCTGTAAAATATTGATGTTACGTAGAAGTCAAGTCAAGCACTGGGACCAGAGTTAACATTTGTTTAAAGGGATTTTTGACGGGGTGTTAAATATTGTTTTGGTTAAGATGATACGTACGGTTGAGATGTGACTCGTGTGAGTCACTGGTCACTCGTGTGGCGAACTGTATGGATCATGTGATTCATGGATGGATGTTTAGTCATAGACCAAACGTACGAGTGAGTTGTCAACCGCACGGTTGAGTGTTCTCAAACGTGCGAGTGAGGGTGTTACTCGTACGGTTGGCAGACCAGTTTTAAGTGTTTAAGTGTTGATCTATAGTGTTGTTATCTTGTTATTAATTTAATATCAAGACATGATTACTGACTGCGTTATGTCTATTCTCAGGTGGAAAAGAGAAAGAGAAGACTCAGAAAGATTAGACCTCTGAGAATCTTCAGTTGCTGGTAATTGGTGAGTGGGTCTATCTACGGATAGAGTTTAAGTAGCAAATCATGCTACTGTGGATTACTCTGATTACCTTATGTAGCATAGTGATTGTCATGCTAGGTGGATAGTTGCATGCTATGTGATCTATATATGTTGTATATGTGCACTGTGGTTGACACCAGCTATTCCTATGGCGGTTGGGGACTTTCAACCATTCCTAGGGCAGTTGAAGTCCGTGTGAGGTCAACCATTCCAAGGGAGGTTGATGAAAGGACCCGTTCATATACATTATAAATGATTCATAATAGTTGATTTTATTGTGAGGTACTTGACCTCTATATGATATATTTTACAAACATTGCATTCGTTTTTAAAGGACAAACATTCATTTACATCGAAAGTTGACGGCATGCATACCTTTTCATAATATATCCATCTATAATTGACTTAATAATAATCTTGATGAACTCGACGACTCAAATGCAACGTCTTTTGAAATATGTCATGAATGACTCCAAGTAATATCTCTAATATGAGCAAATGCACAACGGAAGATTTCTTTCATACCTGAGAATAAACATGCTTTCAAGTGTCAACTAAAAGGTTGGTGAGTTCATAAGTTTATCATAAAACAATAAAATTCATCATTTTGATAGACCACAAGATTTAAATGCTGCATGGTACAAATGGGCCCGAATCCTATACCCACATGTAATGTACATGCGATATCTTTTAAATACAGTATACCTTTCTCGTGTACAAAATCATCTTTCATAAATCTTAGTAACCGTACACATATCTCGTGCACAAAAATAACATACACATAACCTGTGTATAAAATCATTCTCTCGATACATAACATTCACTTTTCATTGCTTTCATAGCTTGGCTTGGTAACCGACCTTAACATATAATGCGCATAATAATATCCCCAAAACAGAACATCTCGTCTGTATAATAATCATATAAACTTTGAAGTACTAAACACCACGCCCACTAGCCCTTCCGTCTAGTGAACATTCTGGGTGGGGGTGTTAAACCCGGTAGCTACCTTTAGGATTCTCGTCAATTAGGCGTGCACTAATTCTCAAAATTAGTGATGTTCCCTAATTCTTAGGTTACCAAGCAATAATAATCAGGTGAAAAATATTCATATCAATTGTGGCAATTATCACGTCGACATAATTCAATGTTGGCAATTATCACGTCCACATAATTCATACGAGGAATGTTTTGCTTGTGTCTATCTCTTCAAACATTTATAAGAGCATTTCATGTATTCGTAGTTCAAAATGTATTTCGAAAGCATTTAATAAAACAGTTGTAAAAGTAGCGCATGTATTCTCAGTCCCAAAAATGTAAAGAGTAAAAGGGAATCAAATGAACTCACGCATATAAATATTGTAAAGCAGTTAATAAAATATTGCATTTATTCTCAGCCCAAAAATGTAAGGAGTAAAAGGGAGCAAATGAACTCACCATACTCTATTTTGTAGTAAAAATACATATGACGACATTGAACAACTGAACAATGCAGGGTTGGTCTCGGATTCACGAACCTATATTATTTGTATATATATATTAAAACGTATAATCGAAATCGAACAATTTATTATATCTTAATTTATATATTATATATTTAATTTGTGTTTATATTTAAAATGGTTATTATTTATATAGTTTTATTAATATATCCATACTTATTTAACGTTATATTTAAAAATCAATAGTTTGTTATTTGTAAGTATTTATATAAATAATATTAGTAAGTTTGATATATATAGTTATGTGAAATTTTAATATAATTATAGTATACGTAATAAGTATATTTTATGTACAAAATATTTATCTGTTTTAAAAAAAATAGTTTTTGATATTAATAATGATAATATTAATAATCCTTTTACTTAATAGTAATACTTATAGTGATAATAATATCAATAATAATAATAATAATAATTTTAATTGCAACTAGGGTTTTGATAACGATAATAATATTTGGTAACTAATACGTATATTAGTAATAATAATAGTAATAACTAATATTCATAACACTTACTAATAATAGTACGGATAATAATAATAATTCTAATACTTGATGATAATAATAATAACAATAATGGTAAGTGTAATAATAACAATAATAATAATAACAATCATAATAATAATAATACTTAAATGATTAAATAAATATATTAATAATACTTTTAAGACTAATAATAATAATAATAATGGTTATAATAATAATAATCATAATACTAATAACAATTATTATACTAATAATAATAACCACAATCAATGATAACAACTAGTAATAATAACTCTAATAATAATACTTATAATAATAATAAATTATCATTAGTCTTTATATTAGTAATACTAAGAATAATTATAGAAATGTAAAATACCTCATAATTATTCGATAAAAAAATGCCACCAGCTGGGTTTGAACCCGTAACCCCATGCTCACACGACAGCCATCAAACCATCAGGTCGATTCTGATTTTCTTGGAATTAAGCCTACTTAATTAAATATAACCCGTGTATATAACCGTTTATCTTCTTCCTTCTTCTTCACTTTCCAATCGACCAGGGATCAAATCCAAATAGCAACGAATTTCATTAATAGTTTTAGGATTTAACATATATATATATATATATATATATATATATATATATATATATATATATATATATATATATATATATAAACGATCCATAATGTTGTTTGAGTTATTTAAACAGAACAAATAATAAAAAAATTAACCAACAGAAATATACGACCCGTTTATGAACTCCAAATCATATTCGTGATTTTCGTATGTTTTTGATAAAACTTATAACATGAAAAACATTGTAAAAGACTCCTAGAAACTATATGGATCCTCAATTGAACCTATAACATCCATACGAACTCGAATTTTTACCAAGAACAGATGCATTGACTTTTGAAATTAAAGTTTAACTCGTAAAATTTGAATTCGATAAGAGAAATTGGAATTTGAAACTATGCAGATAGTTTGAATAAAAGATTTCTAATCTAACTGCATTTATAGATTTTAAACTACAAGTCGAATTTGAAATTTGAGAGAAATTACTCAAGAACAGGGATAACTCGTTATTTTCTGATAAATTCTCAAAATGCAGTGATAATGGAATGGTTCTGATTGTTTGAATGGATTATACTACCTATAATAGATCCTAATTTGTTGTGTAATGATTTGAGATGTTGATGTCTAACAGCCTTCACCTTTTAGTCGACAGAAACAGAAGTCAAGAAAAATAAAAACAAAATCGATGACTAAATAGATTTGTACCCTGCGATTCCAGATATTGACATATTCACCAATCAAGCAGACAGATTACACAGGTACGATGGTGATCTAAAACTGATTTTGTAATCTTCTGTATTCATATACGTATATACAACATTTATATAAATATCCATATTTATTTGTGTATTTTATCCGTATATATACCTATATCAATATCTGAATATAAATTTATTTATATAAATCTGCATTATATATATATATATATATATATATATAGTTATATATAATTCAATCTAACTAATATTAATATTTATCAATGTATTATTAACATTTACTTTAATAAGAATACTAATATTACTAATAATAATAGAAATCATAATAGTTGTAATATAAAGATAATAATAATAATATCCTTACTTATAATACTAATTATAATAAATTATATAATTCAAATAACAATGCAATTAATACTTTTAATAATACTAATATAACAATAATAGTACCAATTACAATAATACTAATGATAATAATAACATTAGTAATAACAATACTAATAATCCTAATAGTAACTACAATTATAGTTTTACTACTAATTATAATAATATTCATAATAATGATATTCATAATTTTAAAATTATAATTATAATATTAATAATAATAATGCATGTAATATCATTAATATAACAACTCTACATAACAAATTTTGTATTTATATGTTATATATAATAATATTATTAATACTGATATTACTATTTATTTTAATGTACGTGATATAGCAATTATATTTTAATTTATGAGTAAGTTTAATATGTTAACATTATATCTTATTAACTATGTAATACTTATCAACTATCTACTATTTATAATATCATATATTGATTATATATATATCTTACAATATACATATGAAAATAATTATACATAATATCATGTATTTATCCATAGATTCATTTTAAATTACGCTTAATAGTTTTGTATCTTATTTTACATATTTAATTCTAGTGTTTAAATTATATTATTGAATTTCAATTTATTACAAATACTTACATTTATATATATATATATATATATATATATATATATATATATATATATATATACAACAATTGTTCGTGAATCGTCGGGAATAGTCAAAGGTCAAAGGGTAATTAGTTATATGAACATAGTTTCCAAAACTTTCTAGACTCAACATTACATACTTTGCTTATCGTATCAAAATCATATAAAGATTAAGTTTAAATTTAGTCAAAAATTTCTGGGTCGTCACAGTACCTACCTGTTAAAGAAATTTCGTCCCGAAATTTAATTGGGATGGTCATTGCTAACAATAAATATGTTTTCATGACTCATACAAGTTGGAAATTAGAGTTTTATCTCCATTGAGTAATAAGGATAAAATAATTCGATTATTCAAAGAGTACGAATGAAGCTATCACAAAAGATTGAGATAGAGATTTAATTTTTGTCGTAGTCACGGTGGATTTTCGGAAATCAAGGAATTAAAGAAAATCTTCGAAATCTATAAGATCCGATTCTTCGGGATTTAAGGGATTTAAGATCTCTTTAATTAAATGCTGTCATCTGCCTCGATTACTCTGTCTGATATTTCCACTATAAATTAAACTCTTCCGTTCCATTATTCTCACCATTCCTATACTTTCTTTCTTAGTTCATACATCCAAAGGACTGTGAAAATGCCTAATCCAGTTCTAATCCTTGATATTTTTCTAATTACCATTTCTGTCATCTTTCTTTTCAATCCTTCACCAGAAAAATCTATTTACTTTTACTATTACCTTGGGGTAATACTATTCTTAATTCTACCGTGTCTTTATACTGCTATTCGTATTAATATCCAAGGTTTGTAATTTATGTATTGTTGTTGGGCTCTATATTCTCCCTTATATTTCGAAGCTCTTTGCTTTTTTATTCTCTTCTCGACTCTAAGTATAGCCAGTAATGGTCCAGAATTCGTAGGTATGGATTTTTGAATGAACCTAATAATATTCTTAAGCAGAAATGATTTGTAATAGCACGATGAAATTAGCAGCTGCTGGAATCATGGAAAATATAGAACTATCAAGAAAATATGTTCTTGATTTATTTATAGATTAGATAGAATGTAAAAGTCATGTAATATGGCACATGATGACGTTAGGATCTGTGAATCATCACGTTTCATTAGAAACTCAGCATGACTTACTGTAATATAATCACGTTGATCAAGTGTCATTATATTATACTAACTCATGCATCAATTTCCAACACTACTTCAAAAACATTCATATTTTAAGCTCAAAGGTTTACAGAATATAGAAACTAAAATAGTTTCCTTTTATGAGATAACACAGATAGCGCGGAGAGATAATTAGTATCAGACGAGAATATTTATGAAGATATCTTCAAAAATATTGAGGATATTTATAATGAAAGATATGATGATATCTTAGAATTTCTAACATCGAAGGATGATGAAGAAGATTTATCCGTAAGGGTTTAGATTCAGAAGCATGGTGTTCGCTAAGGATTTCATCAGATACAGGATCATCAGGATTCTTTATGTACAAGTTTAGTCCTTGTGATTTGTCCACAGTCTCCTTCATAATTTCCCATAACCCGCTTTTTGGTACTAAATTTTCTATTGAGCGTTTCCAACACTCCATTCTTTATCATCATACTTTTGACTGTTAAGGTCGTTTACAGTTTTTGCTGCTTCATTAAGCTTTTTGAATATTCAGAGTATTGGTTCGTAGACTGGGTGCTTTTCAGAATTTCAGAATGGAAGATCATAATTCTAAGAGATAAATGTTATATGGATATATATAAATGTTGTTGTAGAAATGCTACGAGATTCAAAATACCGATTGCTAATTTTCGGTAATTGGTATGGTAATTCTCGTTATAAGATGTGGATGAGTATACGGTAAGGTTTTAATGAACAACTATAATGGTTCTTCGGAGAGACTTAAGCCAATGAGTAATGAAGTTACTGGTAAGTTTACTGCTAATGTGGTGGAATATAAACGGTTTCCCGGTAACGATGACGAAAGGGTAATCGTATATATCAGGGTTATAATAAGGCTACTCCGGATGAAAATTCGAAGTTGTCTTGCTGGAGCTGTGACAAAATTGGCTAATTTGAAAAAGAAATGCAATGTTATTTTCGGTAATAACAATGCCAAAGAAGCTAGCACAGATACGTGTTAAACGTTTACTCAGTTTTCGAGAGTTTTCAGGTGCATAACTATACGCATCAATCTTTTCTTCCTTAGATGAAGTGCGGTTGGTTCATCCTCTCGATTGAGGTGTTTTCAAGAATCATGAAAGGTTTGAACGCAGATTGTAATTATCAAGATACAAATGAGGTTTAAGATGAAATCAAGTGGCAAACTTGAAGAAATGTTTAGTTTCATATGTTATAATCAATATTTTAATTCATTTTAATTGTCCAATGTTATTAGTCCACAGTCGATAGTCCACAGTTAACAGTCCAATAATTCATATATAGCTTATAATATTCGAAATAATTAATACGTATCGTGACCCGTGTACATGTCTCAGACTCGATCACAACTCAAAATATATATATTACTATAGAATCAACCTCAACCCTGTATAGCGAACTCTAGCATTACAACATATAGAGTGTCTATGGTGATTCCAAATAATATATATAGATGCGTCGATATGATATGTCAAAACCTTGTATACGTGTCCCGATATTTAAAGTGCGTAAAATAAATAACAGAAATTAAATAACGATAAATTAAATGCGTAAAGTAAATAACATAAATTAAATGACGATAAATAAAATTGCGATAATTAAATTGCGATAAATAAACTGCAATAAATAAAATGTAATCAGTTAGCTAGGAACAGTTAGCTGGAACAGTTAGCGTGGATTCTTAACAAAATTTTTCTCATAGTTAATTTGTTTCTAACAAATTTTATTATGACCATTGTTTTCTTCATTATGCCACTTGTTGGATTCTGATATGTCAAAATTCAAATATGAAATTGAATGAAAATGGTTATTCTGCGGTGAACGGATACGTATATCTGTGGATGTAAGTAGGATAGTAAATGACTGTTGAATCAGATTCGAAGAATGTACAGTGTAACTTATTAATGTGACATCTAAATATTCATCGGGTATTACCTACCCGTTAAAATATTTTCACCATTAACAGTTTGTACGAAAGAATTTTTAATTACAATATTTATGAAAATATACTTACATATATATTTTCTTCAGATGTAATCATGGATTTAATGAGTCAATATGATATTAATCTCATTTGATTTACCGTTAGAACTAGAATATATAATCTCTAAAACATTAGAGATTACATAATCTCTATGAAGAACGAAGATAATTGATGTAGAACGATACGTAGAACGAAGATAATACTCGAGGTTCAGAATGAGATGTTGAGACATGGATTGTTGATGGTATTGTTGCTATTACTGATGGTACTGTTGGTGCCGATGATGTTGCTGAAGCTGGTAAATTTTGCACCATATTCTCCAAATTGATTATTCGAGCGCAAAGTTCGTTGACTTCTTATATTATTCCGGGATGATTGTCGGTCGGAACGAACGAATGAATAAGATTTAGAATTTTAGATAGAATATAATCGTGGCAAAATACTATAGAAATGAGAGAGAAAATAGTATTACAAACAGGTTCGCCGGTAAGTGCTTCAGGTTCTTCCCAAGAGGGCAATGTGGTGGATGGAAGGGATCACCTGCTTCTTGTCTCCAATGACTAAGTATACTATGAACCCATCAGATGAATTGGGGATGGCTGATTGGCTGATTCATTCTGGTGACGCTGCTTCCGGAGCTTAGGTGAAACTCCATATCGAAATAGCTGTCGGAATCCGAGAAATTTGAACTGGTTGAGGGATTCATCTCGTACGATCAGATGAAGGATTTTAGATAAGAAATAGATTATAGGATGTAGATTAGTACCCTGCAATACATAATTTACATATGCATATATAATACTAAAATTCCATAAGTTACGGACGAATCTACGGAATCTGTCAGGCAAAGGTAACAATAACAGATACGCTAAGATATCAATTAGCAGATACGCTAAGATATGAATTTTGTCTATACACTATTCATGCAATCATTGCAGTATGATGTGTCTAGACTAAAAATGATAAGCAGATAATTTTTCGACAAAAATGATAAGCAAAGCTTTTGACATGCAGACAACGTCGAAGTCCAGACTCACTAATGCATCCTAACAACTACTAGTTAGACACACTAATGCAAGACCTGGTTCGCTAAGACCACCGCTCTGATAGCAACTGAAAGGACCCATTCATATACATTATAAACGATTCACAATAGTTGATTTCATTGCGAGGTACTTGACCTCTATATGATACATTTTACAAACATTGCATTCATTTTTAAAAGACAAACTTTCATTTACATCGAAAGTTGACGGCATGCATACCCTTTCATAATATATCCATCTATAATTGACTTAATAATAATCTTGATGAACTCGACGACTCAAATGCAACGTCTTTTGAAATATGTCATGAATGACTCCAAGTAATATCTCTAATATGAGCAAATGCACAGCGGAAGATTTCTTTCATACCTGAGAATAAACATGCTTTCAAGTGTCAACCAAAAGGTTGGTGAGTTCATAAGTTTATCATAAAACAATAAAATTCATCATTATGATAGACCACAAGATTTAAATGCTGCATGGTACAAATGGGCCCGAATCCTATACCTACCTGTAATGTACATGCGATATCTTTTAAATACATTACACCTTTATCGTGTACGAAATTATCATTCATAAATCTTAGTAACCATACACATATCTCGTGCACAAAAATAACATACACATAACCTATGTAAAAAATCATTCTCTCGATACATAACATTCACTTTTCATTGCTTTCATAGCTTGGTTTGGTAACCGACCTTAACATATAATGCGCATAATAATATCCCCAAAACAGAACATCTCGTCTGTATAATAATCATATAAACTTCGAAGTACTAAACACCACACCCACTAGCCCTTCCGTCTAGTGAACATTCTGGGTGGGGGTGTTAAACCCGGTAGCTACCTTTAGGATTCGCGTCAATTAGGCATGCACTAATTCTCAAAATTAGTGATGTTCCCTAATTCTTAGGTTACCAAGCAATAATAATCAGGGGAAAAATATTCATATCAATTGTGGCAATTATCACGTCCACATAATTCAATGGTGGCAATTATCACGTCCACATAATTCATTCGAGGAATGTTTTGCTTGTGCCTATCTCTTCAAACATTTATAAGAGCATTTCATGTATTCGTAGTTCAAAATGTATTTCAAAAGCATTTAATAAAACAGTTGTAAAAGTAGCGTATGTATTATCAGTCCCAAAAATGTAAAGAGTAAAAGGGAATCAAATGAACTCACGCATATAAATATTGTAAAGCAGTTAATAAAATATTGCATGTATTCTCAGTCCAAAAATGTAAGGAGTAAAAGGGAGCAAATGAACTCACCATACTGTATTTTGTAGTAAAAATACATATGATGACATTGAACAACTGAACAATGCAGGGTTGGCCTCGGATTCATGAACCGATATTATTTGTATATATATATATATATTAAAACATATAATCGAAATCGAACAATTTATTATATCTTAATTTATATATTGTATATTTAATTTATGTTTATATTTAAAATGGTTATTATTTATATAGTTTTATTAATATATCCATACTTGTTTAATGTTATATTTAAAAATCAATAGTTTGTTATTTGTAAGTATTTATATAAATAATATTAGTAAGTTTGATATATATAGTTATGTGAAATTTTAATATAATTATAGTATACGTAATAAGTATATTTTATGTACAAAATATTTATCTGTTTAAAAAAATAGTTTTTGATATTAATAATGATAATATTAATAATCCTTTTACTTAACAATAATACTTATAGTGATTATAATATCAATAATAATAATAATAATAATTTTAATTGCAACTAGGGTTTTGATAACGATAATAATATTTGGTAACTAATACGTATATTAGTAATAATAATAGTAATAACTAATATTCATAACACTTACTAATAATATTACTAATAAAATAATAATAATTCTAATACTTGATGATAATAATAATAACAATAATGGTAAGTGTAATAATAACAATAATAATAATAACAATCATAATAATAATTATAATAATACTTAAAGGATTAAATAAATATATTAATAATACTTTTAAGACTAATAATAATAATAATGGTTATAATAATAATAATAATCATAATACTAATAACAATTATTATACTAATAGTAATAACCACAATCAATGATAACAACTAGTAATAATAACTCTAATAATAATACTTATAATAATAATAAATTATCATTAGTCTTTATATTAGTAATAATAAGAATAATTATAGAAATGTAAACTACCTCATAATTATTGGATAAAAAAAATGCCACCAGCTGGGTTTGAACCCGTAACCCCATGCTTACATGACAACCATCAAACCATCAGACCGATTCTGATTTTCTTGGAATTAAGCCTACTTAATTAAATATAAATCGTGTATATAACCATTTATCTTCTTCCTTCTTCTTCACTTTCCAATCGACCAGGGATCAAATCGAAATAGCAACGAATTTCATTAATAGTTTTAGGATTTAACATATATATATATATATATATATATATATATATATATATATATATATATATATATATATATATATATATATATATATATATATATATATATATATATATATATATATATATATAAATGATCCATAATGTTGTTTGAGTTATTTAAACAGAACAAATAATAAAAAAAATTACCCAGCAGACATATACGACCCGTTTATGAACTCCAAATCATATTCGTGATTTTCGAATGTTTTTGATAAAACTTATAACATGAAAAACATTGTAAAAGACTCCTAGAAACTATATGGATCCTCAATTGAACCTATAACTCCATACGAACTCGAATTTTTACCAAGAACAGATGCATTGACTTTTGAAATTAAAGTTTGACTCGTAGAATTTGAATTCGATAAGAGAAATTGGAATTTGAAACTATGCAGATAGTTTGAATAAAAGATTTCTAATCTAACTGCATTTATAGATTTTAAACTACAAGTCGAATTTGAAATTTGACAGAAATTACTCAAGAACAGGGATAACTCGTTATTTTCTGATAAATTCTCAAAATGCAGTGATAATGGAATGGTTCTGATTGTTTGAATGGATTATACTACCTATAATATATCCTAATTTGTTGTGTAATGATTTGAGATGTTGATGTCTAACAGCCTTCACCTTTTAGTCGACAGAAACAGAAGTCAAGAAAAATAAAAACAAAATCGATGACTAAATAGATTTATACCCTGCGATTCTAGATATTGACATATTCACCAATCAAACAGATAGATTACACAGGTACGATGGTGATCTAAAACTGAATTTGTAATCTTCTGTATTCATATACGTATATACAACATTTATATAAATATCCATATTTATTTGTGTATTTTATCCTTATATATACCTATATCAATATCTGAATATAAATTTATTTATATAAATCTACATTATATATATATATATATATATATATATATATATATATATATATATATATATATATATATATATATATGTATATATATATATATGTAGTTATATATAATTCAATCTAACTAATATTAATATTTATCAATGTATTATTAACATTTACTTTAATAAGAATACTAATATTACTACTAATAATAGAAATCATAATAGTTGTAATATAAAGATAATAATAATAATATCCTTACTTATAATACTAATTATAATAAATTATATAATTCAAATAACAATACAGTTAATACTTTTAATAATAATACTAATATAACAATAATAGTACCAATTACAATAATACTAATGATAATAATAACATTAGTAATAACAATACTAATAATCCTAATAGTAACTACAATTATAGTTTTACTACTAATTATAATAATATTAATAATAATGATATTCATAATTTTAAAATTATAATTATAATATTAATAATAATAATGCATGTAATATCATTAATATAACAACTCTACATAACAAATTTCGTATTTATATGTTATATATAATAATATTATTAATACTGATATTACTATTTATTTTAATGTATGTGATATAGCAATTATATTTTAATTTATAAGTAAGTTTAATATGTTAACATTATATCTTATTAACTATGTAATACTTATCAACTATCTACTATTTATAATATCATATATTGATTATATATATCTTACAATATACATATGAAAATAATTATACAAAATATCATGTATTTATCCATAGATTCATTTTAAATTACGCTTAATAGTTTTGTATCTTATTTTACATATTTAATTCTAGTGTTTAAATTATATTATTGAATTTCAATTTATTACAAATACTTATATATATATATATATATATATATATATATATATATATATATATATATATATATATATATATATATATATATATATATATATATATATATATATATATATATATATATATATTTACAACACTTGTTCGTGAATCGTCGGGAATAGTCAAAGGGTAATTGGTTATATGAACATAGTTTCCAAAACTTTCTAGACTCAACATTACATACTTTGCTTATCATATCGAAATCATATAAAGATTAAGTTTCAATTTAGTCGGAAATTTCTGGGTCTAAATTTCTTTAACGGGTAGGTACTGTGACGACCCAGAAATTTCCGACCAAATTTAAACTTAATCTTTATATAATTTTGACACGATAAGCAAAGTCTGTAAAATTAAATCTCAAAATTTTTGAACTATTTACATAGGTTCAGTTAACCTTTGACTATTCCCGATGACTCACGATATGATTACTTGAAAATAGATATGCATATATTTAATATATATAATAATATGAAATATTATATACATTGTAATTATTATAATTAATAATGTAAAATAGTAAATAATAATAATTATTTAAAATATATCTATATATATAAATAAATTATATTAGATATATACTTTGAGATTTTGAATTTATTTAGAAAACAATAGTAACACACAGTTATCCTTCAGACAATATTATTCGAGTTAAAAAGGAACTTATATAATTTTAAAATAAACAGTGATCCAAAAATGAGTAATATAAATTTTAGGCTTATTAAAAATGTATTTAGAAACTATTTGTGAATTTTAAAACTTTTTATATTTTACTTAGGGGTTGGGAGTGAATAATTAATGTAATTTTTACTTATTAGTTAATGACTGAAATTATTACCATAATGACCGAAATAAATAAAGATACTTAATTTTAAAATTTGGAAATTTTTCGAAGACTTTTATCCGCCACTAAATTAATCAACGGGGCACGATATAACACTCCGTTAAGAGTGTCGGTAGAACACTCCAAAACATCTGGCTACTAACTGTTTAATTAGGAATCATGTGAATTACGTTTTTTCTACTTTATCATTATCAAATTCTCTATATATCATACATATGCATATGAGATATATTAACACTCACACACATTCAAGAACAACCACTCCAATTTCCTTGATCACAAACCCGCCACCACCTTCAACCACAACACACCACCATCAATCCATCGCCATCAAGAACCACAACCATCGATTAATATCTTATCACCACCCTAATATCGAACCATGTTATAACCAAATTACTTTCTCACTGTCGTGACCAAATATAACCCATTTACATCATAATAATCACCTGATGTTATGCGAGGTGTATACGGAAATAGTATTATTTTTACAACGAAATACTATTAAATACGATACAATTTTACACAAGATATTTATTTATTTATAGAATGGATATATCTAAACCTTGCTACAACACTTATAGGCAGTGTACCTAATCGTACAGTAGTGTAGTTTTTAGTAAGTCCGGTTCGTTCCACAGGGAATCTTTTAAACAAGCTTAACGCTATATTAGTTTTAAATTTATAAAAATACAAATATATATATATATATAAGTGATATTATTATTATAAAAGGGGGTTTTTACCGTTTAATGACCGATTTGTCGATTTTAAAACTTTAGTCGCAGTTAAAACCTAATGTAAAATATTAAAAATAAATATAACTTAATTTAAAGCGTAAAGTAAATAACGATAATGAAATTTTGATAAATAAATGTGCGATAAAATAAAATTGTGATAATTAAAGAGTACGATAATTAAAAGTGCAATTAAATACAATGACAATAAATAAAAGTGCGATAATTAAAAGTGCAATTAAATATGAAATAAAAGAATTATGCTTATTTAAACTTCCATAATCATGATGTTTGACGTGTTGATTTTTAGTTTATTCCCATGGGTTAATTGTTCTTTGTCCTGGATTATTCAATATGTCCATACGGATTTGTCCATAATAGTCCATCAGGCATAAATATAAAGTGCGAAAGTCTTCGTCAAATTATTCTTATTCCCGAAGTCAAATATTCCAACTAATTGGGGATTCGAATTGTAACAAGGTTTTAATACTTTGTTTAATGAATACACCAGGTTATCGACTGCGTGTAAACCAAGGTTTTACTACTTTGTTAACAATTATACCAATTACCCTTGAATGTAATCCACCCCTGTTTCAACAAGTCTACTAACTATTAATCCAGTTCCGTGTCCGGTAAAATGAACAATTATTGGTATTTATAGATATCCCGCCCACCGTGCCCAGTCAAGCGTATGTGGTTATATATAAATACATCAAATTATAAGTCTATATATTAAATTAACGAGGTATCATTTAATTAATATAAAGCCCATTAATAGCCCATAGTCTAATTTCCACAAGTGTCATTCTTTTGTCCAAACCCCAATTATGGTACAAAGCCCAATTACCCAATCTTAATATTTTTAGCCCAACATCATGATTACTTCGTCTTAAATAAGCATAATAATAGCTTAGCTACGAGACATTAAATTAAAAATAACATTAACCATAACTTACAGTGATTAAAAATAGCATAGAGTTACATGGACAGAAATTCGACTTACACCCTTACAACATTCGCTAACATACCCTTATTATTAGAAATTAAAATTAAAATTAAAATATAAATATAAATATATATACGAGTGAGAGATTGAAAGGAAAAAGATGTGTAGATTTCGTCCAAAACTCGCGAACTTTATAGGACCAGGCCTGGATTTCAGGGCCATGCGATCGCATGGTTTTTGTTCTTCCAGGCCATGCGATCGCATGGCCAGCTGGGAGAGCTCAAAAGTCTTTAAAAACGTGGGCTGCTTATTTAATTATTATATAATATAATATATATAATTAAATATAATTATATATATATTATATTATATTCTTGTACTCCGTTGACTTGTAATTTTAGCTCCGTTGCGTCGCGCGTTGAGAGTTGACTTTGGTCCCAGTTCTGGATTTTCGAACGTCCTTGCGTACAATTTAATATCTTGTACTTTGCGTTTCGCATCTTGTACTCTTGTAATTTTGAGACGTTTCTCATCAATAATTGGAACCACTTTGATTGTATTTTGTACTTTTGAGCTTTTTGGTCGTTTGCGTCTTCAATTCGTCGAATCTGTCTTTTGTCTTCACCTTTTATTATTTAAACGAATATCACTTGTAAATAGAACAATTGCAACTAAAAGCTTGTCTTTCTTGAGGGATAATGCTATGAAATATATGTTCGTTTTTAGCATTATCAAATATTTCCACACTTGAGCGTTGCTTGTCCTCAAGCAATATAGTCTTGAAATAAAAATACTAGAATCACTTCTTTATTCTTCACACTTTGTACATCCGTGATTTCTATACGGCGGTATAAACAATGGTAGTAACGATGTGGTTTACAGTCCCACATGACTATGAAGAGTTAGATCCATTAAGGAAATTGGATCTTTATGAAAATATTTGATCTTTTGAAAATACAATCTAGTTTTTACCCTAGATAAGTTTTCCGGAATAACCCTTCACCGGTGTTTGCAAATTATTTTTGTGGGTTTGGTGGGATTCAGATTTGAAAATTTTAGCTCAAAACTTGTGGTTTTGTGTCACCCACTTTCTAACCTTGTATTGGGAAAGCAACACGTCCAGTATACTTGCTCCGTATATTACCTTTCGATAAACTACCGTCCGGTTGTAAAGGAAAGTGTTGAACAAGCAACTGTTAAGGCAATGTCCCCTGACATGCTTTTAATTATGGTCTATAACGTGTTAGATGCAATTACTATCCTTGGTAGGAGCAATAGTAAAGCTCACCCTTATAATTTTTCGGTCTGGCATAAGGTTCTGTCTTTGACCATGCTATGCAACCACCGTTCTTACGGTTGACACCCGATTTGGTTCAGGTGATCTAATGAATTCCAGGTGAATTCCTAGGTTTTACGTTCAATGGTAATGAACGTATTGAAAATGGGTTTTCAGGAAAACAAATCGGTTTGTAATTTTGATCAAAATATTTTCTCGTTCAAGCTCGAATTTAGATATCATCGAATTCCATGAGTTTGAATTCTCAATCTTTCAAGGTCAATCTCTAGGATTGAGTAATATCAGGCTTAAAAGCTGATTTTTGATCTTTAAGGAGATTATCTTTTCTGGGGATCTGATTCATTAGTCTTACCCAGCTAATTTGCACGGCGTCCTCCCCATTTTACGAGACAGATCCTCTCATGGTTAGGATAAGTCTGACCACTTGGCGACCCTGTTTGATGCTGAGGTCCGTGGATTTCCTGCTGATTTTAGTGATGACTTTTCTATATTTTTCGTCAACTTACAGCTGGTTTGGACGACAACTTCATGACCTAAATCAAGAAGCGCGTTTCTTTTTCAGAAGACTTTACTTCCTTTTAATGATGGAATTGATTCATCGTGTAGATCCATCTTTTCTTTCAAATATATTACAGTAAATTGGGTAAAACTGTTTAGATTAGTCCAAAGCAAAAGTATCTTCAGTTAATTGTACAAAAATATGTGATATATGTTCAGAATAACTTGGTAAATTTTTCTCACACTTGACTTTTATTTTCCTTTTTATTGTCCTCTATTCCATTTTAAATGAATTCTAACATTTTAGTTTGTTTCTCAATTTATGTCCTTTCCGAGGTAACAATAATTTCGGTGTTTAACATCTAGTTTTATCGTTCATAAATATGTATAAACATGATTTTGAATTCATTTAACTGAAAATTTTGAAAATTTTACTAGAATTGGGTAGTCAGTATATAAGACTAGGGCTGTTCTTTATTATCAGAGAGCACTAGATTCTAATACAACTACTGCTTTACTAGTATTTTTAATGGTAACCAAGTGTATAAGTCAAAAATTTTTATAATTCCGAAAGAATTTAACCCCTTCCCACACTTAAGATCTTGCAATGCCCTCATTTGTAAGAAATCAGTAACAATTTAAATTATTGAGGGTGATTAGCGTAGAAAAATGATTAAATTTTACCAAAGTTCCAAACATATTGGAGTTTGTTTTAAAAGCAAAGATTTTTGGTTTTTTTAATTTTTTTTTATTGTTTTTGGCATACTTTAATTCAATAAGATTCAAAATAATGATAATAAAAGTTCTCGTCCCTCCCTTGGGTAGAGCAATTTCAGTTCAACGACCTAGTTTTCAACTCACGACGAATTTTAAAAATCATATTTTTAACTTAACGAAATAAAGTAAATTTTTGTTTTTAAATTCACACCAAACTTTTATTATATTTTTGTTTTTATACATACAAACTTATATTAAAAATATTAATTTTTCAAATATTTACAAACTTAAATATATTGATTTTAAAAAGTTTACAATAATAAATTAATATTTAAATATTAAAAACAAAGTAAAAATAAAATTAAAAATCTTTTTGGTCTTTTATCCCACTTTAATCAATCAAATATTATCAAAAACATACGCCCCTCTTTTCGGAAAAAGTAATTTCGGTTATATTACCTAGTTTTACTCCTGACGAATTTTTGAAATATTTTGGGTTGATTGATTAAAGATATTTATACCATAAGAATAAACGGTAAATTTTGCAGTGATGTAGTAAATTTTTGTATGATATCAATAATTTCGGTCACGCATACCTAATTTTATCGAATACCAATTTAATACTTTATAGCAAACAAATTAGCGTTTATTATCAAAAGGTTAAAAATAAAAATAAAAATAAAAACTGTACATACTTACCTGTGAGATAGTATTCTTAGTGATATGCTTTAGCCCACTCGTAAGATAGTCGGACTAATTGATTTTCCATAGCTACATAGGCGTAACCTCGAGCATTCAACGTTTTTTCTTCTAAACATATGAACGGTCCATCTCTGCATAAAGTAACAAATTCGGTATTTGAATAGGTTTGATTATTTGAACATTTACCTTCGTGTGACCATTTTCCGCATTTGTGACATCTTTCAAGGTGTCGTGCTCTTCTTTTCGCTGCGGATTTTGATTTTCCTTTACCAAACTGTAACTTATTATTTTTGTTTCTGGATTCTTTTCTTACTCCGTCCAATTTACCTCTGATTAATGATACTATTTCACTTGGAAGGGTGTCATTATTATGTTTAGTGATCAAAGCATGTAGCATTAGACCATGGTTTAGTTCACAGGAAGTCTTCATCTCGTAAAACCTAAAAAAATAAAAATTCAGAATGGGGGGAGAAGACTAGTTCTTTAGGGTCTGCTAGGGAAAGACCATTCGGATTCTATTTTCGAGAACTACACGAAAACAGAACATCTAACTCTAACAAAAATACATATTATCCTTTAAAGACTTGATTCTCCCCACACTTAGTTAGCTGTGGTGTTGAAATTGTGATTAACTTCGTTGTCAACTTCCATTGGACTATCTATGTAATGTTTAACTCTGTGACCATTAACCTTAAATTCAATCCCATTTGAATTTATTAATTCTACTGTTCCGTACGGGAAAACTCTTTTGACTATAAATGGTCCAGACCATCTTGATTTCAATTTTCCAGGAAATAGCTTGAATCGTGAATTGAAAAGAAGAACTCTGTCTCCTTCTTTGAATTCTTTTGAACTTCTGATTCTTTTATCATGCCATTTCTTCGTTCTTTCCTTATAGATTAACGAATTTTCGTATGCTTCATGTCTTAATTCTTCTAATTTGTTTAGTTGACTTAACCGTAGACGTCCGGCTTCATGTAAATCAAGATTACATGTCTTCAAAGCCCAAAATGCTTTGTGTTCAATTTCTACTGGAAGATGACATGCTTTTCCGTAAACGAGTTTAAAAGGTGTGGTACCAATTGGAGTTTTGTAGGCTGTTCTAAAAGCCCAGAGTGCATCCTCCAATTTAATGGACCATTCCTTCGGATTTGATCCTACGGTTTTTTCTAGAATACGTTTTAATGCTCGGTTGGTATTTTCAACTTGTCCACTTGTTTGTGGATGATAAGCGGTGGAGATTTTATGAGTTACTCCATATCTTTTGAGAACTTTCTCAAGTTGATTATTACAAAAATGAGTACCCCGATCACTTATTAAAGCTTTCGGTGTTCCGAACCTTGCAAAAAGACATTTTAAAAAGTTGACTACAACTCGTGCATCGTTAGTCGGGAGAGCTTGTGCTTCCGCCCATTTAGATACATAATCAATGGCAACGAGAATATAGAGATTATTATGAGATTTTGGAAATGGACCCATAAAGTCAATACCCCAAATGTCAAATACTTCACATACTTGAATGACATTTTGTGGCATTTCATCAAGTTGACTTATTTTTCTGGCCCTTTGACAAGCATCACAGGATTTGCAAAGAAGGTGTGCGTCTTTGAAAATTGTAGGCCAATAGAATCCAGCATCGTAAACTTTTCTTGCTGTAAGTTGAGGCCCATAATGCCCTCCTGTTGGTCCTGTGTCACAATGGTTTAAAATTTAACTGGCTTCATCTCCGAATACACATCGGCGTATTATTCCATCGGGACAACTTTTAAACAAATGTGGATCTTCCCAGAAATAGTGTTTTATATCACTAAAGAATTTCTTTCGTTTTTGGTACGATAATCCTTTTTCAAGGAATCCACATACTAAGTAGTTTGCATAGTCTGCAAACCATGGAATTTCATTATAATCTATCTTCAATAGATATTCATCAGGAAAGTTGTCTTGTATGGCCGATTCATTTAGAACTTCTAATTCAGGATTTTCAAGACGAGAAAGATGATCAGCGGCGAGATTTTCTGCTCCCTTTTTATCTCGGATTTTAATATCGAACTCTTGTAAGAGTAAGATCCAACGGATTAATCATGGCTTGGCATCTTGTTTTGAAAATAGGTATCTAAGAGCAGAATGGTCGGTATAGACCACCGTTTTAGCTAGAACGAGATATGAACGAAATTTGTCAAAAGCAAAGACAATAGCAATGAGTTCTTTTTCAGTAGTTGTATAATTTGTTTGTGCTCCTTGTAACGTCTTACTAGCATAATATATAGGTTGAAATCGTTTTTCAATCCTTTGTCCTAAAACGGTTCCCATTGCAAAATCACTTGCATCGCACATAAGTTCGAATGATAGATTCCAATTTGGAGTTATCATGATCGGCGCATTTGTGATTTTTTCTTTAAGTATATTAAAAGATTTGATGCATTCATCTGAAAAGATGAATGGAGCATCCTTTTCTAGGAGTTTATTCATAGGAGTGGCAATTTTAGAAAAATCTTTTATGAAACGTCAGTAAAAACCGGCATGCCCTAGAAAACTCCTAACTCCTCTAACATTGGTGGGATGTGGAAGTTTAGCAATTACATCTACTTTAGCTCTATCCACTTCAATTCCTTCCTTTGAGATTTTATGTCCAAGAACGATGCCTTCTTTAACCATGAAATGGCATTTCTTCCAATTAAGTACTACATTTGATTGTTCACATCTAATAAGCATTCGTTCAAGATTAACTAGACATGATTCAAATGTATCACCGAAGACTGAAAAGTCATCCATGAAAACTTCCATGCATTCTTCTATCATGTCGTGAAAAATCGCCATCATGCACCTTTGAAAGGTTGCAGGGGCGTTGCAAAGTCCAAATGGCATGCGTTTGTAAGCAAAAGTACCATAAGGGCACGTGAACGTGATTTTTTCTTGATCCTCGGGTGCTATTGGAATTTGAAAGTATCCGGAAAAACCATCAAGGAAACAATAGTAACTATTTCCGGCTAATCTTTCCAACATTTGATCAATAAAAGGTAAGGGAAAGTGATCTTTTCTGGTGGCGTCATTCAATTTTCTATAATCAATACAAACACACCATCCTGTTATAGTCCTAGTAGGAATAAGCTCCTTTTTCTCATTTGTGATGACAGTCATGCCACCCTTCTTAGGTACGCATTGAACTGGGCTTACCCATGGACTATCAGAAATTGGATAAATTAAACATGCATCTAGCAGTTTAATAATTTCTTTCTTAACAACATCTTGCATATTAGGATTTAGTCTTCGTTGGCGTTGCACATACGTTTTATGACCTTCTTCCATAAGGATTTTATGTGTGCAATACGAAGGACTTATTCCTTTAATATCATGAATTTTCCATGCAATAGCTGGTTTATGAGCTTTTAGCAAGGAAATGAGTTTAGATTTTTCATTTTCAGTAAGAGAAGACGATATTATTACAGGTAATTCAGATTCACCATGTAAATAAGCATATTCCAAATGGTTTGGAAGTGGCTTTAACTCTAATGTCGGTGGTTCTTCTATCGATGATTTATATCGATATCTGTCTTCTTCTTTTAGCATTTGAATTTCTTCTGTTGTTGGTTCATATCCATTAGCCATAAGTGTAGCTAACATTTCAGTTTCATCAATTGGTTCAGTTCCTTCTCCTAAAGAACATTCTCATGTTCCTTGTAATTCTGGAAATTCTTCTAACAAATCTGCATGTGATTCTATAGTTTGAATATAATAACATGTATCATCTGCAGATTGCGGTTGTTGCATGGCTCTATCCACTGAAAAGGTAACACTCTCGTCCTCTATACTTAGGGTCAGTTTCTAACCAAACACGTCTATTATTGCTTTAGCCGTGTTTAAGAATGGTCTTCCTAATATGAGAGGTACTCGAGAATCTTCTTCCATGTCCAAAATAACAAAATCTACTGGAAATACTAAAGTACCAACTTTAACTAGCATGTTCTCCATTATCCCTCTAGGATATTTTACTGATCGATCGGCTAGTTGTATGCTTATTCTTGTTGGTTTTAATTCTCCAAGGTCTAGTTTAGTGTATAGTGAATACGGCATTAGATTTATACTAGCACCTAAGTCTGCCAATGCTTCTATTGAACTAAGACTACCCAGAAAACATGGAATTGTGAAACTTCCTGGATCAGATAATTTTTCTGGTATCTTATTCAACAGCACTACTGAACAATTAGCATTCATATTAACAGTCGAGAGTTCTTCCATTTTCTTTCTATTTGTGATTAGATCTTTCAGAAATTTAGCATATCTAGGCATTCCTGAAATTACATCAATGAAAGAAGATTTACATTTATCTGTTTAAACATATCCAAGAATTTGAATTGCTCGGCTTCAAGTCTCTCTTTTTTCATTTTACTCGGGTAAGGAAGTGGTGGTTGGTATGGTTTAACATAAGGTTTAGCTTTAACTGTGTTATTTTCATTAACCTTTTCAACTACCGGTTCTTTTTCCTTATCTTGCTCAGATTGTGGTTCTTGTGGAGCAGGAATAGCTTCATCAGAAATTACAGGTATTTCAGGTAGTTTAAGTGTGATACCACTTCTTGTGGTAATGGTTTTAGCTGTTTCATTTCGGGGGTTAGCATTTGTATCACTAGGTAGACTTCCCGGTTTTCTTTCACCTATCAACATTGCTAAGTTGCTTACTTCTTGTTCCAGATTTTGAATAGAAGCTTGTTGATTTCTAAATGCTTGAGCATTTTGTTCATTCGTTTGTTTCTGAGATGTGAAAAACTGAGTTTGAGAATCAACTAGCTTCGACATCATGTCTTCTAAATTTGGCTTTTTATCATCTGTTTGTGGTGGTTTATTTTGAAAATTAGGTCTTTGCTGATTGTAAGTATTATTGGATACTTGTTGATTACTTGGACCTTGTTGGTTGTTGTATGGAATATTTTGGTTATAGTTCTGATTTTGATTGTAGATTGGTCTTGGCGGTTGATAATTATTCTGATAATTATTTCCAGGCCTTTGGTTTATGTATGAAACATTCTCTCTTTGTTTCATTGTTAGTTCAATACTGAGACAATCTTTTGTCAAATGTGGTCCTCCACACTGCTCACAACTAATTCGTATTGAGTGAATATCCTTAGTCATCTTTTCCATTCGTCTCTCGACAGCATCTATCTTTGCAGAAATGGAATCTAAGTCATGGCTAGAATCAGCTCTAGCTGCTTTAGATGATCTAACGATATCTTTTTCTTGGTGCCACTCATGTGAGTGGGAAGCAGTGTTATCAATAATTTTGTAAGCATCAGTTGCTGTTTTCTTCATAATGGAACCACCAGCTGCTATGTCTATGTCTTTTCTTGTTGTGATGTCGCATCCTTGGTAGAATATTTGTACTATTTGACAGGTGTCTAAACCATGTTGCGGACAACCTCTTAATAATTTTCCAAATCTGGTCCAAGCCTCATATAAAGTTTCATTTGGCTTTTGTGTGAACGTAACAATTTCTCCTTGAAGTCTCACGGCTTTAGATGCCGGAAAGAATTGTTTAAGAAATTTTTCAACTAAAACGTCCCATGTATCAATCGCCCCTTCAGGTAACGATTCTAACCAATCTTTGGCTTCTCCCTTTAGAGTCCAGGAAAATAACATGAGATAGATCTGTTCATCCTCCACTTCTCTTATTTTAAATAGTGTGCAGATCCTATTAAAGGTATGAAGATGTTCATTTGGATCTTCCTTCGGCGCACCACTAAATTGGCATTGATTAGTTACCATATGTAGGATTTGTCCCTTGATTTCATAATCTGGTGCATTAATGTCAGGTTGAGTAATTGCGTGACCTTGGCCAGTGCGTTTAGCTCTCATTCGGTCTTCCATACTTAGAGGTTCCAGATTCTCCATGATTGAATTTGTTGAATCTGAATCACTATAGGATTCTGATTTAATGGTAGGTTCCTCAACAATCTCTGTTTGAATGATTGGTGGTTCCGGAGGAAAGATTAATGGTTCAGGATCTATGAATTGTCCCTGAATATTCTCCGGATTCTCAATTGTGAGGTCGGGTTCAAAAAATGGATTATCGGAAATTTGAATTGGAGTACTTGGTCGACTGGATGATGATTCTAAAGAAAAATCAACGGCGACAATATTTGCTAGATGTCTAGATCTGGTTACAGGTGGTGAACGTACAAAAGGTGGTGATCGTTTTGCTCGGTGCATTCACTGAATATCCTATTAGTTATAAAAATAAGAAAAATTATATAAGTTATCAAATTAATAGACTTTTCTAATTTTTCCCACGTTACGAATAGCCAAAAGATGCAGCAGAGGGGCAGGATTCGTTTGGTCTCAATATAATTGAGTACTGTTTGGCTCCAATAACCCGGTCCACGTACAAATCCAACTATTACTACGAACCAGAAAATTTTGATGTCTATCAATTTAACCGCTTAAAATAATTTTTCGTAATTTAAAGAAATTTTAGAGAAGAAATAGAAAAAAAAATCTAAGTCCTAAAACTAGAATGGCGAGAAATAAGAAAGAAAAAGAGCGCGTCGAAAAACGCCGAAAAATAAAAGTCGTCGAAAAATAAAAATAAGAAAGTAGTGCGTCGAAAAACGTCGAAAAATAAAAGGCGTCGAAAAATAAAAATAAGAAAGTAGTGCGTCGAAACTTAAAAAGGAACTAAAAACTAAGAATTAAAAGTTGCGTCTAAAAATATTAAAACTTAAAAGAAAAACTATATCCCAAATGGCAATAACTTAAAAAGGTACTAAAAACTTAGAACAGCGTCGCAAAATTCTAAAGCACCTAAATTTTAGTCTAAAGAAAAAGCACTTAAGGGATTTTACGGCAAAGACTAAAAATCTAGAAATAAAAATAACTATGGCAAAAACTATATCTTAGAATTAAATACGAGCGAAAAATACAAATATTACGCTAAAAAGAATAAAAAGAAACAAAATATAAAAATATACTTATAGTTGTAAAAAGTACAATTTTATAAAAATATTATTTTTATATTATTTATTTTATAAAACTATTAATTTTATAATTTAATTATACTAAATAAACTAAATAATACAAATTAAATAATAAAAACTAAACTAAATAATAAATTAATTATAAACTAATTAGGGTTTTATAATAATAATAATAATTAAATATACTCCGTAATTAATGCTGAATTATCCGCCACTAAATTAATCAACGGGGCACGATATAACACTCCGTTAAGAGTGTCGATAGAACACTCCAAAACATCTGGCTACTAACTGTTTAATTAGGAATCATGTGAATTACGTTTTTTCTACTTTATCATTATCAAATTCTCTATATATCATACATATGCATATGAGATATATTAACACTCACACACATTCAAGAACAACCACTCCAATTTCCTTGATCACAAACCCGCCACCACCTTCAACCACAACACACCACCATCAATCCATCGCAATCAAGAACCACAACCATCGATTAATATCTTATCACCACCCTAACATCGAACCATGTTATAACCAAATTACTTTCTCACTGTCGTGACCAAATATAACCCATTTACATCATAATAATCACCTGATGTTATGCGAGGTGTATACGGAAATAGTATGATTTTTACAACGAAATACTATTAAATACAATACAATTTTACACAAGATATTTATTTATTTATATAATGGATATATCTAAACCTTGCTACAACACTTATAGGCAGTGTACCTAATCGTACAGTAGTGTAGTTTTTAGTAAGTCCGATTCGTTCCACAGGGAATCTTTTAAACAAGCTTAACGCTATATTAGTTTTAAATTTATAAAAATACAAATATATATATATATATATATAAGTGATATTATTATTATAAAAGGGGGTTTTTACCGTTTAATGACCGATTTGTCGATTTTAAAACTTTAGTCGCAGTTAAAACCTAATGTAAAATATTAAAAATAAATATAACTTAATTTAAAGCGTAAAGTAAATAACGATAATGAAATTTTGATAAATAAAAGTGCGATAAAATAAAATTGCGATAATTAAAGAGTACGATAATTAAAGAGTACGATAATTAAAAGTGCAATTAAATACAATGACAATAAATAAAAGTGCGATAATTAAAAGTGCAATTAAATATGAAATAAAAGAATTATGCTTATTTAAACTTCCATAATCATGATATTTGACGTGTTGATTTTTAGTTTATTCCCATGGGTTAATTGTTCTTTGTCCTGGATTATTCAATATGTCCATACGGATTTGTCCATAATAGTCCATCAGGCATAAATATAAAGTGCAAAAGTCTTCGTCAAATTATTCTTATTCTCGAAGTCAAATATTCCAACTAATTGGGGATTCGAATTGTAATAAGGTTTTAATACTTTGTTTAATGAATACACCAGGTTATCGACTGCGTGTAAACCAAGGTTTTACTACTTTGTTAACAATTACACCAATTACCCTTGAATGTAATCCACCCCTGTTTCAACAAGTCTACTAACTATTAATCCAGTTCCGTGTCCGGTAAAATGAACAATTATTGGTATTTATAGATATCCCGCCCACCGTGCCCAGTCAAGCGTATGTGGTTATATATAAATACGTCAAATTATAAGTCTATATATTAAATTAATGAGGTATCATTTAGTTAATATAAAGCCCATTAATAGCCCATAGTCTAATTTCCACAAGTGTCGTTCTTTTGTCCAAACCCCAATTATGGTACAAAGCCCAATTACCCAATCTTAATATTTTTAGCCCAACATCATGATTACTTCATCTTAAATAAGCATAATAATAACTTAGCTACGAGACATTAAATTAAAAATAACATTAACCATAACTTACAGTGATTAAAAATAGCATAGCGTTACAAGGACAGAAATTCGACTTACACCCTTACAACATTCGCTAACATACCCTTATTATTAGAAATTAAAATTAAAATTAAAATATAAATATAAATATATATACGAGTGAGAGATTGAAAGGAAAAAGATGTGTAAATTTCATCCAAAACTCGCGAACTTTATAGGACCAGGCCTAGATTTCAGGGCCATGCGATCGCATGGTTTTTGTTCTTCCAGGCCATGCGATCGCATGGCCAGCTGGGAGAGCTCAAAAGTCTTTAAAAACGTGGGCTGCTTATTTAATTATTATATAATATAATATATATAATTAAATATAATTATATATATATATATATTATATTATATTCTTGTACTCCGTTGACTTGTAATTTTAGCTCCGTTGCGTCGCGCGTTGAGAGTTGACTTTGGTCCCGGTTCTGGATTTTCGAACGTCCTTGTGTACAATTTAATATCTTGTACTTTGCGTTTCGCGTCTTGTACTCTTGTAATTTTGAGACGTTTCTCATCAATAATTGGAACCACTTTGATTGTATTTTGTACTTTTGAGCTTTTTGGTCGTTTACGTCTTCAATTCGTCGAATCTGTCTTTTGTCTTCACCTTTTATTATTTAAACGAATATCACTTGTAAATAGAACAATTGCAACTAAAAGCTTGTCTTTCTTGAGGGATAATGCTATGAAATATATGTTCATTTTTAGCATTATAATCACCCTATTTACTATGTTCTGTAATCACCAAATCACCACCACCATACCCACGACTATCACCATCATCTCCTTTATTCGTGAGCCACCTTCACGTTTTATTGTCTTTCTTTTCTTCCTTCTCTTAAACAACCGCCACTACCATCATGTTTTACGACTACTGCTGTTCTTTGTGTCGGCTACCTGGTAACCGTAACCCACTCAAAGCAACCACCATTCACTACTACGGCTGTTGAACAATGACATGTCACGGCTGCAACTATGATGATGATATCGAAGAGTTGAGATAATGATCATGATAAATAATAAACATTAATGATGGGTCATAATGGAATGATTAAAAAAATGATGATGATTATGACGTTTAAAAAAAAAAGAAAAAAAGATGAAAGTGATTGCCAATAAATGGCTGCTCACTTTAATTTTTGATCGAAAAAAAACAGAAATTAGATACTCTGTCTTGGGCTTTCTAATTAATAAGGAGATTAACCTAATGGTTGGGCTTAGTGTTGGGCCGCAAAAATTTCTTTATTTGAGTCGTGTCCCAATCTCAGTTGGGTCGAAATAGTATAAGACTTGTTGGGCCATTTATGATTTAATTGGGTTTACAAAGGAGGAAGAAAAGGATAACAGAAAAGAACGGGTTTAATAAAATTAAATCTTGAGTTAGAACATAAAAACAATAAGCGGTGCAGTGGTAAGATGGAGTGTTGGGTTAACAGGAGGTCACAGGTTCAATCCTTGCCTGTGGCATAATTTTTTAAGAAAAAGAACATGAAGTAGAACAGACAGTTTGATGGGATGAATAAAATTAATATGGGGAATAAATTAGCAAAAGAAGACGCAGAGCAACTGGTTTGGATGTGTTTAGGTTGAATGAGAGGTCTTGAGTTCGAGTCCTTGCTTGGGCAGTTTGATATTTTTTTGGAGCTTTTAAGGTAGTAACCATTATTATTATTATTATTATTATTATTATTATTATTATTATTATTATTATTATTATTATTATTATTATTATTATTATTATTGTTATTATTATTAGTATTGTTATTATTAGATATTGTTATTGTTATTATTACTTGTAATATAGTTACTAGTATTAGTATTAATAAAAGTATTAGTTACAAATATGATTTTACCATTTTATTATTACTAGGATAAGTATCATTAACATTAACATTATTAATATAGTTGTTAGCGTTGTTAATACTAAACTTATTATCACTAGTAATAAAAGTATTCTTGTAGTTAATATTAGTATCAGTATTATTACTATTATAATTATTATTACTAAAAGTATCATTTTAATGAAAACTATCAAAGTTATCATTTTTTTTTTTTAAACTATCTTCTTATTAAAAATTAACATTTTGATTAAGAGATTATTATACATATTAAAAATTATCATTTTTAAGAATTATGGTTATCTTTATTATTACTATTATTACTATCATTATCATAAATATCATTAACAATAAAATTTATATTTTACAACTATTATTATAAGTATCATTATTATTATCATTAATATAATTATTACCTTTATTAGTAAAATCAAGTATTATAACTATTATCATATTTTTTTTTACAAAATTAATATTTTTAATGAAAATATGAAATATATATATTATTAATATAAAAAGGATATAACTAATGAATTTACATATATATATATATATATATATATATATATATGTATATGTATATATATATATATATATATATATATATATATATATATATATATATAAAGTTGTTCGAATTCAATTGTGTGTTTTAATATAATTACAACTAATATAGGTTCGTGAATCCGAGGTCAACCCTGCATTGTACAATATAGACATATGTATTTTTACTACAAAATACATTTGGTGAGTTCATTTGATTCCCTTTTACTTTTTATATTTTTGGGACTGAAAATACATGCAAATTTATAAATATTTTACAAAATAAGCACAAGTTCATGAAACTATATTCTACGATTGTTTTGTTATACCGGATATCTGTATTTATTATTATTATGCTTGGTAACCTAAGAATTGGTGAAAAACACTAATTGACGCGAATCCTAAAGGTAGATCTACGGGTACCAACCACCCCCATTTTCGAATAGTGAAAATGCTTTAGTACTTCGAAGGGTTCTTGTCAAACATTTGAATAGTGGAATGTATGATGCCAGATATCTTAAGCACTCTATGTTAAGGTCGGTTACCAGGCAACTCATCGTATGAATGATTTTTGCAGTTGTAATGATCCTGCACATTTAATTAAATGAAATCTTGTGGCTTATTAAACATTATGATTATTATGATAAACCTATAAACTCACCAACCTTTTGGTTGACACTTTTAAGCATGTTTATTCTCAGGTATTAAAGAAACCTTCCGCTGTGCATTTGCTCATTTTAGAGATATTACTTGGAGTCATTCATGACAAATTTCAAAAGACGTTGCATTCGAGTTGTTGAGTTCATCAAGATTATTAAGTCAATTATAGTTGGATATATTATGAGATGGTATGCATGTCGTCAACTTTCGATGTAATGAAAGATTGTCTTTTCAAAAACGAATGCAATGTTTATAAAAATGTATCATATAGAGGTCAAGTACCTCGCAATGTAATCAATTGTTATAAATCGTTTATAATCGATATGGACTTCATCCGGATGGATTAGAACGGGTTATCACAGTTCGTATCAGAGCGGTGGTCCTAGCGAACCTGGTCTTGCATTAGTGTGTCTATCTAGTGCTTGTTAGGATGCATTAATGAGTCTGGACTTCGGCTTAGTGGATGTTAGGTTATATTAATAAGTCTGGACTTGAACCTGGTCCGCATGTCAAAAGTTTTGCTTACCGTTCTTTGTCGAAAAATATCTGTATATCATTTTTGTAGTGACCCGAACTTTTCCATGTTTATATATATTAATTGAGATTGATATTTACATGATTAAATGTTTCCAACATGTTAAGCAATCAAACTTGTTAAGACTTGATTAATTGAAATATGTTTCATATAGACAATTGACCACCCAAGTTGACCGGTGATTCACGAACGTTAAAACTTGTAAAAACTATATGATGACATATATATGGATATATATATAGTTAACATGATACTATGATAAGTAAACATATCATTAAGTATATTAACAATGAACTACATATGTAAAAACAAGACTACTAACTTAATGATTTTTAAACGAGACATATATGTAATGATTATCGTTGTAAAGACATTTAATGTATATATATCATATTAAGAGATATTCATACATGATAATATCATGATAATATAATAATTTAAAATTTCATTTGATATTATAAACATTGGGTTAACAACATTTAACAAGATCGTTAACCTAAAGGTTTCAAAACAACACTTACATGTAACGACTAATGATGACTTAACGACTCAGTTAAAATGTATATACATGTAGTGTTTTAATATGTATTTATACACTTTTGAAAGACTTCAATACACTTATCAAAATACTTCTACTTAACAAAAATGCTTACAATTACATCCTCGTTCAGTTTCATCAACAATTCTACTCGTATGCACCCGTATTCGTACTCGTACAATACACAGCTTTTAGATGTATGTACTATTGGTATATACACTCCAATGATCAGCTCTTAGCAGCCCATATGAGTCACCTAACACATGTGGGAACCATCATTTGGAAACTAGCATGAAATATCTCATAAAATTACAAAAATATGAGTAATCATTCATGACTTATTTACATGAAAACAAAATTACATATCCTTTATATCTAATCCATACACCAACGACCAAAAACACCTACAAACACTTTCATTCTTCAATTTTCTTCATCTAATTGATCTCTCTCAAGTTCTATCTTCAAGTTCTAAGTGTTCTTCATAAATTCCAAAAGTTCTAGTTTCATAAAATCAAGAATACTTTCAAGTTTGCTAGCTCACTTCCAATCTTGTAAGGTGATCATCCAACCTCAAGAAATCTTTGTTTCTTACAGTAGGTTATCATTCTAATACAAGGTAATAATCATATTCAAACTTTGGTTCAATTTCTATAACTATAACAATCTTATTTCAAGTGATGATCTTACTTGAACTTGTTTTCGTGTCATGATTCTGCTTCAAGAACTTCGAGCCATCCAAGGATCCATTGAAGCTAGATCCATTTTTCTCTTTTCCAGTAGGTTTATCCAAGGAACTTAAGGTAGTAACGATGTTCATAACATCATTCGATTCATACATATAAAGCTATCTTATTCGAAGGTTTAAACTTGTAATCACTAGAACATAGTTTAGTTAATTCTAAACTTGTTTGCAAACAAAAGTTAATCCTTCTAACTTGACTTTTAAAATCAACTAAATACATGTTCTATATCTATATGATATGCTAACTTAATGATTTAAAACCTGGAAACACGAAAAACACCGTAAAACCGGATTTACGCCGTCGTAGTAACACCGCGGGCTGTTTTGGGTTAGTTAATTAAAAACTATGATAAACTTTGATTTTTAAAGTTGTTATTCTGAGAAAATGATTTTTATTATGAACATGAAACTATATCCAAAAATTATGATTAAACTCAAAGTGGAAGTATGTTTTCTAAAATGGTCATCTAGACGTCGTTCTTTCGACTGAAATGACTACCTTTACAAAAACGACTTGTAACTTATTTTTCCCACTATAAACCTATACTTTTCTGTTTAGATTCATAAAATAGAGTTCAATATGAAACCATAGCAATTTGATTCACTCAAAACGGATTTAAAATGAAGAAGTTATGGGTAAAACAAGATTGGATAATTTTTCTCATTTTAGCTACGTGAAAATTAGTAACAAATCTATTCCAACCATAACTTAATCAACTTGTATTGTATATTATGTAATCTTGAGATACCATAGACACGTATACAATGTTTCGACCTATCATGTCGACACATCTATATATATTTCGGAACAACCATAGACACTCTATATGTGAATGTTGGAGTTAGCTATACAGGGTTGAGGTTGATTCCAAAATATATATAGTTTGAGTTGTGATCAATACTGAGATACGTATACACTGGGTCGTGGATTGATTCAAGATAATATTTATCGATTTATTTCTGTACATCTAACTGTGGACAACTAGTTTTAGGTTACTAACGAGGACAGCTGACTTAATAAACTTAAAACATCAAAATATATTAAAAGTGTTGTAAATATATTTTGAACATACTTTGATATATATGTATATATTGTTATAGGTTCGTGAATCAACCAGTGGCCAAGTCTTACTTCCTGACGAAGTAAAAATCTGTGAAAGTGAGTTATAGTCCCACTTTTAAAATCTAATATTTTTGGGATGAGAATACATGCAGGTTTTATAAATGATTTACAAAATAGACACAAGTACGTGAACCTACATTCTATGGTTGAATTATCGAAATCGAATATGCCCCTTTTTATTAAGTCTGGTAATCTAAGAATTAGGGAACAGACACCCTAATTGACGCGAATCCTAAAGATAGATCTATTGGGCCTAACAAACCCCATCCAAAGTACCGGATGCTTTAGTACTTCGAAATTTATATCATATCCGAAGGGTGTCCCGGAATGATGGGGATATTTCTTATATATGCATCTTGTTAATGTCGGTTACCAAGTGTTCACCATATGAATGATTTTTATCTCTATGTATGGGATGTGTATTGAAATATGAAATCTTGTGGTCTATTGTTACGATTTGATATATATAGGTTAAACCTATAACTCACCAACATTTTTGTTGACGTTTAAAGCATGTTTATTCTCAGGTGAATATTAAGAGCTTCCGCTGTTGCATACTAAAATAAGGACAAGATTTGGAGTCCATGTTTGTATGATATTGTGTAAAAACTGCATTCAAGAAACTGATTTCGATGTAACATATTTGTATTGTAAACCATTATGTAATGGTCGTGTGTAAACAGGATATTTTAGATTATCATTATTTGATAATCTACATAAAGCTTTTTAAACCTTTATTTATGAAATAAAGGTTATGGTTTGTTTTAAAAATGAATGCAGTCTTTGAAAAACGTCTCATATAGAGGTCAAAACCTCGCAACGAAATCAATTAATATGGAACGTTTTTAATCAATAAGAACGGGACATTTCAGTTGGTATCCGAGCGTTGGTCTTAGAGAACCAGAATTTTTCATTAGTGTGTCTTATCGAGTTTGTTAGGATGCATTAGTGAGTCTGGACTTCGACCGTGTTTACTTGAAAAATGATTGCTTAACAAATTTTGTTGGAAACTATATATTTTTAACATGTGAATATTATGTGATATATTAATCTCTTAACGCGTTTGATATTATGTGATAGATGTCTACCTCTAGAACAAGTCCCATTGACTCACCTAATAATAATGAAGAGTCAAATGTAAATTGGAATGATTCGTGGACTGATTCACAAGTTCCCGAAGAGGAACCGGAAGAAGAGTCGGAACCGGAAGAAGAATCGGAACCGGAAGAAGAATCGGAACCGGATGAAGAAATAGAACCGGTGGGGGAAATAATAAAACGGTTAAGTAAAAGAAAATCCTCAACCAACCGACCAAGGTTAATTATGGTCAATGGTGTTTCCTCCAAGGAAGCAAAATATTGGGAGGATTACCAATTCTCCGATGAATCGGATTCCGACGAGAATTCCGATGATGTTATAGAAATTACCCCAACTGAATTTAAAAAGGCAAAAGAAAATAATAAGGGAAAGGGCATAAAAATAGAGAAATCTAATTCCAACCCCGATGAACTTTATATGTATCGTCAACGCCCGAAGTCCTTAAGTTGTAACAATGACCCGGGAACCTCTAAACCACCAGGTTTTTCTAAACCAATGTGGACAACGACGGCTCGTATTAGGGGAACATCATATATCCCTAGAAACTTGGCAAAACGAACCAAAACTGAAGAAGAAGAAACGAGCGAGTCGGAATAAGATAGTTGTATTCGTGTGGTGTAATATATGTAATATAGTGTTCATATGCTTTATGATATATGTAAAAATTGCTTGTATTAATAAGTATTTTTTTATGAATCTAACTCTTGTCTATTTTACAGTTTAAAAACACAAAATGGATAGACAACCCAATATTTTAAGAGACCTACCCGGAGACATGATTGATGAAATCTTGTCTAGAGTCGGCCAGAATTCCTCGGCACAACTATTTAAGGCGAGATCAGTTTGTAAGACATTCGAAGAACGTTCCAAGAATGTCTTGGTTTATAAGAGACTTTCGTTTGAAAGATGGGGGATATCACATTGGGAAACCCATAAGTTACGATGTGTTTACTTTGACGCATATATTGCGGGGAACCCAAATGCTATTTTACGCAACGGGTTAAGAAATTATTTTGACTCAATATATCCGAATATTGGACTTCGTGATTTAGAAAAAGCGGCTAACATGCAACATAAAGAAGCATGTTATGCTTACGGATTAGTAATGTTCGCTTCTCACCAAAGTGAGAACAAGAACATCGGGCTACAACTATTAAACAAAACGTTTCCACAAGTGACGGAGTCGGTAATTGGGGTAAGAAATGAGGTTTTTAGATTATTACGGGACTGTTGGACATTACGTAACCCTCGTCCCTTTGACGACGTTACAACACGCTGTCTTATCAACGGCCATAACGGTTATGTTGCACAAGACCAAGGATGGGAAGTAGTCCTAGTAAAACCAGAATGCATGACTTGTTTCTGGACGTATGAATTACGTGTCTTTATTGCCTTTGCTGAACGACTTGTGTACTAGCTAGAATTATCTTCACAACTATCTTGTATCAAAGTTATTGTGTGCTATATTTCATGCTTTATGTAAAATAAGCGGTATTGTAAGTTTGTAAAATATTGTATAAAAGTTTGAACGCGAAATATTATTATAATCAGTTTTTCATATAGAATTGTAGTAGTTGAATTGTATATTAGCTACTAAGTATGAACTTAACGGGTAGGTACTACCCGAATTTAAACTTATAAAATGCTAATATGAAGAAAAAGCTTTTATAAATGAGTTCATATTATGCTACGAAATACTATTAACTACTCTTAATATTCTGTATGGTTAACTTGTTCCATTTAACTATTTTGAAGGAAATGGCACCGACTACTCGACACACCGTGAATATGAATGAAGAGGAATTCCGTACTTTTCTAGCTTCAAACATAGCCGCAGTACAGGCTGCGCTACATACCAACAATATCCTTGGATCTAGCAGTACAGGAAATCGTGTAGGATGCACCTACAAAGAATTCACTGCCTGCAAACCTTTGGAATTTGATGGAACCGAAGGACCGATCGGATTGAAACGGTGGACCGAGAAGGTCGAATCGGTGTTTTCCATAAGTAAGTGTACTGAAGAGGACAAAGTAAAGTACGCTACGCATACCTTCACAGGTTCTGCGTTAACATGGTGGAATACCTATCTAGAGCAAGTGGGACAAGACGATGCGTACGCACTACCGTGGTCATCATTCAAGCACTTGATGAACGAGAAGTACCGTCCCAGAACCGAGGTCAATAAGCTCAAGACAGAACTTAGAGGGTTACGAACCCAAGGATTTGATATTACCACGTACGAAAGACGATTCACAGAATTGTGCCTATTGTGTCCGGGAGCATTCGAAGATGAGGAAGAGAAGATCGACGCGTTTGTGAAAGGATTACCGGAAAGAATCCAAGAAGATATAAGTTCACACGAGCCCGCCTCCATACAACAGGCATGTAGAATGGCTCACAAACTCGTGAACCAAATTGAAGAAAGAATTAAAGAACAGACTGCTGAAGAGGCCAATGTGAAGCAAGTCAAAAGAAAGTGGGAGGAAAACGGTGATAAGAATCACCAATACAACAACAACAACAATTACAACAATAATCGCAACAATTATCCCAACAATCGCAACATCAATCGCAACTACAACAAACGGCCCAACAACAACAACAACAACAACAACAACAGCAACTACAACAATCATCCCAACAACAATAATAACCGCAACAACAACAACAATCAGAAGCAGCTATGCCAAAGGTGTGAAAAGAATCACTCGGGGTTCTGCACCAAATTTTGCAACAAGTGTAAAAGAAATGGTCATAGCGCGGCGAAGTGTGAGGTCTACGGACCAGGGGTTAATAGAACGAAAGGAACAAATGGTATCGAAACGAGTAATGGCGGAGCAAGTAGTGTCGGAGCAAGTTATGCCAATGTAGTTTGTTATAAATGTGGAAAACCGGGCCACATTATTAGAAATTGCCCGAACCAGGAGAACACGAATGGACAAGGCCGTGGAAGAGTTTTCAATATTAATGCGGCAGAGGCACAGGAAGACCCAGAGCTTGTTACGGGTACGTTTCTTATTGACAATAAATCTGCTTACGTTTTATTGGATTCGGGTGCGGATAGAAGCTATATGAGTAGAGATTTTTGTGCTAAATTAAGTTGTCCATTGACGCCTTTGGATAGTAAATTTTTACTCGAATTAGCAAATGGTAAATTAATTTCAGCAGATAATATATGTCGGAATCGAGAAATTAAACTGGTTAGCGAAACATTTAAGATTGATTTGATACCAGTAGAGTTAGGGAATTTTGATGTGATAATCGGTATGGACTGGTTGAAAGAAGTGAAAGCGGAGATCGTTTGTTACAAAAATGCAATTCGCATTATACGAGAAAAAGGAAAACCCTTAATGGTGTACGGAGAAAAGGGCAACACGAAGCTACATCTTATTAGTAATTTGAAGGCACAAAAACTAATAAGAAAAGGTTGCTATGCTGTTCTAGCACACGTCGAGAAAGTACAAACTGAAGAAAAGAGCATCAATGATGTTCTCGTCGCAAAAGAATTTCCTGATGTATTTCCGAAAGAATTACCGGGATTACCCCCACATCGATCCGTTGAATTTCAAATAGATCTTGTACCAGGAGCTGCACCAATAGCTTGTGCTCCTTACAGACTCGCACCCAGCGAGATGAAAGAACTACAAAGTCAATTACAAGAACTTTTAGAGCATGGTTTCATTCGACCAAGCACATCACCGTGGGGAGCTCCTGTTTTGTTTGTCAAGAAGAAAGATGGTATATTCAGGTTGTGTATCGACTACCGAGAGTTGAACAAACTTACCATCAAGAACCGCTACCCACTACCGAGAATCGATGACTTATTTGATCAACTACAAGGCTCGTCTGTTTATTCAAAGATTGACTTACGTTCCGGGTATCATCAAATGCGGGTGAAAGAAGATGATATTCCAAAGACTGCTTTCAGAACACGTTACGGTCATTACGAGTTTATGGTCATGCCGTTTGGTTTAACTAATGCACCAGCTGTGTTCATGGACCTTATGAACCGAGTGTGTGGACCATACCTTGACAAGTTTGTCATTGTTTTCATTGATGACATACTTATTTACTCAAAGAATGACCAAGAACACGGTGAACATTTGAGAAAGGTGTTAGAAGTATTGAGGAAGGAAGAATTGTACGCTAAGTTTTCAAAGTGTGCATTTTGGTTGGAAGAAGTTCAATTCCTCGGTCACATAGTGAACAAAGAAGGTATTAAGGTGGATCCGGCAAAGATAGAAACTGTTGAAAAGTGGGAAACCCCGAAAACTCCAAAACACATACGCCAGTTTTTAGGACTAGCTGGTTACTACAGAAGGTTCATCCAAGACTTTTCCAGAATAGCAAAACCCTTGACTGCATTAACGCATAAAGGGAAGAAATTTGAATGGAATGATGAACAAGAGAAAGCGTTTCAGTTATTGAAGAAAAAGCTAACTACGGCACCTATATTGTCATTGCCTGAAGGGAATGATGATTTTGTGATTTATTGTGATGCATCAAAGCAAGGTCTCGGTTGTGTATTAATGCAACGAACGAAGGTGATTGCTTATGCGTCTAGACAATTGAAGATTCACGAACAAAATTATACGACGCATGATTTGGAATTAGGCGCGGTTGTTTTTGCATTAAAGACTTGGAGGCACTACTTATATGGGGTCAAAAGTATTATATATACCGACCACAAAAGTCTTCAACACATATTTAATCAGAAACAACTGAATATGAGGCAGCGTAGGTGGATTGAATTATTGAATGATTACGACTTTGAGATTCGTTACCACCCGGGGAAGGCAAATGTGGTAGCCGATGCCTTGAGCAGGAAGGACAGAGAACCCATTCGAGTAAAATCTATGAATATAATGATTCATAATAACATTACTACTCAAATAAAGGAGGCGCAACAAGGAGTTTTAAAAGAGGGAAATTTAAAGGATGAAATACCCAAAGGATCGGAGAAGCATCTTAATATTCGGGAAGACGGAACCCGGTATAGGGCTGAAAGGATTTGGGTACCAAAATTTGGAGATATGAGAGAAATGGTACTTAGAGAAGCTCATAAAACCAGATACTCAATACATCCTGGAAAGGGGAAGATGTACAAGGATCTCAAGAAACATTTTTGGTGGCCGGGTATGAAAGCCGATGTTGCTAAATACGTAGGAGAATGTTAGACGTGTTCTAAGGTCAAAGCTGAGCATCAGAAACCATCAGGTCTACTTCAACAACCCGAAATCCCGGAATGGAAATGGGAAAACATTACCATGGATTTCATCACTAAATTGCCAAGGACTGCAAGTGGTTTTGATACTATTTGGGTAATAGTTGACCGTCTCACCAAATCAGCACACTTCTTGCCAATAAGAGAAGATGACAAGATGGAGAAGTTAGCACGACTGTATTTGAAGGAAGTCATCTCCAGACATGGAATACCAATCTCTATTATCTCTGATAGGGATGGCAGATTTATTTCAAGATTCTGGCAGACATTACAGCAAGCATTAGGAACTCGTCTAGACATGAGTACTGCCTATCATCCACAAACTGATGGGCAGAGCGAAAGGACGATACAAATGCTTGAAGACATGCTACGAGCATGTGTTATTAATTTCGGAAACAGTTGGGATCGACATCTACCGTTAGCAGAATTTTCCTACAACAACAGCTACCATTCAAGCATTGAGATGGCGCCGTTTGAAGCACTTTATGGTAGAAAGTGCAGGTCTCCGATTTGTTGGAGTGAAGTGGGGGATAGACAGATTACGGGTCCGGAGATTATACAAGAAACTACCGAGAAGATCATCCAAATTCAACAACGGTTGAAAACCGCCCAAAGTCGACAAAAGAGCTACGCTGACATTAAAAGAAAAGATATAGAATTTGAAATTGGAGAGATGGTCATGCTTAAAGTTGCACCTTGGAAAGGCGTTGTTCGATTTGGTAAACGAGGGAAATTAAATCCAAGGTATATTGGACCATTCAAGATTATTGATCGTATCGGACCAGTAGCTTACCGACTAGAGTTACCTCAACAACTCGCGGCTGTACATAACACTTTCCACGTCTCAAATTTAAAGAAATGTTTTGCTAAAGAAGATCTCACTATTCCGTTAGATGAAATCTAAATCAACGAAAAACTTCAATTCATCGAAGAACCCGTCGAAATAATGGATCGTGAGGTTAAAAGACTTAAGCAAAACAAGATACCAATTGTTAAGGTTCGATGGAATGCTCGTAGAGGACCCGAGTTCACCTGGGAGTGTGAAGATCAGATGAAGAAGAAATACCCGCATCTATTTCCAGAAGATTCGTCAACACCTTCAACAGCTTAAAATTTCGGGACGAAATTTATTTAACGGGTAGGTACTGTAGTGACCCGAACTTTTCCATGTTTATATATATTAATTGAGATTGATATTTACATGATTAAATGTTTCCAACATGTTAAGCAATCAAACTTGTTAAGACTTGATTAATTGAAATATGTTTCATATAGACAATTGACCACCCAAGTTGACCGGTGATTCACGAACGTTAAAACTTGTAAAAACTATATGATGACATATATATGGATATATATATAGTTAACATGATACTATGATAAGTAAACATATCATTAAGTATATTAACAATGAACTACATATGTAAAAACAAGACTACTAACTTAATGATTTTTAAACGAGACATATATGTAACGATTATCGTTGTAAAGACATTTAATGTATATATATCATATTAAGAGATATTCATACATGATAATATCATGATAATATAATAATTTAAAATCTCATTTGATATTATAAACATTGGGTTAACAACATTTAACAAGATCGTTAACCTAAAGGTTTCAAAACAACACTTACATGTAACGACTAATGATGACTTAACGACTCAGTTAAAATGTATATACATGTAGTGTTTTAATATCTATTTATAAACTTTTGAAAGACTTCAATACACTTATCAAAATACTTCTACTTAACAAAAATTCTTACAATTACATCCTCGTTCAGTTTCATCAACAATTCTACTCGTATGCACCCGTATTCGTACTCGTACAATACACAGCTTTTAGATGTATGTACTATTGGTATATACACTCCAATGATCAGCTCTTAGCAGCCCATTTGAGTCACCTAACACATGTGGGAACCATCATTTGGCAACTAGCATGAAATATCTCATAAAATTACAAAAATATGAGTAATCATTCATGACTTATTTACATGAAAACAAAATTACATACACCAATGACCAAAAACACCTACAAACACTTTCATTCTTCAATTTTCTTCATCTAATTGATCTCTCTCAAGTTCTATCTTCAAGTTCTAAGTGTTCTTCATAAATTCCAAAAGTTCTAGTTTCATAAAATCAAGAATACTTTCAAGTTTGCTAGCTCACTTCCAATCTTGTAAGGTGATCATCCAACCTCAAGAAATCTTTGTTTCTTACAGTAGGTTATCATTCTAATACAAGGTAATAATCATATTCAAACTTTGGTTCAATTTCTATAACTATAACAATCTTATTTCAAGTGATGATCTTATTTGAACTTGTTTTCGTGTCATGATTCTGCTTCAAGAACTTCGAGCCATCCAAGGATCCATTGAAGCTAGATCCATTTTTCTCTTTTCCAGTAGGTTTATCCAAGGAACTTAAGGTAGTAATGATGTTCATAACATCATTCGATTCATACATATAAAGCTATCTTATTCGAAGGTTTAAACTTGTAATCACGAGAACATAGTTTAGTTAATTCTAAACTTGTTCGCAAACAAAAGTTAATCCTTCTAACTTGACTTTTAAAATCAACTAAACACATGTTCTATATCTATATGATATGCTAACTTAATGATTTAAAACCTGGAAACACGAAAAACACCGTAAAACCGGATTTACGCCGTCGTAGTAACACCGCGGGCTGTTTTGGGTTAGTTAATTAAAAACTATGATAAACTTTGATTTTTAAAGTTGTTATTCTGAGAAAATGATTTTTATTATGAACATGAAACTATATCCAAAAATTATGATTAAACTCAAAGTGGAAGTATGTTTTCTAAAATGGTCATCTAGACGTCGTTCTTTCGACTGAAATGACTACCTTTACAAAAACGACTTGTAACTTATTTTTCCGAATATAAACCTATACTTTTCTGTTTAGATTCATAAAATAGAGTTCAATATGAAACCATAGCAATTTGATTCACTCAAAACGGATTTAAAATGAAGAAGTTATGGGTAAAACAAGATTGGATAATTTTTCTCATTTTAGCTACGTGAAAATTAGTAACAAATCTATTCCAACCATAACTTAATCAACTTGTATTGTATATTATGTAATCTTGAGATACCATAGACACGTATACAATGTTTCGACCTATCATGTCGACACATCTATATATATTTCGGAACAACCATAGACACTCTATATGTGAATGTTGGAGTTAGCTATACAGGGTTGAGGTTGATTCCAAAATATATATAGTTTGAGTTGTGATCAATACTGAGATACGTATACACTGGGTCGTGGATTGATTCAAGATAATATTTATTGATTTATTTCTGTACATCTAACTGTGGACAACTAGTTGTAGGTTACTAACGAGGACAGCTGACTTAATAAACTTAAAACATCAAAATATATTAAAAGTGTTGTAAATATATTTTGAACATACTTTGATATATATGTATATATTGTTATAGGTTCGTGAATCAACCAGTGGCCAAGTCTTACTTCTCGACGAAGTAAAAATCTGTTAAAGTGAGTTATAGTCCCACTTTTAAAATCTAATATTTTTGGGATGAGAATACATGCAGGTTTTATAAATGATTTACAAAATAGACACAAGTACGTGAAACTACATTCTATGGTTGAATTATCGAAATCGAATATGCCCCTTTTTATTAAGTCTGGTAATCTAAGAATTAGGGAACAGACACCCTAATTGACGCGAATCCTAAAGATAGATCTATTGGGCCTAACAAACCCCATCCAAAGTACCGGATGCTTTAGTACTTCGAAATTTATATCATATCCGAAGGGTGTCCCGGAATGATGGGGATATTTCTTATATATGCATCTTGTTAATGTCGGTTACCAGGTGTTCACCATATGAATGATTTTTATCTCTATGTATGGGATGTGTATTGAAATATGAAATCTTGTGGTCTATTGTTACGATTTGATATATATAGGTTAAACCAATAACTCATCAACATTTTTGTTGACGTTTAAAGCATGTTTATTCTCAGGTGAATATTAAGAGCTTCCGCTGTTGCATACTAAAATAAGGACAAGATTTGGAGTCCATGTTTGTATGATATTGTGTAAAAACTGCATTCAAGAAACTGATTTCGATGTAACATATTTGTATTGTAAACCATTATGTAATGGTCGTGTGTAAACAGGATATTTTAGATTATCATTATTTGATAATCTACGTAAAGCTTTTTAAACCTTTATTTATGAAATAAAGGTTATGGTTTGTTTTAAAAATGAATGCAGTCTTTGAAAAACGTCTCATATAGAGGTCAAAACCTCGCAACGAAATCAATTAATATGGAACGTTTTTAATCAATAAGAACGGGACATTTCAATTTTCAGTCTCGACACGTCTTATTGCAATTATTGCATAGATGGTGTACAGACAAAATCATATCTTAGCATATCCACTAATCCATATCTTAGCGCATCTGTCACTGTAGACTTTGTCTGACACATTTCCTTAATTCCCTCCGTAATCTATGAGATCTTCTGTACTATATTTAGGTATTCTATGTAATAAGAATATCATCTGATATCCGAAAATCATTTCATATCGAAAATCCTTTATCTAACCGTACCAAATGGAACTCACAACTAGTTCAAATTCCTCGAATTTCGACAGCGATTGCGATATGGAGTTTCACCTAAGCTCTGAAAGCAGTGTCACTAGAATGGACCAACCAATCATCCATCCCCAATTCATCTGATGAGTTCGTAGTCTACTAAATCATTGGAGACAAGAAGAAGGCGATCCCTTCCATCCAACTTATTGCCCTATTGACGATGAACCTGAAGCACTTACCGGCGAACCTGTCCGAAACACCATTTTCTCTCTCATTTCCAGAGTATCGTGTCACGATTATATATTACATCAAATTCTAGATTTTATTTATCCGCTCGTTCCGATCTACAATCATCCCGAAATAATGGAAGAAGTCAACGAGCTTCGCGCTCGAGTAATCAATGTGGAAAATATGGTGCATAACGTACCAGCTTCAGCAACAGCAACAATACCATCACCACCACTAACAACAACATCCGCATCACACCTCTCGACATCACAATCTATACCTCGAACATCAACATCATACGCACCGTAGATACCAAGGAGTACCAAGAACAATGAACGATGAAGTATTGATCCATAACTTCATTAATATTCTGCGAAGAATATGTGATTCCTAATAGTTTTAGAGATTACTTATTCTAGCTCAAACCGAAAAGCAAATGAGATTAATATCATATTAACTCATTAAATCCATGATTACATCTGGAGAAAATATATATGTTTTCATAAAGATTGTAATTAAAAATTCTTTGGTACAAACTGTTAATGGTAAAAATATTTTAACGGGTAGATAATACCCGAGAAATATTTATATTTCACATTAATAAGTTACACTGTACATCCTTCGAATCTGATTCAACGGTCATTTACTATCCTACTTACATCCACCGACATACGAATCCGTTCACCACAGAGTAACCATTTTCATTCAATTTCATATTTGGATTTTGACTTATCAGAATCCAACAAGTGGCATAATGAAGAAAACATTAGACAAAATAAAATTTATTAGAAATAAACAAATTAATTATAAAGAATTTTGTTAAGAATCCACGCTAACTGTTCCTAGCTAACTGTTCCTAGCTAACTGGTTACATTTTATTTATCGCAATTTAATTATCGCAATTTACATTCTCGCAATTTTATTTATCGTCATTTAATTTCTGTTATTTATTTTACGCACTTTAAATATCGGGACACGTATACAAAGTTTTGACATATCATATCGACGCATGTATATATATTATTTGGAATAACCATAGACACTCTATATGCTATAATGCTTGAGTTCGCTATACAGGGTTGAGGTTGATTCTACAATAATATATATATATTGAGTTGTGATCGAGTCTGAGACATGTACACGAATTCTGTAATTGTATATATGTATAATAATATTCTTGGTACATCCTAACACAATAAGTATACAATACGTTTTGATAAATCCTAAGACAATACGTACACAATATGTCTTAGTTAATTCTAAGACAATACGTATACGATACGTCTCTGGGTTGATGCAAAGACAATACGTATACAATACGTCGTGGGGGTAATTCTAAGATTTATATATATAAACCGATCATTGGACTATCAACATTGGACAATTAAAAATGAATTAAAATATCGATTATAATGTATGAAACTAAACAATTCTTTAAGTTTGCCACTTAATTTCATCTTAAACCTCAATTGTATCTTAACAATTACAATCTGCGTTCAAACCTATCATGATTCTTGAAAACACCTCGATTGAGAGAATGAACCAACCGCATTTCATCTACGGAAGGAAAGATTTATGCATATAGTTATGCACCTGAAAAACTCTCGGAAACTGAGTAAACGTTTAACACATAGTTGTGCTAATTCCTTTAGTGTTATTATTACCCAAAATAACTTTACAGTTCTTTTCAAAATAGCCAATTTTGTCACAGCTCCAGCAAGACAGCTTCGACTTTTCACTCAAAACAACCTTATTATAACCTTGATATATATGAGTGCTCATTTATTGTTACCAGATAACTTTTTATATTCCACCATATTATCATCAGCATTTAATCATCTAAAAACACAATTCTCTTGAAACCATCTCGGATTGATAACCGATGATTCAGATATGATAGCATTAAATGCAGAGAAAACAGCAAAATCATATATGGTCTAAACGGCCAAAAGTTTGATGATAAAAATGGAATGTTGGAAACGCTCGATAGAAAATTTAGTACTGAAAAACGGATTGAGCTAACCATGAAGGAGACCAAGGACAAATACAAGGACCAAATCCTATATTCAAAGAATCCAGGTAATTCTGAATCCGATGAAATCTTTAGAGAATATCTTGCTCCGAAGTCATGTTAAAATCTTGCGGAAAATTTTTCTTCATCAAATTTCGAACTTAGAAATTCCAAAATATCATCATAAATATCTTCGATATTTCTGAAGATATTTTCATAAACATTCTCATCCGAAATTATATACCTCTTCGTGCTATCTGTATTCCATTATATTGGAAACTACTGTAAAATCTAAGTATAAATTATGAATGAATTGTGGAGAAGTGTTGGGAATTGAAGCATGGGTTAGTATAATATAATGACGCCCGGCCAACGTGATTATATTACAGTAAGTCATGCTAAGTTTCTAATGAAACGTGATGATGGTTCACAGTAGATCATACCATCATCATGTGTCATGTTACATAACTCTTTCATTCTACTTAACCTCCGAACATATCAAGAAAAATATATTCTTGATAATTCTATCCTCTGTGATTCTGGTAATTTACCAAGTCAAATCGTGCTATTACGTTCCTTCCTGCTTAGAACATTATAATCATCCGAAACTCTATATCTACGAATTCTGGACCATTATTCGCTTGACTTAAAGTCGGGAAAAGAAGACAAGAGCATGAAACTCCGATATATAAGGGAAAATACAAAGCCCAACAACAACACCGAAATTACAAACCGTGGATATCAGTACGTATAGCAATATAAAGACACGGGAGGATTATAAATACAATAATCACTAGAGCATAGTAGAAATAAATAGATTCTTCCAGTGGGAGTTGGAAAAGAAGGACGATCAATGCGATAGTCAGAATGAGAATATGGATTAGAACCGGATTAAGCATTATTATAATCTTTTGATATATGAACTGAGAAAGAAGGTATAGAAGTGGTGAAAACTAATGGAATGGAAAAGGTAAATTTATAATGGAAATATCAGACAGAGCAATCGAGACAGATCATCACATCTAGTTATAGAGATCTTAATTTTCATAAATCCCGAAGAATCAAATCTTATAGATTTCCAAGATTTTCTTTAAATCCCTTGAATTCCGGAATTCAAACAAGACAACGTCAAAAGCTAAGACGCACCTTATTTTCTAAATTCAACCATGACTAGTCAAAAGTTATGATGAAACATGTCCTTCTTATTTCACTCTTCCATGATAGCTTCACTCGTACGCTTCGAATAATCGAATTGTTTATTCCATATTACTCAATGATGATAAAACTCTATTTATCAACTCATATTCGTCATGAAAATATTTTTATAGTTATTTATGACGACCTCACTCAAATTTCGGGACGAAATTTCTTTAACGGGTAGGTACTGTGACGACCCAGAAATTTCCGACCAAATTTAAACTTAATCTTTATATAATTTCGACACGATAAGCAAAGTCTGTAAAATTGAATCTCAAAATTTTTGAACTATTTACATAGGTTCAGTTAACCTTTGACTATTCCCGATGACTCATGATATGATTACTTGAAAATAGATATGCATATATTTAATATATATATATAATAATATGAAATATTATATACATTGTAATTATTATAATTAATAATGTAAAATAGTAAATAATAATAATTATTTAAAATATATCTATATATATAAATAAATTATATTAGATATATACTTTGAGATTTTAAATTTATTTAGAAAACAATAGTAACACACAGTTATCCTTCGGGCGATATTATTCGAGTTAAAAAGGAACTTATATAATTTTAAAATAAACAGTGATCCGAAAATGAGTAATATAAATTTTAGGCTTATTAAAAATGTATTTAGAAACTATTTATTGAATTTTAAAACTTTTTATATTTTACTTAGGGATTGGGAGTGAATAATTAATGTAAATTTTACTTATTAGTTAATGACTGAAATTATTACCATAATGACCGAAATAAATAAAGATACTTAATTTTAAAATTTGAAAATTTTTCGAAGACTTTTATCCGCCACTAAATTAATCAACGGGGTACTATATAACACTCCGTTAAGAGTGTCGGTAGAACACTCCAAAACATCTGGCTACTAACTGTTTAATTAGGAATCATGTGAATTACTTTTTTTCTACTTTATCATTATCAAATTCTCTATATATCATACATATGCATATGAGATATATTAACACTCACACACATTCAAGAACAACCACTCCAATTTCCTTGATTACAAACCCGCCACCACCTTCAACCACAACACACCACCATCAATCCATCGCCATCAAGAACCACAACCATCGGTTAATATCTTATCACCCCCTAACATCGAACCATGTTATAACCAAATTACTTTCTCGTTGTCGTGAGCAAATATAACCCATTTACATCATAATAATCACCCTATTTACAATGTACTGTAATCATCAAATCACCACCACCATACCCACGACTATCACCATCATCTCCTTTATTCGTGAGCCACCTTCACGTTTTATTGTCTTTCTTTTCTTCCTTCTCTTAAACAACCGCCACTACCATCATGTTTTATGACTACTGCTGTTCTTTGTGTCTGCTACCTGGTAACCGTAACCCACTCAAAGCAACCACCATTCACTACTACAGCTGTTGAACAATGACATGTCACGGTTGTAACTATGATGATGATATCGAAGAGTTGAGATAATGATCATGATAAATAATAAACATTAATGATGGGTCATAATGGAATGATTAAAAAATGATGATGATTATGACGTTTAACAAAAAAAAAAAAAAAAAAAAAGATGAAAGTGATTGCCAATAAATGGCTGCTCACTTTAATTTTTGATCGAAAAAAACAGAAATTAGATACTCTATCTTGGGCTTTCTAATTAATAAGGAGATTAACCTAATGGTTGGGCTTAGTGTTGGGCCACAAAAATTTCTTTATTTGAGCCGTGTCCCAATCTCAGTTGGGCCGAAATAGTATAAGACTTGTTGGGCCATTTATGATTTAATTGGGTTTACAAAGGAGGAAGAAAAGGATAACTGGAAAAGAACGGGTTTAATAAAATTAAATCTTGAGTTAGAACAGAAAAACAATAAGCAGTGCAGTGGTAAGATGGAGTGTTGGGTTAACAGGAGGTCACAGGTTCAATCCTTGCCTGTGGCATAATTTTTTTAGAAAAAGAACATGAAGTAGAACAGACAGTTTTATGGGATGAATAAAATTAATATGGAGAATAAATTAGCAAAAGAAGACGCAGAGCAACTGGTTTGGATGTGTTTAGGTTGAACGAGAGGTCTTGAGTTCGAGTCCTGGATTGGGCGGTTTGATATTTTTTTTTTTGGAGCTTTTAAGGTAGTAACCATTATTATTATTATTATTATTATTATTATTATTATTATTATTATTATTATTATTATTATTATTATTATTATTATTATTATTATTATTATTATTATTATTATTATTATTATTATTATTGTTATTATTATTAGTGTTGTTATTATTAGATATTGTTATTATTACTTGTAATATAGTTACTAGTATTAGTATTAATAAAAGTATTAGTTACAAATATGATTTTACCATTTTATTATTACTAGGATAAGTATCATTAACATTAACATTATTAATATAGTTGTTAGCGTTGTTAATACTAAACTTATTATCACTAGTAATAAAAGTATTCTTGTAGTTAATATTAGTATCAGTATTATTACTATTATAATTATTATTACCAAAAGTATCATTTTAATGAAAACTATCAAAGTTATCATATATTTTTTTTAAAACTATCTTCTTATTAAAAATTAACATTTTGATTAAGAGATTATTATACATATTAAAAATTATCATTTTTAAGAATTATGATTATCTTTATTATTACTATCATTATCATAAATATCATTAACAATAAAATTTATATTTTACAACTATTATTATAAGTATCATTATTATCATTAATATAATTATTACATTTATTAGTAAAATCAAGTATTATAACTATTATCATATTTTTTTACAAAATTAATATTTTTAATGAAAATATGAAATATATATATTATTAATATAAAAAGGATATAACTAATGAATTTATATATATATATATATATATATATATATATAAAGTTGTTCGAATTCAATTGTGTGTTTTAATATAATTACAACTAATATAGGTTCGTGAATCCGAGGTCAACCCTGCATTGTACAATATAGACATATGTATTTTTACTACAAAATACATTTGGTGAGTTCATTTGATTCCCTTTTACTTTTTATATTTTTGGGACCGAGAATACATGCAAATTTATAAATGTTTTACAAAATAAGCACAAGTTCATGAAACTACATTCTACGATTGTTTTGTTATACCGGATATCTGTACTTATTATTATTATGCTTGGTAACCTAAGAATTAGTGAAAAACACTAATTGACGTGAATCCTAAAGGTAGATCTACGGGCACCAACCACCCCCATTTTTGAATAGTGGAAATGCTTTAGTACTTCGAAGGGTTCTTGTCATACATTTGAATAGTGGAATGTATGATGCCAGATATCTTAAGCGCTCTATGTTAAGGTCGGTTACCAGGCGACTCATCGTATGAATGATTTTTGCAGTTGTAATGATCCTGCACATTTAATTAAATGAAATCTTGTGGCTTATTAAACATTATGATTATTATGATAAACCTATAAACTCACCAACCTTTTGGTTGACACTTTTAAGCATGTTTATTCTCAGGTATTAAAGAAACCTTCCGCTGTGCATTTGCTCATTTTAGAGATATTACTTGGAGTCATTCATGACATATTTCAAAAGACGTTGCATTCGAGTTGTTGAGTTCATCAAGATTATTAAGTCAATTATAGTTGGATATATTATGAGATGGTATGCATGTCGTCAACTTTCGATGTAATGAAAGATTGTCTTTTCAAAAACGAATGCAATATTTGTAAAAATGTATCATATAGAGTTTAAGCACCTCGCGATGCAATCAATTGTTATGAATCGTTTATAATCGATATGGACTTCGTCCGGATGTATTAGGACGGGTTATCACAGAACGGGTCCAGAAACACGGGAAATTGGTCTTGGGAGCGATCTCCTTCGGGTAGAACATTAGGCGAATTGGAAGATCTAAACAATTTGATTAACTGTTTTGTTTTTTATAGCAGCGGCATGGATGAGTGGAAATGGAGTATGGCATCAAGTGGCAAGTTTACAACAAAGGTTCTACATTCGATAATTGAATAGAAAGTTAATGAAGGAAACATGATGCACATTGAGACTCAACGGAATAACCTAATTCTAAAAAAGATCGAAATTACTGTGTTGAGAGCAAGGCTTCGAATATTGGCTGTTCGTTCTGAGTTAGATAAGCACGGTTTGGACCTCCATTCGGTACTTTGTCCATTATGTAACAATGACATTGAGACGGTTGACCATTCATTATTCTTGTGTAAACACGCAATGTAAGTTTGGGAAAGGGTGTTCAAGTGGTGGGGCTTCTCTCATGTATCTAATCTTAGCATAAGTGTCTTCCTTGGAATATCATCACAACATCTATTACCTCTCCAAGCAAAGGTTTGGCAAGCGTAAAATGGTCAAGCGGGTATCTCATTTGGAAAAATCGGAACCAAATTTTTTTTAAAAACAAATCGTGGAACGGTCCGATGGCTCTAAATGGAATTCAAGTCAAGTCCTTTGAGTGAATTTCAAGAAGATTTAAAGGGAGATCGATTGATTTGGTTAACGTGGTTATCAAACCTAAAGTCATGCATTTCTTAGCAAAGTCTTGTATTCTTTGTGTAGCGTTCATGTAGTGGATGTTTTCTCAATATCTGGTTCGTTTTAGTCGTGTTTAGGGCAGCTTTTGATGTAATGCCCCTCCAATAGCTTTTTGTATTTAAGGAATGAAAGTCTGCTTTTCAAAGAAAAAAATTGTTCATTAAAAAATAGTAACGCTGTCTGTGAAAATGATCCGGGTGGATATCACCCGACCCAATTCTGAGAGTCAAATGAATATTCCGATATTTCCTCAACAGAGAACTTGTAGTTTGAAAGTGAGGACCAAGTCAAGAAGACTAATGATGATGCGTGCGTAACAATACATCATTAACCTCTTAATTCATACAAGAATCAAACACTACAGACAAGCACACACAACTAACGAGCAATTAGAACCCAGTTATTATAGCACTTCAATGTAAGTATTCGTTTCAAGTTCATCCCAAGAGAGCGGTGTAAGTAGAATATTTGAAACTATTAATTGTCCTAGGGTTTGTTTGATTGGGGGGTGGGGGGGGTTGATTGATTTTAATTAACAACCAAACGTGCACAATTAAATAAACTTAAACTTAACAATTAAAACTAGTTGCAAGTAGCAAGTAACTAAATATTGAGAACTTAAATCAATTAACTAAGTAGTGTTCACTTACCTAATCCTCTCTATGCTTAGATTGCCCATTTTTACCTAAATTTTTATCGCACTAGTTGTTGAACTATTAAATGTTTAGCATTACTACCAAACCTTAATCAAATAACACTTTGCGAATTCACATAAGCATTGCATTCTAAGATCAAGTTAAGCATGAATGGTTATTGAGATTATGCTTGGGTTGAAATCACTTAAAACCCTTCAACTATCGAAATCACTTAAGATAATCGAACACCACTATGTTGACTAAAGGCTAATTGAAAACCAACTTAGACCAAGAACACAATCACTTGAAATCCCTAATCTAGTTGTCTAGATCACTCAAGGTGTTGAAGCACAAATTGATTCACTTCTCAAATCACTAAGATAGCTACTCAACCTATGTAATCAAAGTAAAGCCTAAAATAAATGCATAGCAATGGATCTATAGCTAACTCAATAACACTTGATCATGCATTTCATTCAAACAACATCATTCAATTGATTTAAGGACCTATCTTTGCATTAGAGATTCATAGATAAGCAAACACAAGAGATTTAGCCAATCATGGCTAAGATTACACTAATAATAAGCATAGAAACACAAATAATCATCATCTTAAGTTATTACAAGCAAATGATTCAAAATAGAGTAAGAAAAGTAGAGATTACAACCCAAATACAAAGATGATGAAGATCTAGAGCTAATCTATAATAGAACTTGAGCTTGCTTCCTTCAATTCACCTTTAAACTCTAATAGATGATGAAATTAGGGTTTTGTAGGTGAAAATCGGACTTAGAATGGCAGCTCTCCCAAAAATGGCCTCATCTCTTTCCTTTTATAGTGTTGAAAATTCTGGGCTGATCAGCGTCAGGAGCGCTGCTTTTGGCTCAGGAGCGGCACTTTTGGCTATCTTCAGGAGTGTCACTTTTGTGATTAGGAGCGACGCTTTTGCTGGCTAGGAGCAACGCTTTTGGCAATGAGGAACGGCGCTTCTGGCTACTGGTGGAAAATGGTGCAAAAACGTGTACAAGAACGTCGCTTTTAGATGAGGTGCGGCACTTTTGTTGTAGGATCAGCGGTTTTGTTGTAGGAGCGGCGCTTCTAGAGCTGAATCCTGCAATTTTCATTTTCTTTGCCACTTTTGATCAAGACTTGGTCAATTTTACACGAAATCAAGCTTTTAGCCCCCAAATTGCCATTTAGCTCATAAGCATATCAAATAGGATCCATAATCATCAAAAACCGAGTGAAGTGAGGAAGATATTGCGAGATAAACATGTATAATTAGAGCAATATCAACTAATCAAGCTGAAATGTAGGAAGTGAAACATGATGTACGTGTTAGTGGGGAGACAAATTATAAGGCATGCATGAGCATGAAAGACCCACGTACCACTTCATGCTCCCATGATCAGCTCCATGTCTTTTGATTTATGCCTTTCATGCTTCCTTATTTTGTGATATAAATATTAAGTATTGAAAGAGAGAAAGGGATAGCCTAGTTCATACGTACGCTACTATGTATATGAACTAGAGAAAAAAAAGGGTTTCAAGCCTTTAGTATTTTGTAATCTTTACTAAAAAGAGAAAATAAAACCAAAGCATTTTAACCCCAAATACTTTATCTTCTTATTTCTTACTTTGTTTCACTTTTGTCGGTCACAACAAAGAACAAGCACGATTAATTTATATCCTTATGAAGAGCGTTGTGTTCATCTCTTTTCGTAACGGATCAAGTGGTATTCAGAGCATTCGTTTCTGCGTGTGACAAATTAAAAGCTTCCACGAGATTTGTTCAAGTTGCATAGCAATGGCCAAGAAAAAGAAAAAGAAGAAGAAAAAAGAAGACGACAAGAAATGGCTACGAAGAAAAAAATAACCATTATTTTAAAAAAAAAAATGTTAAACATGAGAAGATTGTAAATTCTTCTTTTGTTTATAAAAGGAAGAAGAAGAAAAAACAAAGCCCATGATCCCATGAAAAAATATATTCGGAAAATATGGAGAAAAAAAAGAGCCTTCTACTTTACTTTTGTTTATCATTAATAAATGAAAGATGGTGGAAGAGAATCCATTTTTCTTGTAATTATACATGGAGAAAAAAATGCATCATCTTTTCCATGAAAAAGAAGGTAAAAAATAGCCTCGAAATGAAGAAACAACTTCTATTTTGAGAGTTCATCATAAAAAAAAAAAAATTAAAGACTAGCAGGAGCTAGTCATCTTCGCCGGAGAAGAGGAGGAGTAATCCGGGTGGATATCACCCGACCCAATTCTGAGAGTCAAACGGATATTCTGATATTTCCTCAACAGAGAACTTGTAGTTTGAAAGTGAGGACCAAGTCAAGAAGACTAATCAAGCTGAAATGTAGGAAGTGAAACATGATGTATGTGTTAGTGGGATTATAAGTCATGCATGAGCATGAAAGACCCACATACCACTTCATGCTCTCATGATTAGCTCCATGTCTTTTGATTTACGCCTTTCATGCTTTCTTATATTGTGATATAAATATTAAGTAATGAAAAAGAGAAAGGTATAGCCTAGTTCATACGTATGTTGCTATATATATGAATTAGAGAAAAAAGAGGTTTCAAGCCTTTAGTATTTTGTAATCTTTATTAAAGAGAGAAAATAAAACCAAACAGTTTTAACCCCAAATACTTTATCTTCTTATTTCTTACTTTGTTTCACTTTTGTCGATCACAACAAAGAACAAACACGATTAATTTATATCCTTACGAAGAGCGTTGTGTTCATCTCTTTTCGTAACGAATCATAAAATAAGATATACAAATCAAAAGAACGGCATGAGAAAAATATTATGCACATTTTTCCTTCTACTTCTTTCTATTTCTCTTCTTAAAGAAAAAAAATCGAGAAGATAAAACCTTTTTTTATCTCTTTCTTTTTTTCGAAATAAACGAAAACATAAACGAGGTATTATACATGAGACTTCAAAAAAATGAAGTTTTGTAAGACCCTAATATTTATTGTACAGAGCTGTAAATAGAGTACATGAAGTGTGGGTGACGTTGTGTATTTAAACTGAAGTCAGAAGCTGAACTGGGCAAAGTGCGCTCAGCGCACACCTAATGGTGCGCGTGGCGCACTGTCCACTGTAGCCGATTTCTGCTTGTTTTAATCAGATATTTTGATGGGCTTTTTGATAATTTCACTTGGGGACGAGTTAAAGGCTATCAGATCAATTTGGGGAGAGTCATAACTCCATTATCAACAACCTTATCCTTTTCCACTTCAATTTTAGAGAGAGAGAGAGAGAGAGATTCTTGTGTGAGAAAGCTCAAGCCAAGGAAGGAGGAGCTAGTTTTGGGTTTTAGCTCGAGTTCTAAAGTTGTTCATCTCCTCTCTAGCTACGTTTTGGTTGTAGTGGTATGTTCTAACTTGGATTTCCTTACATCAATTTATGTATGGGTTAGGGTTTGGGTAAATGAAGAACATAAAACCCATATTTGGTGATTTTGGGTGTTCTTGGGTAAGATTGAGTCATGAAGACTCAATGGTAACTAACCTAGGGTTTCAAAGTGTTAAATGATGTTTATGAGTCCTAATTGGTTAGTTAATCACTAGCACACCTAGTAAATTAGTAAATGGGTGTTAGATGGGTTAGTGGATGACCCGAAATGGGTGTGTTGACTTTAAATTTGTTAAAGGGATAATGATTGACCTAGTTGGGAAATATGGGTATGAAATACCCTAATTGTGTAATAGTTAGTGTTGTTGGACCTTAATCACTAGCTTTTAAGTGATTAATGATGGTCTTGACCCTTAAGGGGCGGTTTTGGTGAAAATGGGACATTTAATGCATTTAAATCATTAAATGCACATGAGTGAAGTGTTGGTATTTAGTCCAACAAGTTTGTTTGTTGATCGAGTACTTATTATATTAGGTACTTTGCCTTGAAGCTTGCGGAAGTATAAAACAATCACCGAAGGCGTTAAGGTGAGTGGAATAATTATATGTATATGTATGTAATGTATTTATTTGTATGCTATGGTATGAACCAAAGAGCCGGTAGTACCATAGTATGTGCGAGCGTGCTATGATGTGAACCAAAGAGCCGGTAGCGTCATAGTACGTGTGTTGTAGTGTGAACCAAAGAGCCGGTAGCACTACGGCACGAGTTGTTAGAGTGTGAACCAAAGAGCCGGTAGCACTTTAACGCGAGTATGACTCGGGTTGTGATGTGAACCAAAGAGCCGGTAGCATCATAACCGATGCGTATGGTGTGAACCAAAGAGCCGGTAGCACCATGACGCGAGAATGGTTAACCATGGTTGTGTATTGTTTTGTAACATATTATATTATGTCGATTATATGTTATTGATTACGCTAGTAGCGGTTTATTGGAGATTATTAGCTTTGTACTTGAGATGGTATGCTAATTGTATTGCTAACGTGTATGCGGTATATGTGTAAGTGATTGCAAGTAGGTATATTATATATATATATATATATATATATATATATATATATATATATATATATATATATATATATATATATATATATATATATATATATATATATATATGGGTATAATTATTGCATTCACTAAGCTTTGCTTACCCTCTCATTGTTTATCTTTTTATAGGCTCCGGCGTTGACAAGGGTAAGGGCATTCGTATGGATTAGAGATCCCGTTTGTTTGTTAGGAGACGCTTTTGGATGTTATAGCTTTTGGAGTTTGACCGAGATTTGGGTAGTTTAACCCCAAACACCATGCTCATTGTAACACCGGCCATTTTTTTTTAACACACAGCGGAAGACTTTATTAACAAACACAATATAAGTCACGTCATTACATTAATCCGTGTAATTACGTTTAAGTTTACACAACGGTGTTACGTTATTACAAAATATTATTTATACGAAAGTCCACATCAGAGTAGGGTTGTCAAACATGTCTTCTGCATCAATACCCATCCCGACTAGCAGTACCTAAACCTACAAAGGGGGAAACATGTGGGGGATTAGCGCACCGCTAAGTGAATGGAATCTATCTAACAGATATAGCTTAAGCCACACACAAGCTATATACTAACAACAACACTTGCTAACTACCAACTAGCATACAATAAGACAATACGAGGATCGGCGACTTGTACGAGCACACGAATCATAGCTGATCGGACTTGAGTCTACCGATAGTCCCTGCTACTCAATTTACAGTATAGTTATCCAGATGCAGGGGATGCATCGTTCACACTATACTCCACAATCAGTAGCCTATGGACCTAACCTCCCCTTGGCACGATTGACCTCATACGGACTCTAACCTCTCCTAGGCACGGTTTCAAGTCCCCAGTCTCCCTAAGCCCGACTGGTGCCATTCACACAGTGTACACATAAATCACATACCACATCAGGCATACTATATTATTCTAACATGGCAATTTCTACACTATGCATGGTAAAAGAGTCAACCACAGTAGCATGATATGCTACTTAAACTCTATCCGGAATAGACCCACTCACCAATTACCAGCAACTGCTCAGTTATTATTTCTGAGCTTCCTCCTTGTCCTTATAACCTGAGAACAATACAAAAAAAGTTAATATATATATCCAATAAATAATATAATCATTTCATATGATTAACTAGGTCATAACACCATATATTCATAATTTTATGAATCTACATCATGACTCCACTCAATAATGGCATACAGGTGCGTGCAAAACACGACATACACACTAAAACTCCTTTTTTGACCCAAAAACAGTTTGATCTAGTTTCTTAAAAGTTTAACATTGAAAATTATTCTTTATTACGATTCTAACGATAGTTTATTCATCAAAAACGGAGTTACGTTTTGAAAGTTACGCCCGTTTCAATT